>NW_026705380.1:369754-739509 GCF_029867415.1 Vicia villosa
ACCAAAGAGAGTGGTGATGTCTAAGGTGTTTAGATCATTTGCTTCCTTTATTGCTGTAACCTTGGGTTGCCATTCCCTGTTCAAACATCTTAAGATTTTGTTAGTAGCAACTGCATTAGAAACAGGTCTATCAAGAGAATTTAAACGATTTTTCAAGTGAACGAATCTCTTCTGCATGTTTTCGATGGATTCACCATCTTCCATGTGGAAGAGTTCGAATTCTTGAGTTAGCGTATTGATTCTAGCTAGTTTGACATTATCCGTTCCCTCGTGGGCAACTTCCAATGTGTCCCACATAGCTTTAGCGGATCTACAATGGGAAACGCGATAGTATTCATCAACTCCTAAAACTGAGATTAGAATGTTTCTCGCTTTCTAATCGTATCCATATCTCTTTTCATCTTCGGCATCCCAAGTATTTTCTGGTTTTGGAACAACTGCACCAGCTGCATTTGTCATGGTGATCTGAAAGGGACCATTGACACTAGCTGTCCAGATGTTCCTATCAATTGCATTGATGTGGACACACATACAATCCTTCCAATAGCCATAGTTTTCACCATTGAAAACTGGAGCTCTATTGTGAGCCCCTTTAGGTCCGGAAGCCATCTTTCCAATAAGTGTTTCACGTAGCATGGAATAAACCAGAGCTCTTGATGCCACTTGTTAGACGCTGGCCTGAGGATCTAGAGGGGGGGTGAGTAGATCTCACAGAGTTTTTCGGAATTATTTCGAACTAAAGCGAAAGCGGTTCTGAATCGACTTGCGTCTATTCCGGACCGTTATTGCAAGGGTCGTATATGTGACAAAACCACAAGATAATTGAGATTAATGATGAAGTGATATGTTATCGAATCAATAAGTTTCACTGCTGAAAATCAATTATCTTCTAAATTGACAAACTTTGGTTTGCAATGCAGTAATAATGGAATAAGCAAAACGACAAACACTTGGTGATAATGTTCAAATTGATGATGATTCAAGATGTGGTGAATTGTGACATTTATGCAGAACTTTAATTCACAATTTTAACACTTGAATCGTTAATCAATTTTGCAATTATGATCAAATATGAACAGAACGTAAATGAAAAGATAAAAGCGACAAGAACACGATATTTGTTCAGGCAGTTCGTCGATTGATGGATTTTCTTGATTTTCTTTGGTCAAATGACTTCAATAATCATATGTTGATGATATTGATCCTTAAAAGTCATGGTTTGATCCAAAATCTCAAAAGTCAAAGGTAATCTTGTACAGTTGACTTTTTCCAGATGAAGTGAAATCTTGGGCTTTTGTGATGAATCAATCTCTCCTTCTTAAATGATTAAAATTTATGGATTATATTGAAGTATTGTAGGTCTTGGAGTCATGGTTTGAGTTTTAGAACCATGTCCTGATTAAAAGTGAACTGCCTAAGTGAATTAGGTCAAAAACCCTAACTGTGGGCCAGATGGAATTGATGACTGTGGCCTCTGAATTGGAGTACATTTCCCATTGTATATTGACATAGGGGTCATTTGAGGATGACTAAACACTTTGAGTGATACCCTGGAGTGTTTTAGGGTTTCCCAGATGTGGGCTCTATTTTTAGTCCTTGATGGGCTCAAAACCCTATTTTAGAATATGCAGCATGTTTGTTAGATTGAGCAACATGATATTTCTTCATGTGTGTAACATGAGGATTTCTATGATGATATGTATGTTTTATATCATGTGTGTGGCCATACTGAAACTATTTGTATAGAGGTTTATACTCTATGATCATTTGGTCAACAGGTTCTACTTTATATGGGACATCTCCCTCCTAGCCTATACCTGTTCTCTTATTTCCACTCACTCCATAAATCATAGATCCTGTTTGGCTTCTACTTATACTTTTGGATAGGAACTTTCTAAAACTCAAGTCACATTCTTTCAGAATATTGTTTGTGCTTAGAATAGACTTTTCTGAATCTGAAGATGATTCAACATCTTTAGTTAATTTTAAAACTTTTTGTTTCAATTCAGAGTTTTCTATTTCAAGTCTCTTAGTTTCAGATGCAAAGAGCTTTCTCAGCTTTTTGTATTTGATACTAAGTTGACTCTTGATATCCAGAAGTTCTGAGAGGCTGGAAACAAGTTCTTCTCTAGAGAGTTCAGAGAATACCTCTTCAGAGTCTGAGTCAGATGTAGATTCTGAGTCTCCATCTATGATTTCCGTCAAAGCTATGTTGGCCTGATCATCTTCAGAGTCTTAATCAGAGGAGTCAGATTCATCCCAAGTGGCCATCATTCCTTTCTTCTTTTCATATTTATTCTTGGGCTTGTCCTTCTGAAGCTTTGGACATTCATTTTTGTAGTGTACAGGTTCATCGCACTCATAGCAGACTATACCTTTCCTTTCAGATCTTTTTTGTTCCAGAAGATTCTCCTTTTTCAGGTATCTTGAAGCTTATGAATCTACTCTGTTTTCTTTTCCAGAGTTTATTTATTCTTCTGGACAGAAGAGACAATTCATCTTCTTCTTCAGATTCTGACTCGTCAAAAGTTTCTTCTCTTGCCTGAAACGCGCTAGTACAGTTTTTATGTATTGACTTTAAAGCAATAGACTTACCTTTCTTTTGAGGTTCGTTTGCGTCCAGCTCAATCTCGTGACTTCTCAAGGCACTTATCAGCTCTTCTAGAGACACCTCATTCAGATTCTTGGCAATCTTGAAGGCAGTCACCATGGGTCTCCATCTTCTGGGTAAGCTTATGATGATCTTCTTTATATGATCAGCTTTGGTGTAACCTTTGTCTAGAACTCTTAATCCAGCAGTCAGAGTCTGGAATCTTGAAAACATTACTTCAATGTTCTCATCTTCCTCCATCTTGAATGCTTCATACTTCTGGATTAGAGCCAGAGCCTTTTTCTCCTTTACTTGAGCATTTCCCTCATGAGTCATCTTTAGAGATTCAAAGATGTCATGGGTTGTTTCTCTGTTTGTTATCTTCTCATATTCTACATGAGATATAGCGTTGAGCAGAATAGTTCTAGACTTGTGATGATTCTTAAAGTCTTTCTTTTGAGCATCACTCATGGCTTGTCTAGAAACCTTGTCACCTTGAGCATTCACAGGATGTGTGTAACCATCCAGCACTAGATCCCATAAGTCACCATCTTGACAAAGAAAGTAACTTTCGAGTCTATCTTTCCAGTACTCAAAGTTTTCACTGTCAAATACTGGTGGTCTATTGTAGCCATTGAAGCTGTTGCTTCCATTGTTATATGTGTTTTGATCAGTAGACGTTGAAACAACTGTTTCAGCCATTATGTGTTTTTCTCCCTGAATCTTTTCTCTAATGCCAATTGAAGGATAGAAAAACACTTAGAAGGGGGGATTGAATAAGTGTAGCTTAAAATGATGGATAGAAATATTGAACACAATGATTTTTATCCTGGTTCATTGTTAAAAAAACTACCTCCAGTCCACCCCTTAAACAGTGATTTACCTCAACCGAGGATTTAATCCACTAAATCAACTGATTTACAATGGTTATCCACTTAGATAACTCCTAAGTCTTCTAGAGTATCCTGATCACAACTTGATCACTCTAGGAACCTAACCCACTAAATCAACCGATTTATAATGGATCCCACTTAGACAACTGCTAAGTCTTCTAGAGTATCGTGATCACAACTTGATCACTCTAGGAACTTTTCGTTTAACTTGAGTATACTGATCAACACTTGATCACTCAAGAAACTTATCCTTTTTCAAAGATATAAATGTTACAAGAGATGTTTGCTTCTATCTAAGCTATAATCACCAAGTGATTTTTCTCTTAAGTTCTAGTTCTTAACATTCACTAAAATATTACAATGTTGTGAGGTTGAAGATGAAGTTCTTCTTTTGCATTTTCTTTTATTTTAGTTTGACAGTGTTTCTTTTCTTTTGTGCGAGTTTGTTAGTTGCTTCTGAATCAAAACTTCCTTTTATAGGCGTTGAGAGTGTATGACCGTTGGGAGCATTTAATGCTTTGCGTGTTCCGTATAACGCTGCATTTAATGTTTCACTCTTTTGTCAACTACCTAGTGCCATACTTATGCTGCTTTTATTAACTTTGCCTTTTGTAGCTTCTAACGTTCCTTTAGTCAGTCAGAGATTTGACGTTATAGCCTTTTCATCTTTGTACTTTCTTCTGGACTCAGACTTTGTAGATTTACGTTTGAATATCAGAGTCTTCCTGCTTTGGTGTAGATGCAACTTCTATCTTCAGACATTGAAGTGCTTTAAGAGTGATACCTATCAGAGCTTCAGAGCTTTGCTTCTGACTGCCATCTTCTGATGCTTTCCAGATCATGTTCTGATTCTTCACAACCATCTTCTGATGTCTTGAACAGAGCATGTTCTGATGAAGCCATCCAGAACTTCTAGGTCAGTGCTTCTGAACGCCGATTTGTGCATACTCTTTATACTTTTCCTGAAAAGGAAAACGTTAGGGATTAGAGTACCACATTGACTTATAAAAAATTCATATATAATGTTATCATCAAAACATAGAATATTGATCAGAACAAATCTTGATCTAACAAATTATACGAAAAATCAGAGTATAAAGTTCAAGAAAATATACAATTGAGATGTCACATTTCGTCATTCAAATCATTTCACGGCATTCACGCCTTCATATAGATACATAGCACATAAACATAAATGAAAAATTAAAATTATTTCTCAAAATCACTTTATCAAAATAATTATTTTTATCTCGCAGTGGAATTCACAAAACTTCACAATGATTTATTTTAATCATAGCATCTTCACAAAACAACCTTGAGTCACAACCAAAATAAAACCTCACTAAAATCCATCAAACATAACAATTACTAAAATAGTAGTCTATCCCCCCGAGTGCTACGTATCAGAGCAACCATCGACTCGACTCACAGCATCTAAATCTTCATCAAAGCTATCACCTGCACGTTACCAGTATAAAGGTAACAGCGAAACAAAAGAAAGGGATGAGATATCAAACAATATAAACAGTGTGATGATAAATAGTATATATACGGTTTAAGTCATAATAATCATCACTTTGCGGTATAATCATTACCGTCTAGTTTACTTCACTGTTTAAATCAAAATAACGCGCGTCACCATATCTCGCATAAATTCATATTCAGATTTCACAAAAGTTCAAATAAGTTCACACATCACAACACATAAACTCATAATCACACAAATGAAATGCGACTCTAACAAATGCACATGCATGAGGTACCCAGGGCTTCAGCCCCATCGCCAATTGCCAATAAATAGAGGCATCAAAATAGGCATAAGCCTTCGTCGCCGTTTGCCAATCTAGGCCCTCGCAAAAATTCAATCATGAGACTCAATGAATGCATCATCACAAAATAAATCACAACACATCATCGCGAGACACACGCCTATATCACAATTGTTACTGATTATTAAGGTAACTCAACGTCGCTTTATTTCCTGCATTTCGCAGTAATCATAAAATCATAACATCACATTGTCACTGGCCATAGGCCTACAAATTAATATCACCACATCACAAACCAGCACCATTAATTAATATTCCACACTCAATAACAGTGCATATATAATTTTCTAGAAAATCACAAAATAGCGAACACCAAATAATACCAAACACAACGATTAAATTATAACCCAACCCCACATACGGTCCATCATATCCCCGTTTATAGAGCAAGAACCCCACCCTTACCTTGTATTCGGAGTCTGTTCTACAATTCTATCGATTGAAGTCTTCTAGCCTTAGCTTCCAGCCATTGCCTCTTTTAATCAAAATCTAAAGCTGAAATTTTTCCCAAATATGCAGCTACAGTGCGATGGTGATATATGACAACTCAAACCTTATTTTGAAGATCCCAACGGTCAAATGTTAGATAGAGGTGTTGCGAACCTACCCACAAAATTTGGCGACGATCCAACGGTTAATAAATTGGGGATCTTCGATTTAGTGAGACTGCTGCAAGAAAAACGGGAATGAGTTTCTCTCCTATTTTTTCTCTTCTTTGCAACTTCCCATGACCAATTTCCCAAGACTTTTTCTCTTCTAATTAACCTAATCCTTATCTTAACCTAATTTCATTAAACCTATTGGGCCTAACATTCACACCCCACCTTTTACTACCACCGTCACTTAATTATGTCCATATAACAAATCTAGTATTTCTTCAATACTATTTCTACAACTTAATCAACTAATTAATCGACTAATTAATCATAAAAATCCATGTCAACAATTCTCAACACTCCATAAATTCAACAATTAAATTTGAAATAATTTGAAAGTATTTAATTAAATAATTAATTAAATATCGGGTGTTATAGTGGGCTTGGACTTTAGGTCATTAGATCACTTGGAAATTTGAAGAAAAATATGATATAAAACTTTCCATTTTTGTCTCAATCTTGTACCAATCTCTTTCTCACGTTTTTCTTGGCCAACATATTGATTTTGGATTCATCAAATATTTGGAAATCTAATCATGCAATTAAATTATGATTTTTCTTTGATTTAATTTGAATAAATTCAAAAATAAATGAATAAAAATCATAAAATAAATGGGAAATAATTTATGGGCCTATTGTAAGCTTAGTATCACGTGGATAACTTAAAGTTATAGGCCCATTACTCCAAAACTTGAATTTGTTCTTTTTAGGTTTCATGTATTTTTTAATTTTTGCCCAACTTCTGTCAATCATAACTCATTCAATATTTATGGTATGGAAGTGTTCTAGGAGTTTTTGGAAGTTTCAAGATATCCTCTAGAAGCCACTTTGGAACATATTTTGCATTTGAGGATTTTATCTTGAAGATATGGCTTCTGGAGAAAAAAAAAACAGCATTTTGCGAGCTTCTAGAAGGACCTGTAATGTTGTGGCTCATATCTCTCAAATGGTGCATTTCTTGACTTTGGGCCCAACATAAAAGTTTTAGATAATTGAATTTCCTTGAGAATAAGCTTTGGTTGGGGAATTTTTGATAAATTATGAGAGAGATGTGATCAGACAAAGTTAGGTTGACTTTCTCCTAGAAACCCTTATTTAGAAACTTCATGTTTTGATGATTTCTGAGCTTTCCTTGATGAATCATGATCAACCCTTTATCAAATGATGAATGTTACTTCAACATGTTGATGTTGACCAAAAATTAGGAGTTTTGACTGTAGTTTGACCTCAATTGACTTTTAGGTCAAACTGGTCGACTGTTGACCATTTGAGCAGTTGAATGAGCAATCTTATGAATCAGGACTTGAAAATTGGCATGAGGATACTTTGAAGCATATGAGAGGCCATGAAGTCCACTTGAGGTTTCAGAACCTGATTTTACTTTGATAGAATCAAAACCCTAGTTGTGGGTTAATTGTTTAGGAGATAGGTAAGTGTGCCCAATTCTTGCATAATCTTGAGCAGCTGAAAGTCATGTGAGCAAAAATATGGTGGGCAAATTTTGGGGTATGACAGCATTTTTCCAAAATTCACTCTTAAGACATAAACTGTGATCTTCATTTTTACTCGTACATTTTGAGGCCTTTTTGTTCAAATACCTTCTATATTGTATATAGAAGCTATTCAGATACTTACTGATCTGTAACACCTAGAACTATGTGTTCTAGCCATAACTTTTTCTTGTTGTAGGTGAAATCGAGCTTGGAGTTGCAGGGACCTTCAAAGGATTCGAAGTGCCCAGATTGCTTCATTGGAAGGTGTTGAAGCTATTTAGATCATTTGCATCATTCTGGAACACCTTTAAGCATGAGTTGGAAGTTCATTTTCAGAGGTATTGAACTAAACTTTGAGCATACTCGTTTGTGCATCAATTTAATTGAAACTTGTTCCTATTCTGTTTAGAATCATGTAGGGAGTGAAAGCCCTAAGCTTTTAGGGCCTAATTGTTTGATATGAGGATTTAATTAAAAAATTTATTTTTAGGGTTCATACACATTTCTGGAAAATTATTAAGTTCGGTTGTGTTTAAATGAATGGTATTAGTATGGTTAGATTCGTGGTTAAATTCTAAGCATGTTAGTGTCTTAAATTTTTGAATTTGATGCATATTTGAGAAAGTTGGAAAATCATCCATGGTTATGTTATTGTTGTGCTTCGCGAAGAAGATGAAGTGGGGAGGGAAATTCAAATCTTTTAAAAATAAGTTCATTTTATTTTGAATGGTAGTCAGTCAATAAATGAATTCATCGTTTAGCACAATTGGTTACCAGCGCACCCTTAAGTCTCTCATGCCACAAGTCTGGGGTTCGAATCCCCCTCGCCCCAGACTTTTGTTTATTTTTTGCATTTTTCCATTCTGAATAGTTTTCACATATGTTGAACTCGGATCCTTCCTTTATCACCATGCGCGTGCAGCTCAGATGTCAATTGTTTTGTGCAATGAGTGGTAGGGCGTGAGTTCAAGCCCTTATGGGCACACTCCTTTCTTTTTTATCACTTATTTTTTTAGTTTTCTTCTTAACTTCAAAAAATCCAAACAAATTGAAAAATGAATTTTTTTTACTTGTTCTTTTTTATGTGTTTTGTTTATTATGTCTATTTTAATGTCATGATTAAAATACCCAAAAATATTTTACTTTTTATCATTTAAAATTAATTCAAACTTAAGTCTTTTAATATTAAGAAATCAACAAAAACATGTTTCTTTTTGAATATTTTTCTAAAGTAACTTAGTTTAGGTTTTGTATATATGTGTTTAGGGTTAGAATAGGTGTCTTTGACTTTCTTCATGTACCCATAGATCAATTCTCTTAAATAATTTGGTATTAAGCAATTAAAATCAATTAGGTTTAGGAGTTTATCATTAAACTCTAATTTGAAAAATCCTAGGTTTAAAACCCTAACCCAAAAACATGTTGATCTTTGTTTATCCACGATTAATTAAGTTTGTCATCTTGTACATACTTGTTGATTTTAATCCATGTTTTATACTTAATTGTTATTTTAATCATTATTTTGCTAATTCCTCTTATGTATTGCTTATCTAACCCCATGTTTATTTATCATATCAATCATTCATCATTCATACATGAGTTTGAATCCAAGGGTTTAGATACATCCATCTCTCTTACTTATTGATTATCATACTCACTTGTTTGTTCTTGTGCCATGTGATATCACGCACACACTTGAGGTGTTTATTGTTAAATGCTTGAGTTTGTTGTTTTTTGTCCAAAAGGATGGGAATGGTATTGACTAAGTTGTCAAAGGTACTCAAACTCTTTTCTAATCTCTTTTACTTTTTTGTTAAGTATTTTAAAGCTTTTCACTTGTTTATGGTTTTGTATTGTTAAAGCTTAACCAAACCCTTTGTTTTTTAAACGTTGGCACTAAGAGTATAATTATTCCCGGTGAAACTATTCTTAGTCCATTGACCTTTATATTGATAAAGCTAGGTCTTATGTTTTGAAACCTTGGTGTTAAGAGAAGAATTATTCCCGGTTAAACTTCTCCTAACCCATTGACCTTGTATTTTAAAGCTTGGTCTTTTTGATTTATTTTAAAATTTGTTAAGTATTTTAAAGCTCAACCTTTTAAGCTTATTAGGTATTTTAAAGCCTAATTCCCTTTTTAAAATTGTTAAGTATTTTAAAGTTTAACCTTTTAAACTTATTAGGTATTTTAAAGCCTAATCCCTTTTTAACTTGTTAAGTATTTTAAAGCTTAACCCTCCTTTAAAAAAACTTGTGAGTATTTTAAAGCTCACAACCAAAAAGATTTTGACCACTTTGACCCCCTTTTTTCCTTTTAAGAGGAACTACAGAAGCTCTGACTTTCCTATTACACTTAATGGGTATGTAGGTCTAAGATGCGATATCTTATCGAGCTCACTTTCAAAAAATTCTCTTCCCATCCCCACCCTCTATTTCAAACAATTTTTTCACATAGGATTTTCAAAAAAAAAAAGGTATGTATAAACAAAAGACAATAACATAAAAACAAAGAGGTTCCCATGGAGTACCATGGATATGAGGGGTGCTTAAAACCTTCCCCTTGTATAACAAACCCTCCATAGCCAAAACTCTGATAAGTTTATTAGTTTTTTTATTTTAAAAACTTATGTGGGTTTTATTCGCTCTTTCACCCGTTCCTTTTGGAAACAATAAAGCGTAGTGGCGACTCTGTTTAAAAATGAGCTAAATCTTTCCCATGACTCTAGTCTCACCAATTTCACCGCTACATTGCTGTAACGAATCTTCATGTATTCCTTGAAGCTTGTCTGATGTACTTTCTGATTCTGTGCTTGTTGTATGTGAACGTTGATATTTCTATTTAACTCTTTGAAGATTGTTGTAGCAACCTGCCCTAAAAATTTAGATTTTAGAGTCGCCACCTATTCTACCAGGGCGAATAGGAAACCCTACGAAGTTTTAAAGATCTGGGTAAGTTATTATAATCAGGTCAAGGGAAGGTGTTAGGCACCCTTAAACCTTTCCTAAGGTTTGCATTTAAGGTTTGTAAGAGTATTATGGTAAGGTTTAGGGTTTATAGCTAAGAAAATGAATAGGGTGAAAAGTGAGATTTAAACCTAATTAGAATTTTAGGGAAGGGGACTCGCCTTGGTTATCCAAGTGCCTACATACCTCCTTATGGAGGATCAGAGTCTACGTAATTCGGGGCAGGGTTGTACGCCTTAGAATTAATATGAGGTTGTTTGAAGGTATTTTGAATTACCTTATCGCAGTTTTGAAATTCGTAGTTTGTAAGGTATTTTGAATTACCTTATCGCAGTTTTGAAATTCGTAGTTTGTAATTTTGTAAAAGAAATTATGTTTTAATATGGCGTACAACCCTAATTATTATATGTTCCATTAATCGCGATGATCAATAGGTTTGATCACCATAATTAACAAATAAAATAAAGAATTGCTAATTATTCTAATCGATTGATTCGATTATCACCGTTAGCAAATTGATGTGTTTTAATAGATTATTTGAATCGTTTTGGGAATTGAATTATTTTATTATTAACCATCGCAACCAATTAATTCGATTAAAACAATTAATAAATAAACCCTAATACTAAATTAGCTAAATTAAATTAATTGAATAAAATAAATTAAAGGGGAAACCTAATCCTAATTTTACTAATTATATCAATTTACCTATAAATATTAAGTCATTGTTTTATTTAAAAAGAAAAAGGGTTAGAGGTTTTTTTTAGGTTTTTACGGTGATAAATCTTAAATCTTAAGGGTTAGTGAAGAAACCTAAAAATAAAATTAATGGTTAAAAAGAGATTTTACCAAGGTTTTCAAGGGCAATGAAGCAAACAAATAAGTGTAAGGAAGAATTGACACCTGATCCCCTTTGGCCAGAGGAGGTATTTGGCCAAATACCAAAAGGTTTTTGGCCAAAAAAGCAATTGGGACACCATCCACTTGGTCAATCCATAGAAAACCTGCTCATAACCCAATGCAATGTTACGGTTAAGAAAACAAATGGAAAAATAGAAAAGTGATTAAAATAAAATCAAAAAAATATAAAAACCTAATTATAAATCAAATAAAATAAGAACACGAAACTATAAATTTTTTTAGATTTTTTTGAAAATATGAAAATAGAAATTAAATCAAATTTTCTACGATTTTTTTCTGAACTTCTCGAAAAAATTCGGAGAAAATCGAAACAGTAGTTTCAGAATTCGACTGATAGGCTGGAAAATTTATTATTGTGCTGCCACCAGAATTGCGACCCTGAAGAAGGAGAAGTAGGAGAAAATATTTTTTGTGTTTGTGAGAAGAGAGAGACTAAGGGTTAGAATTGTTAGTCCTATTTATCATAATGAATTAGGTTAGAAGAAAAATAATTATAGTAAAACTATGGACCAAATCAAAGCGCAAATTAAAATCAATTTGTTTTAATTCTAATAAAAAATTAAATCAAACTAATTTAATAAGATTGACTTGTTCCCTAAGTTATAAAAAGTGCTAAAAATAGGACAAATAAGATTAAAAACTTCTTTTTTGGGATTTTTTGAATATTTTATGATTTTTAGTGATTTTTTGACTAAAAATGCATAAAAAGTTGAAATTGCTTATTTTAAAAAATGTCTATTTAATTAATACGAAAATTTAAAATAAAATGATAAAAAATGATTTTTTAATATAAATGAAAATAAAATTAAAACTATAGTTAGAAACAAATAAGAGAAAAAGTGTTAGAAGTGGAATTGAACCCGAGACTTTGTACTTGCAAGCCTTACCTCCTTACCAATTGTGCTATATTATTTGTTTGAAATAAAAGCCAATTGAAAGTGTATGAAGTATGGGAAAACATTTTGCTATTTATTAAAATATAAATAATTTAAGAGTAAATTATTATATTTTAAAATAGACTTTTAAATCGAATATTTATAAAATTCAAGACGTTAATGTGAATGATCTCAAAATTTTATAAAAAATCCAATTTTGAAATAATTTGAATATTTGAATATGGTGGGCAAATTTTGAGGTATGAAAATTGTCTTGTTGAAATCTAGCTCCTTGTGATACTATTATAGTTGCATGTTCTTCTGAGTGGGCTTGTTTTACATGTTCTCCAACAGAACATCCAACAAATTTTGGCTTCTTCAATCTTCTAGATGTTTGATTCTTCTTTCATATCTGAGTCAGTTTATGATGTAGTCATTGTACTCTTTTTCTGATGAATCCTGTATGAGGCTTATAGCATAATATCTGCACACTAAGTGAAACCAGTAGTAATAAAATTGTTACTCACAAAATATATGCTTGTTATCATCAAAACCAGATTTTGAATATAGATTCTCAATCTTGTTCTATCATATGTATCCTTTATGTTAAAACTTGATACCATCTTATTTAAAATCATGTAAGGATCATTAACCCCATATTAGTTGTCATTTATCATTTTTATATACCATTTAATTTAATTTTGAAATTTTAGGGTTCTTACTTTAATTTTAAAAATTTGAATGATAGAGTAAAAATTTAAAAAAAACTAGTTACATATTCAATTTTCGTGCGAAAAAAAGCAATTTACTTTTTTATATTTTTGAATTTGGTCAAAAATGAAGAAACACATTTTTGATAATGGAGGAAGTGAGTTGGGGAAGAAGAAGAAGAAGTTACGGTAAAAAGGGGGGTTGTCCGCTTAAAAATTTGATTTGTTTTTAATATTTGAATCTGGGTTTTATATTTCATCAGTTGAATCCATTCCATAAAGGCATTGATATGTTTGCCCCAGTGGATAGATCACTGATCATAAGCCTTAAGAGAGTGACTTAGAGGGCGCGGGTTCGATTCCCAACCACCGTGGGCGCATGGCCCAGTGGTAAAAGTTTGGCCTGAAAACCCAGTAGTAACAAACCTATATTTTTTAACACTTTATTCGTTCACCTTTTTTATTAAACTTTGAAAATTCATTTAAAATAGCAAAATTAATTATTTTGACTTGATTTTTTTTTTGTGTTGCTTATTTACTTTTTCTATTTTAATATTATGATAAAAAATCCAAAAAATATTATTATTTTTAGTCATTTAAAAATTAAATAAAAAACAAGTCTTTTATATATTAAAAAAAATCCTAAAACACTATTTCTTTTTTATATTTCCATCAAATAAACTCTTGTTATTTTTGTGTGAATATTCTTAGGGCTAGGTTTATGTCTCCCTTGACTATCCCATGTACCCTTAGGCCTACTCTCCCTTAGAGTATGGTGTTTTAATCATTAAAAATCAATTAGGCTTAAATATGGTTCTAAAACCCTAATTCAAAAAAGCTTCTTGATCTTTGTTTATCCATGTTAAATGTGATTTGTTTACCTTCATCATTGTCTTTTGTTCATGTACATGTACTTGTTGATTTTATCCTTGTATTCTTATATTTCTTATCCATTGTATTATCATTGTATATACTTTGTTTACCAACCCCTTCTTTAAAAACTTGGTACTAAGAGGAGAATTATTCCCGGTGAAACTACTCTTAGTCCATTGACCTTGTATTGTTAAAACTCAACCAACCCCCTTTTTTAAACTTTGGCATTAAGAGAATAATTATTCCCGGTGAAACTACTCTTAGTCCACTGACCTTGTATTGTTAAAACTCAACACCCAAAAAGATTTTGGCCACTTTGGTCCCCTTTTATTTTTCTTTTAAGAGGAACTACAAAAGTTCTGACTTCCCTATTGTTAAAGGGGTATGTAGACCTAAGATGCGATGTCTTATCGAGCTCACTTTCAAAAACTTATTTTCCCATCCCCACACTCTTTTTAAACAAATTTCACATATGTTTTTTCAAATATATGTACACAAAAACAATAACATTTTCAAAGAGTTTCCCATGGAGTACCATGGATATGAGGGGTGCTTAAAATCTTCCCCTTGTATAACAAACCCCCTTACCCAAATCTCTGATAAGTTTATTAGTTTTGCTTTTAAAAACTTCTGTGGTTTTATTCGCTCTTTCTCTCATCCCTTTTGGAAACAATAATGCACGGTGGTGACTCTGTTTGAAACAAATGAACTAAGTCTTTCTCATGGCTTTAGTCTCACCAATTTCATTGCTACAATAAGGTTAGTTAATTTGATATGCTTTTGACGGATGCCCTCGTGGTAGACTATGGATGGTTAAGACACAGAGAGGTTGATTGTGGAACAAGGTTGTTTGTCACATGATGGTAGGGTGTTATGCCGACATGATTTCCCGATACTCGTTTTGAATTCGCAGATTGCTGACGTAGGAGAAGGATCCACTAGGGATAATGAAAGTACGTAGAGAGCTTGCCCCTTCATGGAATTTCTTGCCCCAATTTGCTGGTAGGGTTCTTGGAGATATTCTTCTTGATATGATTTTGGAAGTAGTTTGATCATAGTATGGATGACCCCACTATATTGACTCTTGGAATGACTTACCCTTGATGAACTATTTTTTTAATTAATTCTTTTGATCGAGCCTCGCGATGATTTGCCCCAATAATTGAATTTTGCAACGTATGCCCCCAATCTCTAGGATCCGAAGGAATTAACCTTAGAAAGACTTGAATCTCACCATGATGAACTTAATATAGATTGCCCCCAAGTATGCGAATCTCAAAAAGTTTGTCTTCAAAGTTGCTTGAAAGAAAACTTGGATTCTACATGCAATAGGATGAAATGGATATGCACTACCCCAATATCTAATTTAGAAGGTTGCCCTATAGTTATTGGGATCTTGAGAAGTTGCCGAAAGAGGAAACTGAGTCCTACCATGTTCTGATTTGAACTTGATTAAGGAATGCCTATTCGAAAAGCATGTCCATGACTGAACAGTGCTTCGAAATGTTACCCAAATTGATTGAGTCTTAGAATGAGTGTCCATAGTCAATAGGATCTTCATGAGATATGCCCCTATGATTATTAGGATTTCCCCTTGATTATAGGGCTCCTCTTAAATGTTTTTCCCCTAGTCATGGGTGTCTTGAGATGGGTCTATTTTAATTAAACAAAAGTTGAAATTCCCTTGATGCTAAATGTTGATTTGTAAGTAAAATGTTTAGCTTTTTGAAAAGTAATTCTAAGGCGATGCACATGCAAGTTTTGAAATTGAAATTGATTATCGAAAAGAAATGGATGATTAGAGATGAAGATTTGGTAGCATGGTGATAATTTAACAAACATTGGGAGTCAGTTTAACATAAATTCTGCTTAGTATGTTTTCATAGTGAACCTAGCTTCAATTATGACTTTTGAAGGTTGTAGCATTACCATGGTACACGGTTTAAGAACAAAAGATATAAGGCTCAAATTTTATATAAACCCGCCATATTCTCCTTGATGTTCTCCAATACTAAGTTTGAATAATCCAATGAATGTATTCAGTCTGCAAGAGAATTTTCGTAGTCGCGATGATGAGCAGAAGCACTAGTAAAGATCCAAGCGCCAATGAAAAACATTGATTACATCCAAGTATTGATGAGGAGAATTGATGAAAAGCCTTGATGGTTCTTGAGGTGGCAGTCACAAGATTGTTCTCTAATTTATTTATTTCCAATCCCTTATTTTATGCATGGACCAATTCTTTTGAATTTCGGTCTATTGGGACAACTTATCTTTTGCATAAGTCAATTTTTTTTGTTTTCTTTTCTATGAATTAGCGAGCTTTCTCCTCTTTTAATTTATTTTTGCTTTTTGATGAACATTTGTGACGCTCACGTTGATTTTTGTAAGCTTCGCCTTTATTGCTTCCTCGATCTTAGATGATGTACCGAGGAAGGGATGTCGTAGACTTTATCTTTATTGATTTCTTAATCTTAGATGATGAATGCGGGAAAAATATGTCCTCAAATCTTTTTCTTAGATCTACCTGATTCTCATGAGAATAGAATGCACCATTGAATTAATTGAAGTCTACCATGCCCTGGTCAAAATTAAAGATTTTTTTTAAAATAGAAAAACTCCAACTTCTGGCTTGAGAGGGTTGACTACGAATTAACTTCCTAATTTCTCCACTATTTAGGATTTGAAACAATGCCTTACATCATTAGCACGGTCTTACATTGAAAGCATACATTTGGCAAAATTTAGATATTTATATTTTCATCATTCTCCCTTAAAGTTCGTTAAAGGTACAAAAAAAAAAAAAACAAATTGATTGAATTCCTTTTTTTTGCATTTTTTTTACTGTATACGAAGTGGTTGATTCTAAGAAGATGCATGTTTATTTTATTAGAATTAATAATCCAAAGACAAAAGTTTACACCAAATACAACTTAGAAACAAATAAATTACAATTTGAAATACATAAATTCTAAAGATCATTGGAATGAGCTTCGTTGTTGATACACCAATCCTGGGAGACAGGTTCTTAGTTCTTGGACTTTGTTAAAGTAAGGGTCAACCTTTGTCTTTCTTCGTCTAAGGCATACCAATTCTATCGATAAGGAAATTGGTGTTGTTAGTGTTGCTTTGGGTATGGGGGACCACCCATCATAGTGGCATCTAAGGCGTTTTGTAGGACTATAGTTGTCTTGGATAAGGGTTTCCTCCTCTCTCCAATAGGACTTGTATCTTTTTGAGTTTTTCCTTGAGTTTTTCCTTGAGTTCCTCTGTGAGTATCAAAAACCTGCTAGCTTGGATGACAGCTTGATGATGACAGACAAAGAAGGTATTTATTGTGCGCTAGCATGCTATCATCATTTGATGGTGATCGTGTGGTCCCCTGAAGTTAACTCAGGGGCGCTTGATCAAAGTAGAAAGAAAGACGACTCAGATTGAAAGAGTATGGTGGAGAGCATGCATGGGATTATAGTTCACTAATCCCTATCATATGGCATGTGGAAGATCGTGTGTCATAACAAATGAAACACACGGAGGGAGTATATGTGGGTTTTCCTCCCATTTTGTCTTCATTTCCTTTCCATTCTTATCTCTCATCGTTCTCTCTTCTCTCTTCTCTAGATTTCCAGACAACTAAGGCTGGACAGGGACCTAAAAGCCGGCCCAACCCACATCAACCGATCTCAACAAAAATTGGGTCGGATGCACACGGTTTATCAGTTTTATGGTCCCAAAACATTGTTTCGTATGGATTTATGAGGGTCGTTTCGGTTCAACAGATTGAAACCGAGGGTAACCATACCCGTTCGCATTTACACCTTAAACGCCAGTGTTTCCATAACACTACTTCAAGTACGCAACAATTATCATTCTCGTTCCATTTCATTTAAACCCTAATTTTTCCAGAATTTCGATCTCTCTATTCTCTTCATGTTACTAACACAAATTCGAGCCTTCCATTCCATTTTGCGCCGCCGTAAAATAGAGAATCTCTTTAAGAAGATTCGTTCTTCACACACGGATAAATAGAGAATGTCTTTCATGAATCTTCACTACTTGACTCATTGGAACCCTAAATATGAACATTCAATTTTAGGCATCCGTCACTATTTGTTCTGGTGCTACCCGTCTAGTTCGTTCAACTATTCTCCATTTGCTAGTGTGTATCATTTTCGTTTCATTGCAGTTTTCATTTTCATTGCAGTTACCGTTTTCATTTGGAATCAAGTGTTCTTTCACTGTGGTTTTAATTTAAATGTTATGGATGGAATCTGATAATAGTTATTTCTAGTAGAGTGGTGTTCATGTTTTTGGTATTGTTTTTTTACAATTAATGAGTAGTTGAATAGGGTGAGTGAGGTATAGCCAGGTGATGGCCTTGGTTCAAACTATTTATTCCTATTAACATTGTTATTTATTTATTTTTTTTACTACTACTGCTACTATTTAGCTTGTTCCAACTTTAGAGCAGATATTACTAGTAATGTTGTAGAGAACCTTTTTTCAAACTTGAAAGTCTTCAAACCTTACCCTATATGGCCCCCTCTCTAATATGTACTATTTTCTAAACATAGTAATAGTTAAGTTATTGTATGTATGGTGAAGTTGGTGATGCTAATATGCAACATGAAAATGAAAAGTTGGCTTAAAAGACACTTTGAAAAGTTGTTGTTTGGCATTCGGATGTATGTTTTCTGCCAATTGGGTATAGATGTACCACTTGGCAATGCATGGCTTTATAAGGTTGCCTCTATCTACGTCGCCTAAAGGTTATTCTTCCTTCTATTTTTCAATTCATTCCATTATTCTAACTATTCTTGTCTTTAATCTTAGTTTTCCTTTATCAGAGAGCTGGATATGATCACTAGTCATGTTAGTGACTTTCATTCCTTAATCAGGTATGAATCATTGTCGCTGAATGAAGTTAGGGGTCCGGATTTTTGTTGATTTATGTAATTGCAATTGAATTTCATAACTATTTGACCACGTGTGTATTTTTATTGAGCACTTAATCTGTGTAGAACTACTTCCAAAAATCATTTAGTATTGTGATTTGTCGAAGTCACTATGTTAGGAACACACGTAGTGTTTGAATCAATAGGATTTGAAGATGCTTTTCTAATTTTTTTCTGGCCAAATTAACCATTAGATTTTCATTCTAGGGACAATCTGCCATATCAATGATACATTGAAGATCATAGTTGCAGGTGAATTAAATTTACATGTTACATAAATTAAAAAGATAATGATTGGTTGATTTTTTTTAATTATCTGTGTTAGTGTTTGAAAGCTGCTTAACTTGTTTTGTGACTATACTTATTATGTGTTATTTAGGGAACATAAAAAGTTTAGAAAAAAGTTTATCGAGTGCGAAACAAGATACTCGCTACTTGAGAAAGCTTGTTGTGTTTTGGTGTGGGCTGCTCCCTAACTGAGACAATATATGTTGGTTCAACCACCTTATTGATTTCCAAAATGGATCCAATCAAATACATATTTGAAAAGCCTGTATTAATTGGAAGGATCGCTCGCTGGCAAATGTTGTTATCTGAATATGATATTGAATACCGCACTCAAAAAGCTGTGAAAGGTAATGTGTTGGCAGAGTACCTTGCTCACCAACCGATTGAGAATTATCGGTTTATGAGAATGGATTTCCCATATGAGGATGTGATGTATTTGAGAACTCTAGATTGTGATGAACCATTGCCAAAAGAAGGACTAGAAATTGGAACCCGATGGGGTTTACTTTTTGATGGAGCTTCTAAAATGTTCATGGTCATGGTATTGGTGTTGTTATTATCACTCCGCAAGGTTCACATATTCCTTTAACTGCAAGGATATGTTTTAATTGTACAAATAATATTGCTGAATATGAAGCTTGCACCTGGGACTTGAAGAGGCCATTGATCTTAGAGTTAAGATTCTAGATGTTTATGGAGATTTTGCGCTTGTGATTAATCAGATCAAAGGAGAATGGGAAACGTGTCATCATGGTTTGATCCCTTACAAAGATTATGCCAGAAGAATGTTAACATTCTTCAATAAAGTTGAATTCCACCACATCCCTCGAGATGAGAATCAGATGGCTGATGCTTTGGCCACTTTGTCTTCCATGTATAAAGTGAATTTCCATAATGAGGTACCTCATATTACAATCAGGCGTCTTGATAGAACTGCTCATGTGTTTGTAGTTGGGGAAGTAATGGATGAAAAGCCTTTGTATCATGATATTAAGCATTTTCTTCAAACCCAAGAGTACCCACTTGGGGCATCAAACAAGGATAAGAAAACTCTGAGGAGATTGGCTGGAAGTTTCTTCATCAATACATATGTTTTGTATAAAAGATATTATTACATGGTTTTGCTCAGATGCATGGATAGACACGAAGCAGACATGTGGATGCATGAAATTCATGAAGGCTCGTTAGGTACCAATGCCAATGGAAATTCGATGGCTAAGAAGATGCTTAGAGCAGGTTACTATTGGCTGACAATGGAATCTGATTGCTATATATTTATTTGATGCATTTTTATTAAGGTAAAAAGTAATACTTTTTTAGTGTTTTAAACCTTTGTAAATACTTTCTTCTTGATTTTTCCTTAATATAATCAATTTTAAACATTCATGTAAATAAAATACCATGTTTTAAGTCTTGGTTAAATGTATATAACATGTTCACCATGACTTATTTATGTTTATATCTTAATTAAAATGATTTTTAATATCGTCGACTAACTAGACAATTAGGGTTTTCCTAAATCAAACTCTTCAAATTTTTCAAGTCAATCATTTTCGATTATCAAAATTAATTTTGGGCCTCTAATAGAGTGTAAGTCCCAACTCTTTTTCTTTTATTCTTTCACTTACAGACATATTTAACTTTCAAATTCGCGATTCAATCTCAATAATACTCGGACCTTTCTCTTGAGTTGTAAGCCCCGTCCCTTGTACATAAATTTTGTTTTAAGTAACAAACAAACACACCATGGGCCTCCCTCCTTGGGTTGTAAGCCCCATCTTTTCTAACTCATCCTTGATTAAATATTTGTTCACACGAGTTTACTTTATAATTGTTATATTTATTATACTTGTTATACACTTGACAGATATATATAAATTGTATTTACACTACTTAGATATTTACCCCTGAGAAAATCCCTAGATAAGATAAGCTTTATATATATTCTAGGACTATGACCAAGATGAGGATTACTTTCGGGTGAAGCCTCTCCTAGACCTTAGCCAATCATATTACTACATCCCCAAAACAGGATTATTCTCGGTGAAACCTCTTAAACCCTTAGATAAATCAATAGGGCACGCCCACCTAAAGAGTATTATTTCCGGTGAAACCTTAACCCTTTTGTTTAGATCCAAATTAGGAAATCCCACATATCTTTCTCTTGTGATAAAACAAGGACCCTCGATGGCCCTATATTAGCCTTCTCTTGGGCTTAGAATGCAAGGACCCACCGGCTTCTTAAAAGATCCCCATCCTCCTCTTGGGCTTAGCACAAGGACCCTCGGGCTTCATAAAAGCATAGTACATGTCTTAGTCACCTTTATCCAGTCCTTGTAAGTGTCAAAACCCTCAAAATATACAATCACAATCATTCAAGTATTTAGGACTCTCTCCTAATCCTCGGCACTGATTCAATTCCCAGAAATAAGATACACAAAAATCTATCCTCAGCTAAGTCAGTATCAATCTCGGACGTTGCACGAAACAGAAATATAATTCCTCAACAGGTTGAGCCTCAAATTCTAGGCTCCATACAAAATTCAAACCCATATAACTCACACCTAGAAGGATCCCTACTAGAGTCGGCCTCAATTTTGGGCTTAGTACAAACAGATAATACTCCCCAATGGAATAATCCTCAATAGAGTCAGTTTTGAACTCTCTCTTTAGCCTCAATTTTGGGATTTATACAAGATATTCAAACTCAAACTCTTCCTCAGAGATGAGACATGAGTCATCTCTATGGAAGAGATGTCTCTTCTATTACACCACATTAAAACCATCTCTTCTATTACACCACATTAAAACCAAACATTATCAAACATTTCCCATTTAAGTGATGTAAGTGGTGCACTTGTTGATTTAAAGTTCAACTTGGAGTCCTTCTCTTATTATGATTCAGAAATACTTCTTTCATTTAAGTGATGTAAGCGACACACTTGTACTCTATAGTTAAGGTCCCTCTCTTATTATGCAAAGAACACTTTTCACTCTCAAAAATGTTTGTGGTGAAATAGGTGAGATATCTCCCCCGTTAAGATGACAATTTCTCTCTTTCTCTTACCATAAATAAATTTCAGCTTCAATATTGGGATTTGAACAAGACACAAATAAAACATCACCAGTACATGGCCAGAACTACGACTGCTCTGATTTCTCAAATTTCTTTTCGAGAATACGTAGGTACGAGGTCTATCCTCGAAGAGAATTCAACCATAATTGGATATAGTTCCCCAAACTACAGATGCTCTGACTTCCTCTAGGGATATGAAGGCATGAGATTTGCGAGAATCTTTACGAGCACGATAACAAAAAAACCTATTTATGTCCCTAACCCTTTTGAATTCTTACTCCCTTTCTCACACAAAGGAGAAAATTTCCCAATAACAAACGAGCAATACAATTCATAGCACAAACATAAACAAAAAACTCATGTAGAATACTATGGATACTTAGGGTGCTAATACATTCCCTGTGTATAACCAACCTTTCGATCCTCAATCTCTTAGGTGCTCTGCACTCACATGTTAGTTGGGTTTATTTAGATTTTTTCCCCTTCCTTCATAGGATAGATTAAAAGTTCAAATGTAACGCGTCCCAAAGCGATTGACCTTATCCTCCATTTGAGGGGACTCATTTCCGCGCGGTATACTGACCTGTATTTCTTTGGCTACAAGACTATCAGCCATGGTATGTAAGGGTTTTTGCTGAGAGATGGCATAAATAAATGTCATAAATCCACTTTCTCATTGGCGAGATGAAGATTACATTAGATGACGCCACTTTTCTTCTACACCTTCCCGTCAGAGGTAAGTTACTTGCTCTTTCTAAGATCAAACGCGATGAGGCCAAGAAGATGATGGTCATTTATTTGGGAGATGGCCCAATGGATGCCCTGATGCAGTGTGAGAACACCAGAGATGCTCATGCCAAATTTTCATACTTGTGGGAGCTATATGAACAAAACTTGGAATTGGTTGGTGATGCCGACAACGATGAACTATAGGTTACCTTCCATAAGGAGTGTGCTTTGAGGTGTTTCTTCCTATTTTTGGTTGGCACATCCATATTTGATGACAAAAGTGCAACCTACATCGATGTGACATACCTTAAGTACTCCATCGACTTGTCGGCCCATCCACAAGTGAAACTAGGGGGTCGCTTGTTTGGTAAACTTGTATTCCAAGTTGAGGGAAGGTTCTCTTTGGATGACAAGGAAAATGACAAGCTCTTGCACCCTGCTGACGGTAATTCCATAGCCACTATTAATTTTAAAAGCAATCTTTTTACACTTGTTACTAATATTTTTTCTTATTCACTTTCAAGGATGGATCCTATCCCACTTTCACAACATATGCATGCTCACGAGGGGATCCTAGAGAATGAGCAAGTCATGGATGACTATGCCATTGATGTGTTGTCGATTTGTCAAAATATTATGAGGATTACGAGAAAAGGCATAGAATATGGGTTGTTTGAGAAAGGTGGCAAAGATGTGGTTTCCCTAGCTTGTTCCTTTCTTATTGAGTCACAAAATGCTTTAAATTACCGGTGGCAGAGGAGGAGTCAGGGTTAGGATTAGGCATATGCAGTATGTTATGCTTTTTTATATTTTTGGATGTTTTACTAGTATTTTTCATACTTTGAGAACTATGTTTATAATATTTTGAGATGTTTTTTTAATTAATACATTACCTTGTTTTGAGATGTTAATGTTTGAATCAAGTTATGAATTATGGCACTATTAGTCCGATTAAAATGTCTTCGAATTCAAAAAAAAATACAAATTTTGATAACTTTTCTACCCATAATGTATGCAGGGAAGTTTTCGAAGATGCATACCCAAAATAAGAATTTTCAAAGATACATTTTTGAATTCGCGTCAGAAATTTTCAAAAATGTATCTCCGAATCAAATTTTAACAAAAATAATGTATGGTGCGTTCGGAGATGCATCTTCGAATATTTCTAAGAAAAAATTTAAATTTTTAGAGGTGTAAACTACACCTTATGGTGTGGGAAAAATTTGCCTTTAAAAATATCAACAGAGTGACTTTGTTAGTAAACAAAAGAAAAAAAATCGACCAAATTAGTATGATGAAATAAATCTATTTTTTAATAGTTATGAAGGTAGAGATGAATAGAGATCCCAACTAAAAAATCATTTATTTTTGAATTTTTTTTTTTGGATTTGTTGAAGAAAAAGTATGGATGAAACGGAAAGTTTATTTTAATTTATTTAAAAAATGAAAGGAGTGATTTGGAATTTTCTTGGATTGAGTTTTTCTAAGACGGTTAGCTGAAAAATTGATTTAAATGGTGAGTAACAAATATGATCGTTTTCTAAATTGGTATTTGTTTTATGATTTTGTATTTATATTGGAGAATGGCTTCACTGGCTTTATTGTTGCATAACTTTGTTTTCGAATTTTTGATACATTGGAAATAATATATCAACAAACTCTTCTGAATGCACCACTAGAATGGAATGATGTTTCAAATCGGTCGGTCTATATAATAACTGACAAAATAAATGCAACATTACCACCATTCACAATATATAGATAAGCAAACCATGTTAAATGAACACAAACATAAACCATTTGTTTCTTTTTCAGGTTCTTCGTAAGAAAACTTCAGATCTGGAAAAATACTAACCAACTTTATTCTTTTAGTCAAGTTTATCATCAAATACACAAGTTGATTCTTTTACCACGAAGGTTTCTTGAATGTCTATATTGAAGCCTTTAGAGCATTCAAGTAACATAGATTCACAATTGTGTAACCACGTCAAATCTTCTTTATGCTTTTAGAACATCATTAAGTGAAAACAAAGGGAGATTGATTTTTGATTTTGTTTATCACTCATGTTCTTTGACTTTAGTCAAGCATACTGACAAGTTCATATTTCTTTTCATTGATAAGAACAATTTATCAAATGACATTCATATGAAGTTGTACTGATACATTAAAAGCTTAATATCAACTGTTTTGAATTGTTCATGAAATAATCAGTGATGGTTTCTTATCAGAACAAAACTCTTATAATCACAACAATCAAATAATAAACGAAGTACATTAATTTAGATAGTGATTACAAAACAAGGTAATGAAAATAGAAAAATTTTAACAATGATTACTCAACATAATCAAATGTTTTAGAATTTTCAATACTCAATACATCATCATGCCATTCATTCTTTATCCTATTAGCTGGTCCTGCTTTGATGAGAATTTCTTATATCACGCTTCCATATGGAATGAGAAAGGTTATGTGGTTCTTTGAAGCGAAGATAGTTTCTTTGAGATAGTCAAATATGATCTTGGGAAGGTTGACACGAATGCCACGGGAGAGAAATAATAGAAGATGTTTGTCTTCATCCTTGAGTTCTTCCATATCAGTTTCTCTTAGATGCATGTTTGATAGGAGAATTTGAAACCATACTTTGAAGGTAGGTTGAAGGATTATCGAAGAAGAGGATTGAGAGTAGTGCTCAATCGAGTGCGAAAACCTATGAATGAGATTTGCATTAAACTCTTAGTTGAATAAATAATCATTCAAGGAAGCACCAGCATCCTGGCATTCAATTGCATCAGCAATTCTTTTCGTGTTGATCCTTACAGAGTATCCACAAACAGAGGATCAAATCTTGTTTCCTTATAAAGGAACAGATGCATTCATCTAGAATTCTTTCACTAAGTCAGAAAAGATTGTCCCATTGAGCATGACAAAATAGTTTTTCCACTCTTAAGTTCTCACTTGCTTCAGTAGATCATAACCTCTGACTTTCAATTTTCTGAAAATGATTCTTTGTTCGTTGATAAAAAAGAAAAGTTTTTCACCGCCTTGAAAGGTTCTTTCTACCATGATAAAGAAAGGGAGATAGAACAGAGATGTTGAAATGAGGTAAGTAACAAGGTTGTGAATCAAGTGATATAAATCGATGGGAATGAAATAGATGTGGAAGTGGAATTTTTTTTTTCAAGGGGCAACCCTGCACAGAGATTCATAATGAAAATAATGACTGAATAAAAAGTCATTAATTCAATTACGATTCACAAGAAGGTCGTGATGAAATGAAGAGACTAGGATCATGAATTGTTCCAATCACGCCAAACATCATCGTTTCCAATAAACGTTACCCAATAAGGTTTAATTCAAGAATGATTAAAAATTATGTTAAACGAATGGAGACTAGGACATTTATTATATGAGATGAACTCTACAGTTTCCAAAATACCATAAAATGATTATAAGAGATAGATATTATGGATACTTAAATGTAAGATGTTAGAACAAGATTTGTTCTGATCAATATTCTATGTTTTGATGATAACATTATATATGAATTTTGTATAAGACAATGTGGTACTCAAATCCTTTGCATTTTTCATTTCATGAAATATATAAAGAGTATGCACAAATCAGCGCTCAGAAGCACTGACTCAGAAGGTTCTGGATGGCTACATCAGAACATGCTCTGGCAAGACATCAGAAGATGGTCAAGCAGAATCAGAACATGAACTATGAAGCATCAGAAGAACATGAAGTCAGAAGCAGAAGCACTGAAGTTCTGAATGGTATCACGCTCAAGCTCTTCAAAGTCAGAAGACAAGAAGATGCTCTGCACCAAGCTGATTGACTCTGATATTCAAGCGTTGTTATCTACAAATCTGAGTTTAGAAGCAAGTACAAGATGACAGGCTATTAAGTCTAATCTCTGACTGACAAAAGGAACGTTAGAAGCTACAAAAGGCAAAGTCAGTAAAAGCAGCAAAAGCATGGCTCGAGGTAATTGACAAAAGTGTGAAACATTAAATGCAGCGCTGTACTATTCACGCAAAGCATTAAATGCAACCCAACGGTCATCTTTTCTCAACCTATATATAGAAGTTCTGATCAGAAGCAGTATAGAGAACACTTGTGCAAAATATTGAAACGCTGTCAAAATCAAAGCTCACGAACTTCTTCTTCAACCTCACAAACTCTTGTAATATTTAATGAGTGTTAAGCTTAGAACTTAAGAGAAATATCACTGTTGTGATTATATCTTTATAAGAAGAAATCTTACTCTTGTAAACATTATTTTACATTTTTTGTAAAAGGTTCCTAGAGTGATCAAGTTGTGATTTGTAGACTCTAGAAGACTTAGAAGTTTTCTAAGTGGTGAATTCTTAGAGTGATCAAGTTGTGATATGTATACTCTAGAAGACTTAGAAGTTTTCTAAGTGGATAACCATTGTAATCAGTTGGATTAGTTCATTAAATCCTCAGTTGAGGTAAATCACTCTAAGGGGGTGGACTGGAGTAGTTTCATTAACAACGAACCAGGATAAAAATAATTGTGTTCATTGTTTTTATCTTACAAGTTCTTAAAGTCACACTTATTCAAACTCTCCCCCCCCCCCCTTTCTAAGTGTTTTTCTATCCTTCATAAGAGAGCTTCATACTATGCATCATTCTTAGAATCTAAAGTAGACTTGCGTACCTTAAGATTCTTTTCTTTGGAGAATGATGGTTTTAGGTAAACATGATTATGATTCAGTTAATGATCTTGAAAAGGGATCAGAAAATCTTGCATCTAGATTTCATGTCTCATTCCGCAACATTTTCCTTGGATGACATCTTCTTTGATTCTGACTTCTGAATCTTTGTTGCATAGTGTCAATATCTTGATAACTTGAAAATCTATTCATACAGTAAAGAATTCACTATTGAGAATTTGATCCAAGATCTTTTTCTTCTGATTGAATCCAAACCATTCAAACATGACCTTAGGAAATTAACATTTCAATCTTCTTTACATGAAAGAGTTCCTATTGAGCAAAACTGAGAAAATCAACGGTAGACTAATATGATTGTTGGAAACATCTCATACTCTGAAAGACTTAACTTTCTGCAAACAAGGTTCTTTTTTATTGTGAATTCCTTTACCATGAAACACATAGTCTTCAATATTAACTTTGGATAAGAGTCAACAATTTATAACATAAATCATTTCTTTCTTTGCAGCTAAAACATTTTTCTCAAGTTGGATCTCTCTACACTGTTAAGTGTTTGATTTAAAAATCAATAACAAAGTCGGGCTCTGATACCAATTGAAGGTAGAGAAAAACACAAGAAAGAGGGTTTAAATTTGGTTTTCAAAACTTTGCCCTTGTTAGAAAAATATTTGTTTAGATAAGCATTAGCATATGCAATAAAGAGAAAGATGACACATTCATTTATCCAGGTTTCCCTTAGAAAAGGTTAGTCATGTCCACCCGCCAAGGTGATTTTGCCTTAGAAAATGACTTAATCCACTAATTATAGAAATGATTACAATTGCACGGGCCAACTGCCGGTGACTAATAACAAAACATTGATCTATTCTATTGGTGATCCCTTAAGAATTTTGACACATCTGGTCCCCTAATAGATATAACGATCAATGACTCCTTTAAACAATTTGACAACCAATCACCATCTTCTTGACTAATAACAGTTATTGTTTACAAGAGTGCTTCTGTCATACCCCAAAATTTTCCCATAATATTTTCAGATATTTTGACTCACCTGACTTTCAACTGCTCAAGAATATGCAAAAATTGGGCGCATTTACCTGTCTCCTAAGCAACACGCCTCCAACTAGGGTTTTCTCTCTCCCAATGAGAAATCAACTTCTGAAATCTCAAGTGGACTTCATGGTCTCTCACATGCCTCAAAGGATCCTCATGCCAAGTTTCAAGCTCTGATTCACAAGTTTGTTCAGTCAATGGTTCAAATGTTCAACAGTCGACCGGATTGACCTAAAAGTGAACTATGGTCAAATCACAATCAAACCTCCTAATTTTTTGTCAACATCAATATTTTGAAGTCACATACATCATTTGATCATGATTCATCAAGGAAAGCTTCAAGATCACCAAATCTCAAAGTTTCTATATTAGGGTTTTTGACCTAAAAGTCAACTGAACTTTGACCAGACATAACTTTCACATAGAGCATCAGAAATTTCCCAAACAAAGCCTATTTTAAGGGAAATTTAATTCTATACAACTTTTATTCTCTAAAGCCAAGTCCAAAAATGCTTCATTTGGGAGATATGAGCCCAAACATTACAAGTCCTTTTTGAAAGTCAACCAAAAGCAGTTTTTCGTCAGGAGCCATATCTTCAAGATAAAATCTCCAAATGTAAAAAAAGTTCCACAATGGCTTGTAGAGGACATCTTGGGCTTTCCAAAAAGTCCTAGAACACCTTCATATGATAAATATTGAAGGTGTTATGACTTGTTGAAGTTGGTGAAATTTTGAAGAAAGACATGAAATAAATAAGGGTTAAAATTGAATTTCTTCCATATGGGCCTATCTTTTTATGTTTGAAATTTGTTCCTAACATGGTCCACGACCCTCAAGCCCATTCATGCCTTATTTTCTTTTATTTATTTTAGTTATTTTTTATTTTTATCCATTAAAAGTCAAAATTAACAAATTAAATAATAAGAAAAATAAAAGTTTATATTTGGCTTACTTCTAAAACATATCTTGGGGATATATTCAGATAAAATCTCATGCAAAATCATTCAAAGGAGATTGGAGAGAGATTGCCCAAAAATAGAAAGAATATATGATTTTTTCCAATCAAATTTCATTCTTCTCAATCACATGATTTATTTCCTAAACTATTGACCTAATTGATCCCTATATATTCATATTACATTCAGGAAGAGAGAGAGAGAGAGAGAGAGGACGAAAAGATTGGAGAGAGACAAGGGTTTCAAAGTTGCAAGAACATCAAAGAATTAGGGCACACAAAGTCATGAGTGGCAGCGGCTTTCAATCCAAACTAATCAGCCTATCTTCTTCCTAGGGTAAGATATAGTAAGTTGGTTTGATCACTAAGAGCCCATAACACTTAGAACATGCATACCAATGGCTTCTTGTTCATGTATTCTTTGAATTCGTATACTTTACGATTAAAGCTATTTAAATGGAATCTAATCATGTGCACGAGTTCATAATGGTATTCAGGACATGTTTGAACCATTGAAGCAAAGCTTTGAAGCCTATAACACAATATGCCATTGTTAGGGCAAAGTTTTTTTGTTCTTCGTATTTACTTTTGCAGGAACATTCAGACGAAACCAATAGCACCATCGAACTCGCAATGGCAGTTTTAGTGGATCTGGGCAAGATTGGGGTTCATATAGCTTCGTTCATGGAAGTTGTGAAATCACGAAATTGAAGAAGAAGAACCTGCGAAAAATCCGCAGGTAATTCCATGGGTAAGTTCGCAGCAATTTTCGCAGATATTCGGAAGAAGATGATGAACAGTCCCCAAGATTTATTGACTCGTACGCGTGGCATTTAATTCCTTATTCGCATGTCAATGGTCAGCACAATACCTATCCATCCGTGATTGGCGATTCACGCAACGCTTGGGCCTCAGTTCTGATCAGCGTTTGACTCTCCACTTATTCTCTTGTTTTGATATATATTTTATGTTGGTTAATACTTTAACATGAAGCACACGCAGTTGGATTACCAAGCGCATAAAGTGCTCACTTCTAGGTCTTGGGTTCGAGCCCAGGCTATGTACAATTTTTTTGGTGAATTACTTGATTTTCTGATCAGCTGTGCAAGACCAACGAATGCCCATCATGCACTCTCACGCAAAGGCCGTCAGATTCACGCTATCTCCAATATGAAGGGCCAGATGAGTGCTACTCCACCATGAACCTTCAGCAGTGCCCCACACTGAATCGGCACCAGTTTTTTTTTTAATTTCTTTTATATTTTGTTTATATAATTTGTTCTTTTTAAAACCAATTTAAAACCTTTTAACACAAAACTAAAACTCTTTTTTTTAATAAAAAACAAATTGATTTAATTTTTTTTAGGTTTACTAAATTAATTTAATAAATTGATTTAGAGTTTTAATTTCATCAAATTAGGGTTTTTTTAGGCAAACTTTTCATCGTTAATTTTGGCTAAATTTTTATTGATAGTTTTTTTTACCTTTAATTTTTTACCTTGTCATCCTGAATGAATTTCAAAGCACAACTTCTCTTCTCATCCCATACTCTATGAATGTCGCATGTGTGTTTATCTTCTGCCATTTCAATTCTAGAAAATGTGTATAGGTCGCAATAAGTTTTCTTGTAATAGTTTAGGTTTATAATTTCTGCCTTTTAATTTATGCCTTTCCCCCGGGGTTTTGGCTATGTTGAAGGATAGAAAAACACTTAGAAAGGGGGTTTGAATAACTGTGACTTTAAAAACTCTTAAGATAAAAACAATTGTGTTAGAACAAGATTTGTTCTGATCAATATTCTTAGTTTTGATGATAACAAGGATATGAATTTTGTGTGAGATAATGTGGTACTCTAATACATTGTAATTTCCATTTCAGGAAATATATAAAGAGTATGCACAAATCAGCGCTCAGAAGCTTTGTCTCAGAAGTTTCAGCATGCAACATCAGAACATGGTCTGGCAAGACATCAGAAGATGGTCAAGGCAGAATCAGAACATGGGTCTATGGAAGCATCAGAAGAACTTGAGGTCAGAAGCAGAAGCACTGAAGTTCTCATGGTATCACGCTCAGAAGCACTTCAAGGTCAGAAGACAAGAAGATGCTATGCACCAAGCTGTTTGACTCTGATGATATTCAAATATTATATTCAAACATCAGATCAGAAGAAAGTACAGGTGGCAGGCTACGCTGACTGACAAAAGGAACGTTGGAAGCTATTAAAGGCAACGTCAGTAGACACAGCGTGAACAAGGCTCGAGGTAGTTGACAAAAGCGTGAAACATTAAATGCAAAGCTGTACGGAACACGCAAAGCATTAAATGCGCCCAACGGTCATCTTCTCAAATGCCTATATATATGAAGTTCTGATGAGAAGCAAGGTTACGAATTCTGAACGAAATTATTCTGAAAGACTTGCTGAAACGCTGTTCAAACTCAAAGCTCAGAAACTTCATCTTCATCAAAGCTCACTACATTGTTGTTGTAATATATTAGTGAGATTAAGCTTAAACGTTAAGAGAAATATCACTGTTGTGATTATAGCTTTTCAGAAGCATTTGTAATACTCTTAGAATTGATTACATTAATTTGTAAGTAACTAGAGTGATCAAGTGTTGATCAGGATACTCTAGGAAGTCTTAGCTTGTGTCTAAGCAGTTGTAATTAGAGTGATCACGTGGTGGTCAGGATACTCTAAGAAAGTCTTAGCTTGTGTCTAAGCATTTGTTCCTGGAGTGATCAGGTTGTGATCAGGATACTCTAGAAGACTTAGTCGCGGACTAAGTGGAAAACCATTGTAATCTGTTGCGATTAGTGGATTAAATCCTCAGGTGAGGTAAATCACTCCGTGGGGGTGGACTGGAGTAGTTTAGTTAACAACGAACCAGGATAAAAATAACTGTGCAATTTATTTTTATCGTTCAAGTTTTTAAGACTACACTTATTTAAACCCCCCTTTCTAAGTGTTTTTCTATTCTTCAATTGGCATCAGAGCGCCGGTTCTAAGGTGCAAGCACTTAACCGTGTTTAGAAAAGATTCAGGAAGAGAAAAACGCTTCAGTAAAAGATGGCTGGTGAAATTCCAACAAATCCAGCTGCATCTACATCTGGCTCTGCTGAGCAATACAATCGTAACAATGGTTATACTAGACCACCAGTATTTGATGGTGAAAACTTTGAACACTGGAAAGATAAACTGGAAAGTTACTTTCTTGGTTTAGATGCTGATCTATGGGATCTTCTGTTGGATGGTTACAAACATCCTGTTAAAGCTACTGGTGTAAGGCTCACGAGAAGCGAAATGACTTATGATCAAAAGAAAGATTTCAAGAATCACCACAAATGCAGGACTGTTTTGCTGAATGCTATCTCTCATGCTGAGTATGAGAAGATATCTAACAGGGAAACGGCCCATGACATATATGAGTCCTTGAAGATGACTCATGAAGGAAATGCTCAAGTCAAGGCGACCAAAGCTCTTGCTCTAATCCAGAAATATGAAGCCTTCGAGATGGAGGATGATGAAGACATTGAGAAGATGTTTTCAAGATTTCAAACTCTGACTGCTGGATTGAGAGTTCTCGATAAAGGCTACACCAAGGCTGATCATGTAAAGAAGATCATCAGAAGCTTGCCCAGAAGATGGGGCCCAATGGTGACTGCATTCAAGATTGCGAAGAATCTGAATGAAGTTTCTTTGGAAGAGCTGATCAGTGCCTTGAGAAGCCATGAAATTGAGCTGGACGCAAACGAGCCTCGGAAGAAAGGTAAGTCTATTGCATTAAAATCTAATATTAAAAAATGCACTAACGCTTTTCAGGCCAGAGAAGAAGATCCTGAAGAATCAGAATCTGAAGAAGAAGATGAACTGTCCATGATCTCCAGAAGGGTAAACCAACTCTGGAAGAGCAAGCAAAGGAAGTTCAGAGGCTTCAGAAGTTCAAAAAGATTTGAACGTGGAGAATCTTCTGGTGACAGAAGATCTGACAAGAAGAAGGTTGTCTGCTATGAGTGCAATGAGCCTGGACATTACAAGAACGAGTGTCCAAAACTTCAGAAGGAGAATCCCAAGAAGAAGTTTCATAAGAAGAAAGGTCTTATGGCAACATGGGATGATTCTGAATCAGAATCAGGATCAGACTCTGAAGGAGAGCAGGCAAACTTTGCGCTGATGGCGACAGAAGATGATGGATCCGAATCTACATCGGAATCAGATTCTGAAGAGGTATTTTCTGAACTATCTAGAGAAGAGTTAGTATCCAGTCTAACAGAGCTTCTTGAATTAAAAGCTCATCTTAGTATCAAATACAGAAAGCTGAAAAAGCAATTTGAATTTGAAACTAAGAAGCTTGAGTTGGAAAATTCTGAATTAAAAGAAAAAGTTTTAAAATTATCCAATAATGTTGGATCTCCTTCTGATTCAGAGAAATCCACTCCTAGTCTGAATCATATTCTGAAAGAATATGATTTAAGTTTCAGGAAGTTCTTATCTAGAAGTATTGGCAGAAGTCAGCTAGCTTCTATGATATATGTTGTGTCTGGAAACAAGAGAGTTGGCATTGGTTATAAGGATGAAATCCAATACAAGCTTGAATCTGTGGATGATATGAAAATATCATACAAGCCTCTGTATAACCAATTTAAATTTGGCCACTCCCATGATATTAAGCATACATCACATGCACAAAGTTTTCACATAACACACACCAAGAAGCATGTGACACAACCTAAGAAATATCATGGAACTCAGAATAAGAAATATCATGCTGTTCCTCCCGTTAAATATTTTGCTAAACCCAAGTTCAATCAGAACTTGAGGAGAACTAACAAGAAAGGACCCAAGAAATTGTGGGTACCTAAGGAAAAGATTATTCCTATTGCAGATATCCTTGGCGGAAAAGAGGACAGAAAGCAAAATGTCATGGTACCTGGACTCTGGGTGCTCGCGACACATGACGGGAAGAAGGTCTACATTCCAAGACCTGGTGTTTAAACCAGGTGGAGAAGTCAAGTTTGGAGGAGATCAGAGGGGCAAAATCATTGGCTCTGGAACCATAAGTCTTGGTAACTCTCCTTCCATAACTAATGTACTTCTTGTTGAAGGATTAAAGCATAACTTATTGTCCATAAGTCAATTAAGTGACAATGGTTATGATATAATCTTCAATCAAAAGTCTTGCAAGGCTGTAAGTCAGAAGGATGGCTCAATCCTGTTTACAGGCAAGAGGAAGAACAACATTTATAAGATTGATCTTTCTGATCTTGAGAAGCAGAAGGTGACTTGTCTTATGTCTGTTTCTGAAGAGCAATGGGTCTGGCACAGAAGATTAGGTCATGCAAGTTTGAGAAAGATTTCTCAGATTAACAAACTAAATCTAGTCAGAGGACTCCCAAATCTAAAATACAAATCAGATGCTCTTTGTGAAGCATGTCAGAAGGGCAAGTTCTCCAGACCTGCATTCAAGTCTAAGAATGTTGTTTCTACCTCAAGGCCGTTAGAACTCTTGCACATTGATCTGTTTGGCCCAGTCAAAACAGCACCTGTCAGAGGGAAGAAATATGGATTAGTCATCGTTGATGATTATAGCCGCTGGACGTGGGTAAAGTTCTTGAAACACAAGGATGAGTCTCATTCAGTGTTCTTTGAATTCTGCACTCAGATTCAATCTGAGAAAGAGTGCAAAATCATAAAGGTCAGAAGTGATCATGGTGGCGAATTTGAGAACAGATTCTTTGAGGAGTTCTTCAAAGAAAATGGTATTGCCCATGATTTCTCTTGTCCTAGAACTCCACAGCAAAATGGAGTTGTAGAGCGAAAGAATAGGACTCTACAAGAAATGGCCAGAACCATGATCAATGAAACTAATATGGCTAAGCATTTCTGGGCAGAAGCAATAAACACAGCATGTTATATTCATAATAGAATCTCTATCAGACCTATTCTAAATAAGACTCCTTATGAATTGTGGAAGAACAGAAAGCCCAACATTTCATATTTCCATCCTTTTGGATGTGTATGTTTTATTCTGAATACTAAAGATCATCTTGGTAAGTTTGATTCTAAAGCACAAAAGTGTTTCCTTCTTGGATATTCTGAACGCTCTAAAGGCTACAGAGTATACAATACTGAAACATTGATTGTAGAAGAATCAATCAATATCAGGTTTGATGATAAGCTTGGTCTTGAAAAACCAAAGCAGTTTGAGAATTTTGCAGATTTTGATATTGATATATCAGAAACAGTAGAACCAAGAAGCAAAGCTGCAGAAGCTGGCAGTCTCAGAAGCAATGAATCAGAAGATCAAGTTGCTGCATCTTTAGAGAATCTTAGGATTTCTGAAGAACCAACTATCAGAAGATCACCTAGACTTGCTTCAGCTCATTCAGAAGATGTGATCCTTGGAAAGAAAGATGATCCCATCAGAACAAGGGCATTCCTTAAGAACAATGCAGAATGTCAATTAGGTCTTGTTTCTTTGATCGAGCCAACTTCTGTTGATCAAGCTCTAGAAGATCCAGACTGGATAATTGCCATGCAAGAAGAACTAAATCAGTTTACAGGGAATGATGTATGGGACTTGGTTCCTAGACCAAAAGAATTTAACATCATCGGTACTAAGTGGGTTTTCAGAAACAAGCTAAGTGAGAAAGGTGAAGTGGTAAGAAACAAAGCCAGACTGGTTGCTCAAGGTTATAGTCAGCAAGAAGGAATTGACTACACAGAAACCTTTGCACCAGTGGCCAGGTTAGAATCTATTCGTCTATTAATTTCTTTTGCCACTCAACACAACATCACTCTTTTTCAGATGGATGTTAAGAGTGCCTTCTTAAATGGTTACATAGATGAAGAAGTTTATGTCCATCAACCTCTTGGTTTTGAAGACTCCATGTCTCCAAATCATGTTTTCAAATTAAAGAAATCATTATACGGATTGAAACAAGCTCCCAGAGCTTGGTATGAACGTTTGAGTTCTTTCCTTCTGGAAAATGGTTTCACTAGAGGAAAAGTGGACACTACTCTCTTTTGTAAAACATTTAAAAAGGATATTTTAATTTGTCAAATATATGTTGATGATATTATCTTTGGAACATCTAATGCTACACTTGGAAAGGAGTTTGCTGAGTCTATGCAGGCTGAATTTGAAATGAGCATGATGGGAGAACTCAAGTATTTCCTTGGGATTCAAATCAACCAAACTTCTGATGGAACCTATGTTCATCAAACGAAGTATGTGAAAGAACTTCTGAAGAAGTTTAATCTTTCTGAAAGCAAAGAAGCCAAAACTCCTATGCATCCAACATGTGTACTGGGTAAGGATGAGGTAAGTAAGAAGGTAGATCAGAAGTTGTACAGAGGTATGATTGGATCTCTTCTATATCTAACTGCTTCTAGACCTGACATTCTCTTTAGTATTTGTTTGTGTGCTCGATTCCAATCAGATCCAAGAGAATCTCATTTAACTGCGGTTAAGAGAATTCTAAGGTATCTGAAAGGTACTACTAATGTTGGTTTAGTTTACAGAAGATCTAAAGACTACAACTTAGTAGGATTCTGTGATGCTGACTATGCTGGAGATAGAATAGAAAGAAAGAGCACTTCTGGAAGTTGTCAATTTCTTGGAAGTCATCTGATCTCATGGTACAGCAAGAAGCAAGCTACTATTGCCCTCTCAACAACAGAAGCAGAATATGTTGCTGCTGCTCGTTGTAGCACACAAATGCTCTGGATGAGAAGTCAGCTGGAAGATTATCAGATATATGAGAGTAACATTCCTATTTTCTGTGATAATACTTCTGCTATATGTTTATCTAAGAATCCTATTTTACATTCAAAAGCTAAACATATTGAGATTAAACATCATTTCATAAGGGACTATGTTCAGAAGGGTGTTATATCTTTAAACTTTGTGGATACAGACCATCAATGGGCTGATATCTTTACAAAACCCCTTGCTGAAGATAGGTTTAAGTTCATTCTGAAGAATATCAGTATGGATTTATGCCCAGAATGAGAAGATGAGAAGATCTTATGTATGAGTATCTTCTGAAATGAAATTGGATTTTTGTTTATAAGAAGTTCTGATTGAAATCAATTAGAAATTGTGATTCAGTTATTGCTAACGTTTCATTGTCTAAGTTGATTCAGAATCTCTTTAAAAGCAAAACAGCTGTAACTGGCTATCCAGATGGTAAACACGTGTTCACTATTCCTGGACAAGCGTGTGTGCAGTTGAGGGGACGTCTACTTAGGTAACTGTGCAAATCACGTCTTTTGTCATTATTATCTCTCCTCACGTCAAATAACATTAAATGCCATTCATCATTTCTTTTATGGTTCTTTACGTTTTTATATCCGTCAAACGTTTCCCTTCCCTAGAACGTTTTCCTTCCCCACATTCCCTCTATTTATTTCTCCATTTCCTTGCATTCTTCAATCAATCTTTGTGCTCTCGCTTTCTTTCTCTCTTTTTTCTATGAATATCTTTTGTGATAACCCTAGTTCTCTCTTCATCGTTCTAGCACTCATCATGAATCCTTCGCCCAGTTCTCTTCATCAAAACCTTAAACCTGTTGAAGAAACTAAGTCTCAAAAGTGGATGATCTATTTGAATAGAACGGATGGAAGGGTTAATCGGTTACAGGATGAGAAACATCTCTCAGGATGGCATTCCAAGTTTTTTCTCAAGACAGATCTCTTCCTTGATGCTATTACTAACCTTTGTCCAAAGGAAGAAGACTTTCTTAAGATATTGGATGAAGTAAGGTTCCCTAAGGACTTAACTTCTATGTTAAGGGAAAGCCCATCTGAGAATACGCTCTCTCCTGGTGAACTGCTCTCAGTTCCTCTTTTGTATTCATTTACTTCTTTCTCTGGGAAGCTGCTCAGGCATGCAGAGTTTCAAGCCTTCATGGCTGAACAAACTGAGAAGACCGCAGGGATTCATGATATGTTAGCTAGGATTATGTCTAAGTTAGAGTTGTAGCTCTTAAGTCTTTGTAGTTTTCTTTCCTTGTTGCATTTGTTTTCCTGCATTCCTCTTTTGTAATCCTTCTTGTTGAAATCAATGAAAATTTTATATTGTTCCTTTCCTTTTGTCTCTTGCTTTACATCTGAATCTTTTATGCTTTTTTGATGATATGACAAAAAGGGGGAGAAAATATATGATAAATGATCTGATTAATATTATCAGTTACCGAGTAAAAAGACCCCACATTTACTAACAGAAGCTGCAAGCTCCATACGTATTTAAGTTGTGTTGTTGCAGGAATCAAAGATTCAAGATCAACATAAGAAGCAACGAGATGATGAAGCAACTCTTTAGAGAATCTAGCTCTTGGATTCTTGAAGCAAGCTGAGTGCTATGAAGCTTCAGAATCAGAAGCAAGAAGGAAGATTGATCAGAAATAGCTCTTGGATTCTTGAAGCAAGCTGAGTGCTAGGAAGCTTCAGAATCAGAAGCAAGAAGCAAGAATGATCAAAAATTCTGATAATAGAATATGATCCAAATCATTGTCTATTTTGCTCTGATACATTGTCTATTGGATCTGATATATTCTATATGGCTTATATAGCTCTGATACATATTCTGTGCTCTGATACACATTTTATGTTCTAACTCATTCATGCTGACTTTTGTCGTTTAGTTTTGTTCTGTAACATTTCAGGATGTAGAGATGCTCTGATGATGCTCTGGTACATTCAACAATGTTCTGATACAATCTAGCATGAAGTGATGTAAGAAGAAATTCAAAGCTCTGAAGCTATCCGAGGGAAGCAGAAATCAGAAGCTGTGAATGTTCTAAAGATCCAGAAAACTCAAGTTCTGAAGCTGTCCTAAATGGAAGCATGAATCAGAAGCTGTGAATGTTCTGAAGATCAAAGAAATTCAAGTTCTGAAGCGGTCTTAAATGGAAGCATGAATCAGAAGCTGTGAATGTTCTGAAGATCAAAGAAATTCAAGTTCTGAAGCTGTCCTAAATGGAAGCAGGAATCAGAAGCTGTGAGTGTTCTAGGGATCTAAAGAAATTCAAGTTCTGAAGCTGTCCAATGGAAGCAGAAGTCAGAAGCTATGAATTATCAAAAGCAAGAAGCTTATGTGATCGTCTCTACCGAAATAATCAGGGAAGTCTTTTATTATTAAAGTTCTTCGAGTATTTATTTCAGGGGGAGATTATTCATCTCAGGGGGAGATTGTTAATCTCAGGGGGAGACATATTCACATGCTTATGCTACAGCTGTGTAATTTGTCTTTAGCCGTCTGCTCTTTCTGATCGCAAATTCATATCATTTATATATGTTTTTGTCATCATCAAAAAGGGGGAGATTGTTAGAACAAGATTTGTTCTGATCAATATTCTTAGTTTTGATGATAACAAGGATATGAATTTTGTGTGAGATAATGTGGTACTCTAATACATTGTAATTTCCATTTCAGGAAATATATAAAGAGTATGCACAAATCAGCGCTCAGAAGCTTTGTCTCAGAAGGTTCACCATGCAACATCAGAACATGGTCTGGCAAGACATCAGAAGATGGTCAAGGAAGAATCAGAACATGGGTCTATGGAAGCATCAGAAGAACTTGAGGTCAGAAGCAGAAGCACTGAAGTTCTCATGGTATCACGCTCAGAAGCACTTCAAGGTCAGAAGACAAGAAGATGCTATGCACCAAGCTGTTTGACTCTGATGATATTCAAATATTATATTCAAACATCAGATCAGAAGAAAGTACAGGTGGCAGGCTACGCTGACTGACAAAAGGAACGTTGGAAGCTATTAAAGGCAACGTCAGTAGACACAGCATGAACAAGGCTCGAGGTAGTTGACAAAAGCGTGAAACATTAAATGCAAAGCTGTACGGAACACGCAAAGCATTAAATGCGCCCAACGGTCATCTTCTCAAACGCCTATAAATATGAAGTTCTGATGAGAAGCAAGGTTACGAATTCTGAACGAAATTATTCTGAAAGACTTGCTGAAACGCTGTTCAAACTCAAAGCTCAGAAACTTCATCTTCATCAAAGCTCACTACATTGCTGTTGTAATATATTAGTGAGATTAAGCTTAAACGTTAAGAGAAATATCACTGTTGTGATTATAGCTTTTCAGAAGCATTTGTAATACTCTTAGAATTGATTACATTAATTTGTAAGTAACTAGAGTGATCAAGTGTTGATCAGGATACTCTAGGAAGTCTTAGCTTGTGTCTAAGCAGTTGTAATTAGAGTGATCACGTGGTGGTCAGGATACTCTAAGAAAGTCTTAGCTTGTGTCTAAGCATTTGTTCCTGGAGTGATCAGGTTGTGATCAGGATACTCTAGAAGACTTAGTCGCGGACTAAGTGGAAAACCATTGTAATCTGTTGCGATTAGTGGATTAAATCCTCAGGTGAGGTAAATCACTCCGTGGGGGTGGACTGGAGTAGTTTAGTTAACAACGAACCAGGATAAAAATAACTGTGCAATTTATTTTTATCGTTCAAGTTTTTAAGACTACACTTATTCAAACCCCCCCTTTCTAAGTGTTTTTCTATTCTTCAAATTGCACAATGATTTTTATCCTGGTTCGTTGTTAACGAAACTACTCCACTCCACCCCCTTAGAGTGATTTACCTCACCTGAGGATTTAATCCACTAATCAACCTTGATTATAATGGTTTTCCACTTAGATACCCTCTAAGTCTTCTAGAGTATTCTGATCACACCTTGATCACTCTAGGAACCTTTTACAAATTAATGTAAAACAAATTCTTACAAGAGTATTACAATGCTTCTTAATAAGCTATAATCACAACTGTGATATTTCTCTTAAGTTCTAAGCTTAATTCTCACTAAGATATTACAAATGAAGTGAGGTTGAAGATGAAGTTTGATAGCTTTTGATTCAACAGTGTTTCAGCAAGTTTGTGCAGAGTTGTTTGCGTTAAGTGTTGTAACCTTGCTTCTAATCATAAATTCACTATTTATAGGCGTTTTGAGAAGATGACTGTTGGGAGCATTTAATGCGTTGCGTGATCCGTACAGCTTTGCATTTAATGTTTCACTCTTTTGTCAACTACCTCGAGCCTTGCTTTTCCTGCTTTAACTGACTTTGCCTTTAATAGCTTCTAACGTTCCTTTTGTCAGTCAGCGTAGCCTGTCATTTTGTACTTGCTTCTGATATGATGTTTGAAGATACAATGTTTGAATATCAGAGTCATCCAGCTTGGTGCAGAGCATCTTCTTGTCTTCTGACATTTAAGTGCTTCTAGCGTGATACCATAAGAACTTCAGTGCTTCTGCTTTTGAACTCAAGTTCTTATGATGCTTCATAGACCATGTTCTGATTCTTCTTGACCATCTTCTGATGTCTTGCAAGAGCATGTTCTGATGTTGCAATCTTGAACCTTCTGAGTCAGTGCTTCTAGCGCTAAATTGTGCATACTCTTTATATATTTCCTGAAATGGAAACATCATAGGATTAGAGTACCACATTGTCTTATACAAAATTCATATATAATGTTATCATCAAAACTAAGAATATTGATCAGAACAATTATTGTTCTAACATATGTATCCCCCTCCCCGAAGCCTTGTAATAGCGTAGGAACTTTTTTATTTCTGCCTTTATTTTATATTAACTGTGTGGTTAATAAAGTAGGGAGTGACAATGGTTAATTGAATCTAGTTCACCTAATGCAAGATAAATATCTGAATCTAACCCACGTGGTTGTTTCAACCACACACCTTTAGGGTAACTCCTCTTCATTGCCTTTCGAATAATTGTCAAGTCCCTTCGAGCGTAGGGATATCTTAGCCTGTTGCCTTCGATTCAAATCATCATAGTCCCTTCGATAAAAGATCATAGTCCCTTCGAGTTGCCTACGATTAAAAATGATCTTGTCCCTTGATGTCGCTTCGATTAAATAATGAAAGTCCCTTCAAATGCTAAGGTATCCTTACTGGTTGCCTAAATGACTATTCTCGTCCTTTCCTAAGACTTCCTGCCCTTCTTATGGTATGGATAGTGTAATACGGTGAACTGACTTTTATAATCGAAAATGTTGCGGTAAGCAAGAGTCGCCACCGACTTTTATTTTATCCAAATATTAGAAAGGCTAAAAGAACAGAAAAAACCTTTTTAAAGAAAACTGAGTTCGGGGGGTAATTTATGCAAAGGGAAGGTGTAAGGCACCCTTTGCATCCATGGTTTTCCATGGGATCTTAATTGCTTTGCTCGTTTCGTTTTCAAAAGTTTTAGAAATGTAGAAGAAGAAGAAACAAGGACTTTAGTTCGTAAATGAGCGTAGCCTTGAAAGTGTTTAGAAAATAGTAGAAAGATGTTTTTAAACTAGAGCATGCAATTAAGGGCAAATTACCTGGTTAGATGAAAAATGTTCTTTTTAGCCTTTCAGGGTGAAAGGGTCTATCCATGCCATAAGAGGGCAGGAAGCCTTTCATTTGGAGGTTGAAGGGTCATCGCATCGTCGTTCGCCACAAGACTGACCCATGCCATAGAGAGGCAGGTAGTCTAAGGGAAGGACCAGAATAGCCTTTTTCGTAGGCAACCAGAGGATACCTCAGCCTTTTTCGTAGGCAGCTTCCGAGGGTCGAGGTCATATCAGTGTATCGAAGGCAACATCATTAGGGACTTATGACCTTTATTTGTATCGAGGCAACATGGCTGAGGTATCCTCGTATTCGAGGGACATGGCTATTCCGCAAAAAACACAAGGCAACAGGCAACAAGGCAACAGGCAACAAGGCAACAGAGAGGTTACCCCAAAAGTGTGCGTGGGTGCAACAATCACGTGATTATATTCAATTATATTATCTTGTAATTAGGTGATTCTAATTCAATTCAGGACTTGCACTCCCTAAGATTACTAACCACGCAATAGATATTAACAGTAATAATGGGGAAGGGAAATTGTAACCAGCGGAGGAGAGGGGAATTGAAACCAGCTGGATATAATTAAAGCAAAAGGTTTAACACAAGTAATAATTGAGGATAGAGTTTAGGGTTACCGATACTCGTAGCTTTGGCAATTGACAAACCCTGAAGATTGAAAAAGAAAAAATAAACAAAGAAGGGGTGAGTGCATTATCGGTTCGGAGACGAACGAAATTAACCCTAAAGTAAGAATATAAAGAATTTAAGAATGAATAAATAAACGAAAAGATACTTAGCTTTGCATTTGATCTGATACGGTTGACGGTCGGAGGAAGCCTCGGAGGTAACCCTAAAAAAGGGCAAAGGCAGAAAAGAGGTGAATGTATGCACAGTTCAAGAAGGGTTAAGGGCAAACCCTAAAATCAAAAGGAAACAAAATATAAATTAAATACTTGTCTTTGTGAAGGGCATGGCGCGTAGTCGGAAGGTATTTGGAAAGTCGACCCTGAAAAGGCATAGATAAAACATTCAGTGTAGGGCATGATCTTCGTAAACCCTGATTAGGGTACAAGTTAACCCTGGTTAATAGAATAAATCAAATCGAATTAATTAATTAATGGTTTCCAACCTAATTATTTAACTCAAGAAAAATAATGTTTCGATTAAATTTCCTAACCCTAACATATATTTTTATCAATTAATTAAAGTTAATTAACTAATTAAACAATTAACAATTTAAAGTGACTTAACCTTTTAATTATTTAAAACAAAATAAATATTAATAGTTAAAATAAATATTATTTATTTTTTCAAATAGAAATTTTTTAAAACAATTCTTATTAGAAAAAAAGTGAAATAAAATTCTAGAGAAACATAACATATAAAATAACAATGGCTTGTATAATTAAAAGTAAAAAAAAATTCAAAAAAAACCTTAACTTTTAATCTGGTGCGGAGCGCTTCTGATGGCCCATGGTGATCCTTGCCATATTGACCTTTGGATTATACACTATTTCTGATCTGATGAAGGAAGGATGGAGGCGCATGGTAAGAATGTCATGTGTGCACGCACTGAATCTGAAGGCATAACATTTTAAAAAATAGTTACGTCCTGGGGGATTCGAACCCAGGTTCCTTCCCTTGCAAGTGAACACTTTTGCCAATTGAGCCGCTTCGTCAATCTGTCTAACACACACGTCAATAACAATATGTAAAAAACACTTGTCACCTGCAAATTCAAACTAGTAAAGCGCGCCCAGCTTCTTCATCTTCTCCATTTGCGTTGCTGCGAATTGGCTACGGATCCCCTACGACACAGTTTCGTGGCCAAGCCTGCAAATTGAGAACTCACGAAATACACAGCATAAATTCATGAGTAAAACATGAACCGACTAGAAACCGTCCTCTGAATTCAAAGGTGTCCATAATTTTGCCTAATTTTGTCTCTAACCTAATGGCCCCAAATTATGAACATAGAACCCTAGCCATGGCGGATTACACAACCTGCAACCAAACTCGAATTAAACCGCCCAGAATGCTTGCAAACATCGTTGTGAACACAAACATATCATCAAATTATGTTAAATATGCATGAATCATTGAAACCGAAATTGAAACAAAAATATCAAACCGTGGACGAATCTCGATGGTTCTGGATGCAGGGAACGATAAGGAGTATCTGGCTCGCTTCAGAATCCGTCAGGGAACGCGTTTGATGCCTTCAAATGCTATGAATCTCCTTCTATTGCCGAAACTGATTTCAGCTTGTTCTTGAAGTTTCTTAAGTTTGAATAAGCTCCTTGCCGCAGAATTCCTCCCTCTTTAGTGTTGGATGTCTTGTGTATATATAATGGAAGGCTTTTAGGTTAAAAAATTGAATCCAAACCTTATGATCTTCATGATTGAAATTTGATAAAATCTTGAATTTAAACTTTCTAAAATTTCATCCAATTTCAATCTTTTTGAACCAATATGTGTGAGCACGAATTTGATACCAATTATGGGATATCTTGTTGATTGGAATGATTGGAAATTAAAGATGAATCAAATCTTTTTTAAATTTTCTTCAAATCTTTGATTTTTAACCATAATTTTAATGAATAAAATTCACTAAAAATCAAATAATGATCCAAATTTCGTGGCATAGAGGTTGGAGCTTCTAGATGACTTGAGTAACAAGTTTGGGCCATAAAAGTTGGGCCTCTTTGCAAAGAAATTCATTTTGAACCTTTTCTTTTCACATTTTTCCCTCCCAAATTTGTCCAACTTTGACAAGGCATATCTCCCTCAATTTTTGAGGTATGGAAGTGTTCTAGGACTTTTTAGAAACCTTAGAGAGTCCTCTAACCAGTGTCTTTAGTCTCATGTCAAAATTATTCTCCATGCTCATTTTATGTCCTTTTGAAAAAAGTGTCTTTTTGCTGACTTTTGAAAAGGACCTATAATGTTTTAGTCCATATCTCTTAAATGAAGCATTTTTAGACTTGGCATGTGAGACACAATTTTGTAGAGAATCAAATTTCCTTCAAAATGAGCTTTGGATGGAAAATTTTGGATGTTCCATGTGAGAGTTATGGCTGGTCAAAGTTCAGTTGACTTTTCCTTTGAAAAACCCTATTTTAGAAACTTTTTGAATTGTTGATTTTTTATCTTTCCTTGATGAACCATGATCAATTCTTGATCAAATGGTGAATGATACTTCAATACGAGGATCTTGACAAAAAATCAGGAGTTTTGACTTTGCTTTGACCACAATTGACTTTTAGGTCATCCTAGTCGACTGTTGGCTTTCTGAACAATTGAGTGCCCAGTCCTTTGAGATGAGACTTTGATACTTGTCATAGAGGTAATGTGAAATATATTGAGCCATATGAGATGTCTTGGAGCCATTGATTCACTGACTTTCCTTTGAATGAACCAAACCCTAGTCTCAGAGCCTTGTATAGGAGAGTGTGTCTAGGAGCCTTGTGTATTAATATGAATTTGAATAGGAGAAGATGTATGGGCAAATTTTGGGGTATGACAGCTGCCCCTGTTCAATTTTCTTAAACCTGAAGATGTAGAGTGGCATGTATGCCAGTCGGAATCTGAAGGTGGAAGATGATTGAACACTAGAATACCAAGAAATTTGCCCTAGCTGAAGTAGGGACTTTTGTCGGAGATGAGCTTAAAGATGCCATCCAGGCCTTGAGAGAAAGTTTATTGGAGATTGATCGTGTCAGCACCGTTCATAGTAACTGAATTAGATCTAATTCTTTTGAACTATTTATGGAGGATACTCGAAACTAAGTATCAGAACTAAATCATCGTCTTGATTATCTCTGAACTATCTTCGAAATAATTGTCAAAATTAAATCTCTGCCTTGATTATCTCTGAACTATCTTTGGAGGACATCCAAAATTAAGTATCAAAATTAAATCTCGGTCTTGATTATCTCTGAACTATCTCTGGAGAATACCCGGAACTAAGCATCAGAATTAAATCTCGATCTTGATTATCTTTGAACTATCTCCGGAAGACATCCAAAATTAAGTGTCAAAATTAAATCTTCGTTTTGATTATCTCTGAACTATCTCTGGAGAATACCCGGAACTAAGTATCAGAATTAAATCTCGATCTTGATTATCTCTGAACTATCTCTGGAAGATATCCAAAATTAAGTATCAGAACTAAATCTCTGTCTTGAATGAGCGTCAGAATTAAATTGTTGACTTGATTACTCTGCACTATATCTAGAAGACAATGTTTATTTTATTGTAGAAGTAGGCTGAAAAAGGAACATTAGTTTTATGCAATGTTGTGATGCATGTATTGTAATGTTTATGAATGAAAGTGTTATGCATAGGCAATGAGGCGTATGTATGTTATGTATGAATTTACTATGACACATGATGTATGAAAATGATTTATGCTATTAGAGGTATCTTGAGAAAATAAATCTCTGTATCATTGTGATTTTGACGTTTGATCTTGTCTTGAAGAAGTACAGCTGGGGATTTATGATTTCTGCTTGGGGATGATCAGTAACTTGATGTACCCTGATTAGGGAAAAAGACATTAATACGCCATGTTTGGAGAAGAGAAAAGTGTTGGAGAAATGACAGTGTTGAAGATGTAAACTCTGTTGGGGAGCCATGTCTTTGTCGGGGCAAGTACGTTTGAAGATATCTTCTTGAGGATTGCTCTTTGGGGATATGATTGAAGGATAGAAAAACACTTAGAAAGAGGGGGTTTGAATAAGTGTAGTTTCAAAAATTCGTACGATAAAAATAATTTGCACAAGTATTTTTATCCTGGTTCGTTGTTAACTAAACTACTCCAGTCCACCCTATACAAGGTGATTTACCTCAACTGAGGATTTAATCCACTAATCACACAAGATTACAATGGTTTTCCACTTAGACAACTTCTAAGTCTTCTAGAGTCTTCTGATCACAACCTGATCACTCTAGGAACAAATGCTTAGACACAAGCTAAGACTTTCTTAGAGTATCCTGACCACCACGTGATCACTCTAATTACAACTGCTTAGACACAAGCTAAGACTTCCTAGAGTATCCTGATCAACACTTGATCACTCTAGTTACTTACAAATTAATGTAATCAATTCTAAGAGTATTACAATTGCTTCTTAAAAGCGATAATCACAAACTGTGATATTTCTCTTACAGATTTAAGCTTAGACTCACTAAAGTATTACAACAGTAATGTAGTGAGGTTGAAGATGAAGTTTCTGAGCTTTGAGTTGAACAGCGTTTCAGCAAGTTTTTCAAAATAAGTTCGTTCAGGATTCGTAACCTTGCTTCTCATCAGAACTTCATATTTATAGGCGTTTTGAGAAGATGACCGTTGGGAGCATTTAATGCTTTGCGTATTCCGTACAGCATTGCATTTAATGTTTCACTGTTTTGTCAACTACCTCGAGCCTTGCTTTTGCTGTGACTACTGACATTGCCTTTAATAGCTTCTAACGTTCCTTTTGTCAGTCAGCGTAGCCTGCCATCTAGTACTTGATTCTGATTTTTTCTTTGTAAATACTACGTTGAAAATCATCAGAGTACAAACAGCTTGGTGCAGAGCATCTTCTGATCTTCTGATCTTGATATGCTTCTGAGCGTGATTCCATGAATTCAGTGCTTCTGCTTCTGAACTCAAGTTCTTCTGATGCTTCTAAAAGACCATGTTCTGATTCTGCTTGACCATTTTCTGATGTCTTGCCAGACCATGTGCTGAAGTTGCATACTGAACCTTCTGAGTCAAAGCTTCTTAGCGCTGATTTGTGCATACTCTTTATATATTTCCTGAAAAGGAAATTGCATAGGATTAGAGTACCACATTATCTAGAGCAAAATTCATATACATTGTTATCATCAAAACTAAGATTATTGATCAGAACAATTCTGGTTCTAACAATGATCTTGTGAAGTCGACTCTGTGGAGAAGCATGAATGCCTTGAATATTGCCCTTAGTGATTATAGCACTTTCCATTCCTGGACTCGTATTGATTGGAAAACACCAATGAATGTTGATCGAAGCGTTGAACATGCCTTGTATAACCTTGCCCCAACTAGTATGAACTTGAAGAGATTCAGCTTGCGGGGACTTTATGAGGTGTGCACTACGGGCGACATGCCCCTAGTAGTCATAGGCCCAAGACAATGTCCTATGTTGGTTGAGAAGTAGCTTTATATTTTCTTATATGCATGCCCCTGATCGGCATCCTTGAGATATTCTTGGAATCTTGACTTGATTGCCCCAGATTGATTGGGCAAAACATGTCATGCCCCTTGTATATGTAAGAGACATGGCTTCTTGGAGTAATATTGTTTGTCGGGATAACTTTCAGTCATTAGTTGTACCCTGTGCAAGTTCTTTCTGATGTTAACATTTGAAATTATGTAGCAGAATATGTTAATATGTTAATAATGAATTCATGAGATGCAATGCATACGTTTGTCTTGAGATTTTTGAAAAACATTAAAGCAGGAGATGTAAAAACATGATATTTGTAACAATGTGATGTTAAAAAGGAAATATCAACTCAGCATTTTTGGTAAACCTTAAGGAGTCAGGATACCCTTTTTGGTGACAGTATGCTTTCGAACTAACCATGCTTCAATTAGGACTTTCGAGGGTTGTAACGTGGCTTGGTTCACGGTTTAAGAAACAAAGGATAAAGGCTCAAAGTTTGATTATACCCACCCCTCTTTGTGATGATCTTCGGTCCTAAGCTCAGTTAATTCAACTTATGCATTCAGGTTCCAAGAGACTTTTGGATTCGCGCCTTTGATAATGCTGATGGTTCCCAAGCAAGGAGAACTTTTAAGATGGTAGTCACTTCTTCCTTTTGGTAGTCACAACGTTGTGTTGTTCAGGGAATTCTTGACTTCTCTTCTTTCATCTTTTTGATATCCCTAACTTTTGCCTGAACTGTCTATTTTGAGCTTACAGTCAGCGGGATGCCTTGATTTTTGCCTAAGTCATCTTTTGATTTTTTGACTTAGCAGGCTTTTCTTTGTATATAAGTTTTTTTATTTTTTCCTTTTTGGAAGATATTGACTGCCTTGTTTGATGATTGATGAACCATCATTGTCTTTTGATTGACATCTCCAACACTTCTTTGATGTGTGTGGTTGAACGTTTATGATTGAAACCTTTGTTGAAAGGTGTACTGAATGATTCTCTTAAAATAGAATGCACAGCCAGATAAACTGAGAACTACCCTGCCCCAGGTTATGATCAAGGGTTTTAATTAGTACAAGAAAGAAACTTCTACTTCTTAGGCTCAAAGGGGTTGACGAGGGGTTAACATCCTTATATCTCCACTGTTTAGGAATTGAAACAATGCCTGTACATCGTCAACATAGTTCGTTCAAAAGCATACTGTATGAGGTTGCGGTATCGTTTTCGTCATCCTTCCTCAAAAGGCTTACAGCTTAGCAGGAGTTGAATAAACACAAAACATATGCAAAGTAAATACGCAATTTAAAATGAGTGATAATGTTTTCAAGACAAGCATATGCAATGCACTGATGATAATTATTAAAACAGATAATGTCTATCATAAGTCGAATGTTTAAACAAACAGAATAGAAATTGCAAATGAAAGTAAATCTAATGATCTAAAAAGTTCATCCTTCTAGCCATACATAGCATTAGCAATCTTGTTGTGATTAGGCATGGGAGCAGTGATCACATTAGGAGTTGCAGGGGTGTCGAACTCAATTTCGCCAGCGTCGATCATATCTTGGATCTTGTTCTTCAACGGCCAACAATTCTCTGTGTCATGTCCAGGACTATTAGAATGATATGCGCACCTTGCATTGGGCTTATAACTAGGAGCGGAGGTGTTAGGATTCTTAGGAGGATCCCTCAGGGTGATCAAATTTGCCTTTAGCAGATGTTGTAAAGCTTGAGCTAGCGACATATTGATCTTTGTGAATTGACGTCTGGATGTATCTTGTTTGTTTTGACGACCCTGTTGAGGCGCCGGTGTGGAGCTCAGAACTGCCCCAATAGATCGGTCATGGTTTATCCTTTTCTGCCCATACACAGCATTGGAATCTGGCCTCCCATTGAAATGCTTCTTTGTAGTACCTGAGGATGTAGCCACTTGAATCTTACCACTTCGAATGCCACTCTCGACACGCTCTCCAGTCAGTATGAGGTCAGTAAAACCAGACGAGGAGCTACCCAGTAAGTGACTATAGAACGGCCCAGTTAGTGTACTCATAAACATATCGACCAATTCTCTGTCAGCTAAGGAGGGTTTGACTCTTCCAGCTAGATCTCTCCATTTCTGAGCATACTCCTTGAAACTTTCCTCGGGTCCCATAGACATGCTTTGTAGTTGCATGCGAGTTGGTGCGAGATCGGAATTATATTGGTATTGCTTGTAGAAGGCAACAACCAAATCTTCCCAAGTATGGATATTGGTACTTTCCAGTTGATAGTACCATTCGAGTTGAGTTCCAAATAAACTCTCTTGGAAAAAGTGGATCCATAACTTCTTATCAGCAGTATGAGGTTGAATCTTCCTCACATATGATTTCAAATGCATCTTAGGACAAGAGACTCCATCGTATTTTGCAAATTTTGGAACTTTGAATTTTGGAGGTATAACAACTCCAGAGATGAGTCCTAGATCTTCAAAATCCAGTCCAGGTACCTTCTGAATTTCCACGGCTTTCATACGTTCCTCCAACAGCTTGTATTTTTCATCAGGATGTTCATCCTCATGGTGATAGTCCTCTTCTTCTTCAGAGGGTTTGGCAGAATCATGGTTACTTTTTGCATCAGTTTTGACACTAGCATCATCATCTTGCTCGTCCTCGTCACTGTCTTCAGAGGTTTCGGCATCCCTGAGTTGCAAAATCGGTCTAAGCTTTTTCACCTGAGTCTTCTTACCATTCTTCTTCTTCTTTTTAGTCAGCATGGCTTTCAGCTCTTCTTGCCCCTTGGACAAATTCAGAATCAAGGCTTGGAACTCAATGTTTTGAGCTTGGAGATCCTTAACTGATTGTTCGAGATTCATGATGCTGAAATAAACAGCGAGGAAGGATGAGAGACCTATTGTAAGAAACCTGTTATGCGATGTTATGAATGCAAATGCAATATTTTCAAGGATCTTTAAGCATTTAGTTAGCAACATTTGAAAATAATTTGGTCGCATTTTTGTCTGAAGAAATCTGAACTTTGTCTTTGAATGTCTTTCTTTGAGAATCAAGCTCACCATATCGAGTGGGTCATCGCCTCTGATTCGAGATACTTCTGAATTTGAAAGTATATGGCTAGAGGAAAATAAATCCTCTTGCCCCTTGATAGGTACTGTGTCTTTGAATTGGAAGGTATGTGGCCAGAGGAAAATAAATCCTCTTGCCCCTTGATTGAGAGATCAACCTTTGATAGAGGTACCTGAAATTGTGCTCCCTAAATCTCTAAGATCCTTGAAAAGATTAGTTAAATCATGTTATGCTTATGATGTCATGATGTCATGATGTTATGCGAATGAATTTCATTAGGCATAGTGTGAGATAGTAAGGACAAACAAGTCCTTTTAACAAAAACTGCGAGGAAATGAAGGTTAGTAGCAGACACAAACAAGTCACACAAGTCACACAATTTTTGGCTTAAGGCTTGCATGGAGTCTGATCAGGTGTCCTTCCCAAGGGTACTTCTATGGATAAAGAGATTTCAGCAACGGGTTCTACCAAGTGACTCAGAATTGTCAGCCCCCTCTAAAGCACCCTCGAACATGGTACATGCATACCACGCAATGATACTTTAGGAAGAAACCTATCTGAGCTGTAGTATCGGGTAGCGACCATAACTTGGCATGCACCAAGAATAGCCCTCCCACTACGTTCCTAAAAGTCAGGATGGGTTAAAGGTGACTAAAGGTCCTTGAGCTCCGACGCACCCAAAGATACATGCGTAAACCTCTCTCATGCAAAAGAGGTACACAATAACTAGTGGAGGCCTAACTCAAGCGCGAACTTCATTTTGACCAACCCCAAGCATGCACAAGGGGGGTCTCCATGACTATGCCGCTCCTAATCTTAAGTGTTCTTGAATCAGGGAATAGGATTCGTCCTTCATTTTTCCCAAAACAGCCCTGAAAAATAAAACAAGCAAAGCAAACAATAGAAAACATTTAAGTGACTCCTAAACTTTTAAGGTAACCCCTCTTTTAATCGTGAAATCCCCAGCAGAGTCGCCAGTTCTGTAATACGGTGAACTGACTTTTATAATCGAAAATGTCGCGGTAAGCAAGAGTCGCCACCGACTTTTATTTTATCCAAATATTAGAAAGGCTAAAAGAACAGAAAAAACCTTTTTAAAGAAAACTGAGTTCGGGGGGTAATTTATGCAAAGGGAAGGTGTAAGGCACCCTTTGCATCCATGGTTTTCCATGGGCTCTTAATTTCTTTGCTCGTTTCGTTTTCAAAAGTTTTAGAAATGTAGAAGAAGAAGAAACAAGGACTTTAGTTCGTAAATGAGCGTAGCCTTGAAAGTGTTTAGAAAATAGTAGAAAGATGTTTTTAAACTAGAGCATGCAATTAAGGGCAAATTACCTGGTTAGATGAAAAATGTTCTTTTTAGCCTTTCAGGGTGAAAGGGTCTATCCATGCCATAAGAGGGCAGGAAGCCTTTCATTTGGAGGTTGAAGGGTCATCGCATCGTCGTTCGCCACAAGACTGACCCATGCCATAGAGAGGCAGGTAGTCTAAGGGAAGGACCAGAATAGCCTTTTTCGTAGGCAACCAGAGGATACCTCAGCCTTTTTCGTAGGCAGCTTCCGAGGGTCAAGGTCATATCAGTGTATCGAAGGCAGCATAATTAATGGTTTCCAACCTAATTATTTAACTCGGAAAAATAATGTTTCGATTAAATTTCCTAACCCTAACATATATTTTTATCAATTAATTAAAGTTAATTAACTAATTAAACAATTAACAATTTAAAGTGACTTAACCTTTTAATTATTTAAAACAAAATAAATATTAATAGTTAAAATAAATATTATTTATTTTTTCAAATAGAAATTTTTTAAAACAATTCTTATTAGAAAAAAAGTGAAATAAAATTCTAGAGAAACATAACATATAAAATAACAATGGCTTGTATAATTAAAAGTAAAAAAATTTCAAAAAAAACCTTAACTTTTAATCTGGTGCGGAGCGCTTCTGATGGCCCATGGTGATCCTTGCCATATTGACCTTTGGATTATACACTATTTGTGATCTGATGGTGGAAGGATGGAGGCGCATGGTAGGAATGTCATGTGTGCACGCACTGAATCTGAAGGCATAACATTTTAAAAAATAGTTACGTCCTGGGGGATTCGAACCCAGGTTCCTTCCCTTGCAAGTGAACACTTTTGCCAATTGAGCCGCTTCGTCAATCTGTCTAACACACACGACAATAACAATATGTAAAAAACACTTGTCACCTACAAATTCAAACCAGTAAAGCGCGCCCAGCTTCTTCATCTTCTCCGTTTGCGTTGCTGCGAATTGGCTACGGATCCCCTACGACACAGTTTCGTGGCCAAGCCTGCAAATTGAGAACTCACGAAATACACAGCATAAATTCATGAGGAAAACATGAACCGACTAGAAACCGTCCTCTGAATTCAAAGGTGTCCATAATTTTGCCTAATTTTGTCTCTAACCTAATGGCCCCAAATTATGAACATAGAACCCTAGCCATGGCGGATTACACAACCTGCAACCAAACTCGAATTAAACCGCCCAGAATGCTTGCAAACATCGTTGTGAACACAAACATATCATCAAATTATGTTAAATATGCATGAATCATTGAAACCGAAATTGAAACAAAAATATCAAACCGTGGACGAATCTCGATGGTTCTGGACGCAGGGAACGATAAGGAGTATCTGGCTTGCTTCAGAATCCGTCAGGGAACGCGTTTGATGCCTTCAAATGCTATGAATCTCCTTCTATTAACGAAACCGATTTCAGTTTGTTCTTGAAGTTTCTTGAGTTTGAATAAGCTCCTTGCCGCAGAATTCCTCCCTCTTTAGTGTTGGATGTCTTGTGTATATATAATGGAAGGCTTTTAGGTTAAAAACTTGAATCCAAACCTTATGATCTTCATGATTGAAATTTGATAAAATCTTGAATTTAAACTTTCTAAAATTTCATCCAATTTCAATCTTTTTGAACCAATATGTGTGAGCACGAATTTGATACCAATTATGGGATATCTTGTTGATTGGAATGATTGGAAATTAAAGATGAATCAAATCTTTTTTAAATTTTCTTCAAATCTTTGATTTTTAACCATAATTTTAATGAATAAAATTCACTAAAAATCAAATAATGATCCAAATTTCGTGGCATAGAGGTTGGAGCTTCTAGATGACTTGAGTAACAAGTTTGGGCCATAAAAGTTGGGCCTCTTTGCAAAGAAATTCATTTTGAACCTTTTCTTTTCACATTTTTCCCTCCCAAATTTGTCCAACTTTGACAAGGCATATCTCCCTCAATTTTTGAGGTATGGAAGTGTTCTACGACTTTTTAGAAACCTTAGAGAGTCTTCTAACCAGTGTCTTTAGTCTCATGTCAAAATTATTTTCCATGCTCATTTTATGTCCTTTTGAAAAAAGTGTCTTTTGCTGACTTTTGAAAAGGACCTATAATGTTTTAGTCCATATCTCATAAATGAAGCATTTTTAGACTTGGCATGTGAGACAAAATTTTGTAGAGAATCAAATTTCCTTCAAAATGAGCTTTGGAAGGAAAATTTTGGATGTTCCATGTGAGAGTTATGGCTGGTCAAAGTTCAGTTGACTTTTCCTATGAAAAACCCTATTTTAGAAACTTTTTGAATTGTTGATTTTTTATCTTTCCTTGATGAACCATGATCAATTCTTGATCAAATGGTGAATGATACTTCAATACGAGGATCTTGACAAAAAATCAGGAGTTTTGACTTTGCTTTGACCACAGTTGACTTTTAGGTCATCCTAGTCGACTGTTGGCTTTCTAAACAATTGAGTGCCCAATCCTTTGAGATGAGACTTTGATACTTGTCATAAAGGTAATGTGAAATATATTGAGCCATATGAGATGTCTTGGAGCCATTGATTCACTGACTTTCCTTTGAATGAACCAAACCCTAGTCTCAGAGCCTTGTATAGGAGAGTGTGTCTAGGAGCCTTGTGTATTAATTTGAATTTGAATAGGAGAAGATGTATGGGCAAATTTTGGGGTATGACAGATAGACTTGTGGCAAACGATGACCCTCGATGACCCGCATATCCAATGAAAGGACTACCTACCGTCCTTATGGTATGGATATCCCTTTCAAACGAAAGACTTAAAGAATAATAAAGACAAACTTAGGGTAGGTGGCTCTTAACTGCTTGCTCGCAACATTCAAAAATCAAATGCTTTTCACACCTCCTTTTCAAAAAAAATTCCAAAAGGCTACACTTATTTACAAGTTAAAGTACTTGTCCAAAAATCTTTTCTAAACACAAACACAACACTTTTCAAACAAACAAACAAGTGAGCTAAGCAATTAAGAGCTCATGGTTAACCATGGATACAAAGGGTGCGTACACCTTCCCTTTGTATAAGCTACCCCCGAACTCAAAATCTTTTAAAAGGTTTTTCCTGTTCTTTTTGCCTTTCCAATTGGATGAAATAAAAAGTCGGTGGCGACTCTTGCTATCCACAACATTTTAAAAAGTCAGTTCTCCCACTGTATCACAGCTTCTTAAAAGAATATTAAACAAATGTTTAAGTACATACAACACAGGAGTGTTGAGAAAGATCTGAGCAATAGCTCCTTGCTTTTACAGGATTATACAAAGATGTTTTTGATATTTGTTGATGTGCATGTTGTAGTAATATTCTTATCTTCTTTTTCTTGTCCTCTTCAGCTTCAGCTTCATACCATTGTACCAGCTTGTGCTTTTCTTTGATTGAGGTTCAGTGTATTCGCATTGATGTTGTAGTTTCTCTAACATTGGCATGCATTTTGGTAAAACCAACCTAGGAGAAACATGTTGAACCAAATTTCCTGACATACATATCTCAATATGTCGAACAAGGTGTTCCAACAAGGAAGGTATGACATCGTGTTTGCAGGAGCTGATATGTCAAGTGTATCAGTCGTTTTATTAGCTACAAAATCCTTTTTAATTAGCTACATAATATTTTAGAATATAAAGTTAGCTTATGAGCCATCCAAGATCGATTCAATCAGAAATATATGTTGGTTTTCACACTCTCTATAATTGGATACAATTTAGGAAAGTTTGGAATGAAGACCTATTTTCTTGGAGAACAAATAGCACACTTTGTGCAGCATCTTTGCTGCGTTTTTTAGCCCAACACAGTCTATACTAGTCCTATAAATAGACTAGTTGAAACCTAGTTTTAGGTGGAACTGATATTTATATTTTGTTAGGGTTCTAGGAATTCTTATTTGGTTGTGCTGTAAGTTCCATAGTTGTTCATTCACAAACCTTTAGATGTTGAATATTTGATCTCCGAAGCTGTTAAGCAAGGAGTGTTATTGTCAATTCTCATAAGCTTTTAAGCATTGAGAATTTTGTGTATTTGAAGAGTGTCTTCTACAGTTGGTTAGTTGTGTTGTTTGTCACAGGTTGTGATTGAAGGGATTTGAGGAGGGCCTCATACCTAGGTGAGTCTTAGGTAGAAGTCATAGGAAGGGTAGTGATTAAGTGAGAAGTTGTAAACCGAAGGTTGTTTAACTTTGAATTGATACTATCGTATATTTATTTCATCTCTGGCTTGGTAGCCTCCATAGTAGGAAGGTTGTTTCGAATTGGGTAAACACATTCTTGTGTCTTTTATTTTTCTGCATTGTTTTTACTACTGTTATCAACTTGTTCCATAGCTGTTAGTTCTCAGATATTTGTGTCATGACATTTCTTCAACATCACATATCTGATACCATAATTTCAGATGTAGCATTGCAGCTTTAGAATTTGCGACGGACAACCTCTTCAACTTATGGAATTCGCAATAACAACATCTTCGGCTTTTGTAGTTGCAATCCTTAGCTTTGGCTTGGTCAGCTTCCAGCACCTTTTAGCATTTCACTTTCCAGTGGATTTGGCTTATTGCAGTGGCAATCAGCAACATTTCTTCTGAAGTCTTGATCTTCATATATAGTCTTCAGAGAAAGAGTCGTTGAGAGGATAGAAGAGTCTTTTCTTAAGAACCAACAGTTACTTTCCAACAAATATAAGTGAGGTGTTGGATAGTAAAACATGTCACTTCCTTAGCATGTGGCTTGCAGCTTTGACGTGATGGCGTGGAAGACATCTTTTTGAATATTACTAACATCTAGATAAGTGTGAGTTGTAGAGCAGACTGTTGTACTGAATTTTCTTAAGAAAGTCTCTTGATCTTATCTTCAAATGATGTACTTCTGGTTCTGAAGTAGTAAGCTTGGAAGAGATCACTTTCTTTTCTTTGTTCTTCTGATGATGTATTTGATGAGTAGTTCATAAACTACTTTGTTGGGAAGCATAAGAACATCATAACCAATTGGGAGCAGAACTTTGTCTTTCAGAAATAATGATAGCAACCTTTTTGAAGTACGACGCATAACTTCATAGATCAAATTTGTATATGAAGAGATAACTGATTTGAGAGTGAGACAACACGAGCAATACAAGCCACAGTGTTAGAGTCCTTTCAGAATAGAACAATGTCTTCAGATAATAGTTCAACAACATATTTGAGGAACACGTCTAGATATCTGAACAAGAGTCATCAACTAAATTGTATTTTTTATTTAATCCTTGTTAGCTGATCTTTGACTATGTCTTCAGAGTAATGAGCACCATCTCTTCTGACGAACATATCTTTGACATTTGATCTTAAAGTGACAGCTTGCATCTGATGTAGACTTTGATTTTGATATGGAGCGACAACTTCTTGTAGACCTTCTGGAGACACTTGAGACTTCTGAAGCAGCAGCTTGTTGAGAAGTATACTGGAGATACTCTTTATGAATGCCGTTCATCATTCCTTAAAACTAATGATGTACCTATAGAGATGAGAGAGAGAGTAGTCTTTCTGACGATAACATTTATGAGGATTCTTTAGACAATGGTCTTGAATCATACAGAGCTTTCTGATTTGCACACTTAAGAAAACATTAGAAACAAAATCGTTTACATATAAAATATATGTGTTGTTATCATCAAAACTTAGAGATGAAGTGTAGAAACAAATCTTGTTCTAACAGACCTTTCTATCCTCATAACGTCTCTTTTAAAAGCTATAAAAGAATATCAAAGAATTGTTAAAAGAGCTTATACCGCATCAATTGCTGAAGCTATGCTAGTTGGAGCCAAATAAAAAGAGAGATAGATAATATGAAGAGAAATAAAAGAAAGAAGAGAAATAAGATAAAGAAGAACACTACAAGATGCCACCAAAATACGGATCCAATACATCTGTGTAGAATTATGTAAAAGCAATGAGTTGTTGCTCGTAACTTGCTCAGCCAATTGAAGATAACAATGTTCGACTAAATAAATCCAATGATTTTGGTTTATAAAACAAATGTGATAAACAGAGACAGTAAGTGAATCTGATGTTGTCATAGGAAAGAAAGCCGGACTATGCTACCCTAAACAGACAAGAATGATGTTTTGTCAATCGACTAATCACATTATATAGAGATTTAGGAGATGCTTCTAAGTTTACATGCTATCACATATGTGGGACGACCGATTATCATACCCCAAATTTGTCCTAGCCCTTTTAATTTTATCAGGCTTATATGAGTTCACCTGATCAAATGTTGCTCCTCATCATTACTTATGTTGCAAGCTATCTTGGTTCTAATTTTCTCAAGGAAAGAAGCTTTAGAAGAAATGCATGTTGGAAAAGGAGTGAAATTGAAAATATCCACTTAAGTTGACTTTTGGTCAACCGAGTCAACCATGGAGGGTTGAGTTTGGTAGACCAAGTCGCATTGACCTCTTTCTTGGTACTTGACTATAACCATATTTTGGAAGCATTTTTTTCAACAAAGAAGGAAATCATTCATTTTCTATTAGTTGAAATACAAAGTCAAAATTCAAGTTCAATCACATACTACAAGGAATTCAATTAGAATGAGTTGTTACAAAAGGGAACCGGAAATTACATGAAAGTCCATGTTGACTAAAATTCAAACAAATTTCATAAAAAAAACGGTATATCGTTTCTAAGTCTTCAACTTCACCACCTCCCATCACCCTTACTCCTCATGCCAAAGCTATGCTCATCGCTTCTGCATGTATATCATACAGCACCTGCAGAAGAAAGAAGGAAATGGGTGAGTTTCAGGTTCACAACATGTGGGAATCAAAGCCTTTGGCCATGCTATTCCAGAATACACTCAAGTTTTCTTCGCAACCGATTCGCTCATATTCATCAACATAACACGCCTTCGCCCAAGCTTCAACCTGCAATTGGATCTGTGTCCTTCATTCAGCGTATCACTGGTTAACATCGACCATTCATATGCTTGTGGACTCAACAACTTTCTTCATCAAATTCTGCAGTAAAAATCAATTCAAAATGTGCAGCATCATCATCATTATTGTTACAGCCCTGCATAAAACCACAAACAATTGGTTCAAAATACAAAACCAAATACACACATTCATATGTCATCTTCATAAAGTATACCATTCATAAGCCAATACATACATCTACACATTTAATACCAAGTCTCTTTAGACTTTTACTAGCACTGTCAAAATCCAAAAAAAAAATATACAGTAGCATAAATCTACACATTCATACCAAGACATTAGCAGCATTTTTTTTAAAAACGTAGTCACCTCTATTTCAACCCTGCACACAATCAAATGAAACATAAAATAACTAACATTTAGTTAACTCTTGTCACAATCATCAAACTCTAACTTTCAGTTCTCACTTAGCGAAGGAAAAAAGAAGAAGAAGAAGAAGAAGAAGACGGAGAGTATTACCTGAGTTTCGCGGTGGTCGGGAATCTCCGTTCTTTGACTCTTATCTGTGCATCTATGATCCAATTAGAACTCCACTTGCTTCAATTTCATAATATCGCGCTTGAATCCAAGGTCCCAATACCTAGGGTTTCTCTGTAATCGTAGATTTAGCGAGTTAGGGTAAAAATTGGGAAAAGAAGGAAGGAGATTTGAGGAGAGGGATTCAAGGACACGGTGGCCGGAAGAATTTCACGACGGCGCTGTAGGTTTTGATCGGAGACGGTGAGGGAGCGCCGTTCGTCTTCGTGAGAGAGGAGAGGGTGAAACTGAGAGAGGATCTGAAGAGTCACAACAATAAACCTAATTTCACCTTTTTTTTTATTTTATTTTAATTCTTTTGTTTTTATTTTATTTTATTCAGTAGAATAAACAACTCTGAACAAAAATCTGATAAAACAAATGGTGAGTGGAAATTGGACTGAAACCATTGGGCCAAAATCAACTACACCCCTACCATGGCCCATAACACTCTTTTTGCAAACCATAACAATAAAAGAACCCTGTTGGGTCATTGATTGGGCCATGCGCCCACCATTGCTGACTAACACTATCATTTTTCAGTCTACACCCCCCTTGATTCATAATTTTCAAATTAGAATTAGGATTTTGTTTCTCTAGTTTTTTCCATTTTTTTAGGGTTCCAAAACAATAAAAACCATTAAAATTTTGTTAGATTTTTAGGTGTTTGTTGACATTAAAAACTCATAAATATACTTTGATTTTCTTAATTGAATTTAGATTAGTTTAATTTTGACATGTAATTGAATTCCTTCATAAAAAAAGCACATAAAAATATATTAGTATTTTTGGGTTAGTTTCTCATTCTTTTTGTATCATTCTTATGACATATTTTGTGTAGTTTTTTGTATGATTGTTTTACTTGTTTTTAGACTATTTTTATACCTATAATTTTGCTTCCAATTTGCATGTTACCTTAGACTTTAGGACTTGTAGATCAGGCAACAACAATTAGGTTAGTGGATTAGGTTAGTCCTCCTTTATTCATCCTTTTTCTTTTTCAACTTTAAAACACTTAATCAATAAAGAGGTGGATCACATTTTATTTACCTAAGTGGAATAGAAGTGAGTGGGTGTATTCTCTGATCTGCTTCGACGCCACTTATACACTCTTATGTGATTCAACTCGCAAAATAAACTCCCTTTAAAAAACACTCAAATCAAAAAACACTCAAAATACCTAATAAAGGTTCAAAATTAAAACAAAGTAGAAATATGATGAGTGACCCCGTAGTGAGAATTGTTCATCATCCCTCTACAATTAAAAAACATAAACCAAGGTTCCTTCTCCTCTAAGAACAAGTTAAGTTCATTCCATACTTAGGCGTGTAAGTCTCCCAGGGTCGAGCATCGTGGATTATGACATTAACCTTTGTTCACCTAAAAAACACAAAACAAACAAAAACATTTGAGCCGAACTACGGCGCTCTGATTCCTGAAAAGGATATGTAAGCATTGGGTCGCAGGGCTTAAGCGAGCACAATTGTAAAAAATTCATTCTTTTCCCCGTATTTCTTTTGCATGCATACGCATTAGGCTTATACTTTAGACACACCCTTTAGATAGAAACAAACATAGGTGGATACCGTCGAGTACGAAGGACGTGAGGGGTGATTGTACCTTCCCCTCGCGTAACTGATTCTCGTACCCAGTTTCTCTGATCGAAAGACCTTGTTCTTATTCTTTGTTAGGTTTTCTGATATTTCTTTCCCTTAATGAGATAAATATATTAGTGGAGACTCTAGTCATTTTTTCGCGAGCGTGCGGCACCGATTAGGTACAAAAGAAAAGAAAAACCCATGAAATTAGTGATATCATTGCCTTCGTTTTGTCACGCACTAATTTCATGGGTTTTCAGGTGGAAATAAGAATATACAGTGTATTAATTTTTAGCTTATTGCCCTTAAATTAAGATGAATAAGTATCAATCATATAATCAAATAATATTATGTAATACTAGCGTTCAGACGAGCACTCCCGTGCCCATCTGCCCTCTTTTTTTAATGCGCACAGCGTAAAATTATATACGATACTTTTTTTAATTTTGAATAAATACCTCTTTATACTTTTATTTTATTTTTTATAAACACATGTCTCTCTCCCTCTCCCTATCCCTCTCTCTCTATATATCTCTCTCTCCATCTCTCATTCTCCCCCTCTCTTTCTTAAAAAAATAGAATGTAAGATATAATGTTAAAATAATATAAAATTCTATTACATTAAATCTCTCTCTCTCTCCCTCTCTCCTTATGCCCCTCTCTCTCTCTCCTTATCCCCCCTCTCTCTCCTTATCCCTCCCCTCTCTCTCTCCCTCCTTCTCTCTCTATCTCTTCCCTTCCCTTCTCTCTCTTAAAAAATATTTAGAATGTAAGATATAATTTTAAAATAATATCTCTCTCTAATATACAAATCAATATAAAGTTTTAAATAATACAAAAAATGAGTAAAATTAAAATATAATCTAAAAATTATAAAGAAGGTGCATATCAATCATAAACTAATCTCTGATTCATTTCCCTATTTATCGACATCCATTTTTTCCAATCACTCGAACAATGAATATTATCATATTTTATACAATTGATTACTTATAATGTTTAAAAATTAATATTATTATATTTAAATACAAAATAGAAACATTTGTTTAAAATGAAAGAAACCATTGAATATCATTTGGAATTATTATTATGTAGAAACATTTGTCTTGCTCTTTCTTGCATATTTATTAAAAACATTCCATTGATGTACAGAGTTATAAGAAAAATTTGGATACAATGTCTTAAATAAAATCTTGAAAATAATCAATGGCAATTTGACATATCAAAGCAAACTCCATGATAGAATTAAATCACATAAACAATTAGAAAGTAGTATATCAACATTTTCACAATGGAAACAAAAGAAAGAAATAACTGAGATAAGTAAAACATATAGAAATGGATGTTTCGAGATACATGTGTATGTCATGCTATAATTGTCATCTTCTGCTCATTCTCTTGACACGGCTCTTCTGCTCTTTCTTTAGATATGGTTGCCATCTTCTATTAAAAAAATGGTTTATGAACTATTCCAGTATTCACTTAAAAATGTTGTTGATTCGGATTGTGTGTAAAGTCGTGTGTTTGTGTGTTGCAGTTTTATAAAATGATAATGATTTAAGCAACTTCCAGTGACCACTATTTATTAAAAAGTGAATATTTAAGTAAGAAAATTCTTAGGTGGACACATACTTAAGAAATTGTTTTACACACAACCAATCACAGAATTTTAATTAATTAAAAAATAAATACTAATTTTTCTCTCTCCTACGTAATCTCAACCACGCCATGAATCCAATTAAAAACAAAATTAAAATTAAAATAAATTTAAAAAGTACACTTTCTTATCGGCTGTTCCTAAGACCATGTGCAATGGGTGTGTTTAGTTGAATTCAACATGCAAAATCTCTTCCAATGGGTGTTTAGAGTAGTGTTGAGTGTGAGGTGGAAGAAAGAGGTGTTGAGAAAACTCAACACAATTGAGTCTGACGCATGGGGCACGTGGCTGTTTGTGATTGGCTGACCAGATTTTTATCCATTTAATACTTTGAACTAAATTATTTCGTTGCAAATTATTTTTTTTTTTTACCAAAATTCATGATTTTTTTTCTCTATAAATAGAGACTTGGTTCATTTGATTTGGACACAGAAAAAAAACCAAGTTTTTCACTATCTTAATCTTATTATTATCTTTCTATTAGTGTTTATTTTGAAGTTAAGTGTCTTTTTTTAAAATGAATTTTGTTTTTAAATTTTGTTATTTTAATCTTAAATAAATTTTGTTTTTATTACAAAAAGTTAAAAAATAAATTGTTAAGTATTTATTATTTTAATTTAATTTTAATCGATAATTGTAATTTTATGTAATCATAAAAATAAAAATAAATTTTAAATAAGAATATGAAAATAAAAAGTGGTGGGGTAGGGTGTTAAGTGAAAAACCATTGGAGAAGGTAAAAGTTGAATGAGTGTTGAGTTATTAGGTGGAAGAGAGAGAAAATGATGTGGAGTGTTGGGAGTTGAAAAAGTGAGTGTTGAGTGTTGAAACCATTGTAAATGGTCTAAGAATGTGGATTTATGGTCGTGTTCATGTAAGAATTGTTCATTTAAGTAACTTCTAATAAAAACTCTTTATTAAATTTTAAATACTTAAAAGTAAAAGAAATTAACTGCCTAACAATATTGGAGTTAACTTTTAAACTATTCTCATGAATAACCCATGGAAGTTATAAGAGAAGTTATAAGGAGATAGATCTACAAATCAAACCAAGTAAAATCCGGCGTATAAAGAAATGCAAAAATATAATAAACATAATTTTGAGAAATAATTCAAAAACTAATCATGCTATCCAAAGTTAAAACTCATTTTATGGATATGTTAGTCTCAATTTTTTTAGACACTTTTGCACCTATGATATTAGACAAACAATAATAATTCGTACATATTAAAAATAAAATAATCAAAGAACAACAAATGAATTAAAAAAAATGAAAGAGAACAAATATAAAATGTGGTTCACAAATACATATATCAAGGTGGTGCTCTCGAGAAAACTATCATAAAAAAATGATATGGTGTGATTACAGTTCTTCTGTTTACTTTCTCCATCCATTAATAATATAATTTGTTATATAATAATTGAAAAACAGGAATAAAATTACATGGGAGTTATGTAATCAACATATGATTTTGTCGTATTACTCATATATTAAATATAAAGTTGAGACATAAATTGAATTGAAAGTGGAGTGTAATGTGGTCTATCACTAATAAGAACCAACCATGTCTTTGGTTATTTAACTGTTAGGTGTGTAACATGGTTTTGAAAGAAAATGAATAAAGAAACTGCTTACGCCGCTTATGTTCTTGTTTCTATGAATGTAAATGTATTCCTTCTTCAAAGTAAACTTATAAAGGAGAAAAGTTATTAACTTTTAAACCCTTCTCAAGAATAAGAATAATTGATAGAAGTTATTATTTTTAAATTGTATTTATTTTATTTATTAAAAAAAGAAAATAAACGGTATTTTAAGAAGTAAAATAAGTCAGTCCAAAATGATGTATTCCCTTTAAATAAATTAAATAGATAATTTTCACTAAAAATTATTAAAGATTATTTATTTTAAATTAAAGTTTATTTTATTTCTTTTAAATTAATTAGTTTTTGTTGCCCTTAAATTATTTTTTTTTAAATTAATAATGTTTTAATCTAATTTTTAAGTTAAATCATTTATGTTAATGAATGTTAATCAATAGTGATATAAAGACTATTTTATCTTCTTTTTTTATTGATACTACAAAAGAAATTTTAATTTATATAAAAATAAAATATATGTAAGTCATCCGGTAAATTGACGGATGACTTTTGAAATACTTGTAAACAAGTTATTCAATGAAAATTATAACACCGAAAAACTTATAAATATTCAGTTGCATATATAACATATCAAAAAACTTTATTGGAAGTTATTGAGAGAAATTACGTACTGGAAAACTTCTGTTTTAGAAAAAATTGATTTTGATGATAAAAATTAAATATTAAAAAGTTTTAATAAATAAAAGGGTAACATTATGGTCTTTTTGAAAATATAGAGGGTGGGGATGATAGTAGAGAGGTATGAAATAAAATTTACCAATATCAATGTATACCCATACCCATAAGCAACTATTTAAAGACCCAGCACATCTTAAAACTCATAGAAACATAAAAATAAAAAATAAAAAATAAAAAATAAAAAATAAAAAACAAAAACAAAATCAGCATTTAATTTGTGAAAAAACCATCTTAAAGAAGATTGAAAGAAGGATGTGAGCAAAATCTAAAGAGAGGAGAATGTAATTTCAAAACTGCAAAGTGTATTCACTTGGATGAAGTTTTTTTCAATTTCCATGAGGAGAGAGAACAGTAGATGTATTTCATTGAAATAAGTTTGAGGATTTGTTGGTAGTTTTACACTAGGTGATTTTTATTTATTGGGCAACTGAGAATTTGTGGATATATTTGTTTTTTTACTGCATTGTCGTTAAAATGGGTTTGAATACATCTTTCAAATTAGTGGATGGGTTTGAGTAGATTTGTTTGTACACAAGAAAAGAAAAACCCATGAAATTAGTGTGTGACAAAACAAATGCAGGGATAAGGGAGGGGGTCATGTCTTCCACACCATTCACAACATCTAAAGAATCAAACCGTGTTAAATGAACACAAACATACAACTTCTATGAGGTAGAACTATCTGACATGCGTTTCAGATCCATCTCAACTTGGTCTATTGTCCATTGCATGTTTTCCAATTTCTGCATAATTTCTCGCCAATATAAGAATCTTTTTAAAACCAAAAGATTGTTTTTATAGGAAATCGAAATGATATTAAAAAATATGATGTGTATTTGGTTAACTATTCTCACCTTTACAATGTCTTGGTACTGCCTCGCTATGTCGTCAAAGTGAGGATCCACACCCTGGTACTCACGCAGTCGAGTAACCTGGTACAAGGGTTAATATTAATACATATAACCAACACATCCATGATGACCTCTAAATCATCCAAATGAGAAAACATGCATATGGATACATACCGCTTTATTATATGCAATAGAAGCCTCTTCAGTAGCCTCGACAAGATACTTCCTAAAATTTAAAGGAAATGGATGATTAAAATTAAATCAGGAACGGCATACAGAGTTACAAAGGTTTCATCATTCATACCTTATCTTATGAAGGGCGGCTATAGACTCCTTAGTGTAAGTTCCGAGGAGAAGAACATTTTCTAGAACACTGACATGAAATTGCAGATATCAAAATTATTAGATAAATCCAGCAAAGTTTTAGAGTAATTTGTGGATGAAATATCGAATCCATTTTACTACAAACTCAACAATCCCTTCTTAAGTTCTAAAACATGACAGTATTTTGATATCAAGGAGCAATAACAATATATAAGATATATAGCAAACAAACCTCAATTTTGCACTCATGGTTTGGCATCTTTTACAAAGCCATGTTTTCTGCATCTCATCCTACATACATATTTGGAAGTCAAGATGTGTACTTAGCTATCAAAATAGTGGATTATGGTGAATAATAAATACTCACATATTTATGTTGACGGTCCAACTTCAAATCTTTGACAAGTTTGAAGAGCACCCCAAGTATCTGTTCCAGTACCTGATTAAGAGTAATGACATCAACTATCTACGTTAGATCACCATATACACAAGATCGAAAAAGAAATACAATGTATAAGCATAACAAACCACATATGCAATCTCTCTCTCTCTCTCTCACTCACACAAACACTCGTGTAGATTTAGTGTCGGAATTATGAGAAATGTGTCAGCAAGAGAGAAATGCTTATGCACGTACACTATAATATTCAGCAAATTTTCTATCAGCAGAATAAAGGTCATCCCTCAGAGCTGCTTCTTCTCTTTCAATCTCCTCAATCAACAACTTCACTCTGGTAAGATAACAGATATTAGAGAAAGAAACTTCGGTAAACAGATTGCATGTGAATAAGTATTTCCTAAACATTATGCCCAAAAACAAAATCATAAATATTAAAAGAATTAGGCTACTTGAATAAGCTCAAACCTTTCTGGAAGCCGTGAAGTTGAACTTTGACTTCCAGATGATGATGAATCTGAACCAAGAAACAAGACAAGGTATCAGCTAGCAGAACCAAACTATAAATCAGGAAATCGCCATTGTGTCCCAATATATATCAGAAATCTGCAATTCATACTTACCATTGTCTTCCAATACAAATGCATCTGATAACTTATCACATTTCATTTTTAAGCGAGCATCAACCTCCCGTGAGAGAGACATACGATATTCTGTCATATCCTAAAGATATTGTTTGAGTCAAAGATAAAAAAAAACATAGCCAAGCTAGCTAATCACTTCAAAATAATAACTATCATAAAAAATACTAAATCAGACTTTCATATACTGTGATTCACATATTATACCACAGATAATGGTGTTTTCAGATGCTGAGTCTGCCACAAATAAGCCGGTGTAATTCCAAGAAAACGACTGGGAACACCACCAACTACAGGATCTACTTGATCCATAGAAGCAAGAGAATAATTAGCCCCACTAACAGAGCTATTTGGAGTGGCATAATTAGAAGAACTCAAGCTCGAGTTGTTCACAGCACTGGTGCTGTTACTGTCAAGGGAGCTTCGAGACACTACACTTAGCTTTTCAATTTCTTCATCGTGAACTTCTCCATCTTTGGAAATAAGAGGTAGTCTCAATCGCTGAGCTGCTTCAGCGACAATCATTTGATGTTCTAATGTCTGATAAACCTGACAATATATAGACATGTTCATTTGGTTCAATAAAGACCGGTGCCCTAAAAACACATTTAAGCACATAATGCACAATGCATAAATATGAGAGCATGAAATATCAAGAATCAAAGCTGTAAAATAAAGAGATAACATACCATATTCTAACAAAATTTACAGAAAATGAAATATGTATTTCTATATAAAATACATTCACAGTCCTCTCTAAGGCAAACTACCTAGGACAGATCTTTTGCAATACTGAGCAACGTAATTTTAGGAAGCACTCAATAGATTAACCTAACTGCTTCGCAATTCCGTAACATCTAAACTAAAATCCCAGTATCTTTACTATTACGCAGTTCAAACATCCCTTCCCTCCATGTAACTTATGATGTAAGGTATGAAGTGAAAAGATGATCTGTATCATATGTCATTCCAACCAAGAGCAATTTGTAAAGAGTATAATTGTTTTCTCCATGTTGATGACTCAAATTTTTTGGAAGGAATAATGAACATCACTCTCATACAGGTAACATATTATGTAATCTATTCCGCTTTCAGAAATCAATATCTTCATTATTGTTGTTTAAATATCAATTCCATTCATGTAGCCGATGATTAAAGGTATGAAGGGAAAAGAGATGATCCATATAATACTCCAATCCCAAAAATAGCATTTAGTAAAGAGTTTAAATGTTATTTTTTTGTTGAAGACTCAAATTTTCAAGTACCAAAAGCAACAACATTCTCACACAGGTCTCATATTGGTTTCTAAATCAAACTAAATTTTCAGTAATAATATTTTAAGTACCAGAGGAGAGTTCCTCAACCCGAACTGCGGATAAAGACCTCCAGTATCTCTCATTCCACCGATGCTAGACACAGAAATGGCTTGATGATACTCTTCCACCATTGCAATAGCCTCAGAATATATAGCCTGCAACCAAATCCACCACACCAAAAGTATAAATCACTAAAATAAGAATCACATTCACACTACTCTTAACAATTTACTCTTGTGTTATAATCGAAGGGGAGGGCTTTTTTTTTCTAAACTAAGCAAGCTATAAAATGTTTCTAAAATTAAATTAAGTGTATTTGAAACGTTATCATGTGAGCCTTCAAATAAATTGAAATCTAAAGTATATACCAAGATATAGACTTAGAAAAGAAAAGATATAAATATTATCATGTGATTCTTTCCCTGCAAAACCCTCCATCCAAACACATCATAAGAATTTAATTAGCATATATTACGGTATAAATTAGTTTTACCGTGACGTTCCTTCAATTTTTATTGTCAAATTATCATTTCTAAAATAGAGTTATAAAGGTGGGTATTGTGGCAAAAAAAAAAGTTTCTGTTTTGTGCAGTCAGCAAGGCCCGCAAAGCAAGCTCAATAACAAGCGCCGAAAGGGAAGTCACACCGAACAGGTGAACCCTCACTTCCCCCAAGAACAGGTGATCACACCCTCCATCATATCTCTCACCGTTGATATCTAATCGAACGGTCATCCGCAAAACTCAAAAGGCGTCGGATTACACGAGGACGGTTCTAATGCCCATACTATATAAAGATCGGATCACGCCGTTTCAGGTATTCAATTCGTTCCTACTTGCATATTACTTCTCGCTCAATAACTAACTTGAGGGTTGGAGTGTTAACCTAGCAGGTCTACCCCTCGCCGCCGTACTGAAAGTTTGCCCCACCGTACCAAGACCTCATTTCAATACTTCTTCACACACTTCTTCCAAACAGAATAATTTCAATGAAAGTAAGTGTACAATCGGTTTAGATTGAAGTGACAGTGCAGATGGTTTAAATCCAAACTGTAACCCAAACACAATATGCTGAATTTAATTCAGCATACATGAATTTTATTCACTCCGCAATTGCAATTACCGCATCAGCAATATTGCAGCCACACTTGCGGTTGCGGACTGCAATTTAAAATCATTATTTACATTACAATGACAGTGCATATGGTTTAAATTCAATCTGTAACCCAAACACAAGATAACATTTTGTGCGTATATATACATACCATGGCTTCGAGATATCGAAGTCTTTCCCTGCACATTTCCTCTCTAGCCTGCAAAACAAATAGAAAATTTCAATACCCACCAAACTTTTATTCAATTTATTGTACATTTAACAAAATGGGTCGAGTTTTCAATGATGAAATGAATCACCCATTTTCCAATTATGAGGGGAAATTCAACAAACACATAGAGAGCATTGTTTGGAGTGAGAGAGAATTACGAGTTGGAGATCGTTGTAGAGAGGCTTGGAGATGAGAGATCCATCGGGAGCCAAGCAGTGGCGCTCTAGCTGATCGACGACGTGTGCTACATCGGCGGGGAGGTTTTGGCTGTGCAAACCCTTAACCATTGATGGAAACGGTGTCGTATTGGTTATTAGGATCAGAATGATGGTTTCAGTGTTGGTTGGTGGCTTCGAAGATGAAGAGAATTGGAGTGGAAGTTTGAGGAGTTCAATTCTAAAACTACGAAAATCATAAAAAGTTTGAAAAATTAAGCATTAATTTGTCAAGTAGTAACAGAAAATTCCCTCCTTTTTCGTTCCTTTTTTTCAAAAAAATATTCCGAAAATTTCTGTTAGAGTTTAATAAAGGTTTGTATTAAGGTTTCAATTTAATTTATTTTCTAATATACCCTATTACTCTTACCTTTAGTTTTTCAAAAGTTTTCAAAACTATTCGGTTAATAATTTAGGAGCAATGATATTCTTACACTCATATTATACACAAATACTTACACCAAATATAGTTCATCATATTTATACGGTGAACAATGTTTTTTAAAATAAAATAATAATATTTATAAAAAATATTTTTTATTTTCAAAATTATGGACGATATTGTTCATGTACGGACGTGCATTAACTAACTTCATTACTGCATTAACCAAGTTTTTACAATGCATTAACCAAGTTTGATGACTGCTAAAAATTATTTTTAATACCTGGATGTTGCATTAACCAACTTCATTAGCGCATTAACCAAGTTTTTACACTGCATTAACCAAATTTGAGTAATGTTATTCTTACACCCATGAACATTATTTTACAGTAGTCACCAAATGTGGTTAATGCAATGTAAAAGCTTGGTTAATGCAGTAATGAAGTTGGCTAATGCAATATCCAGGTATTAAAAATAATTTTTAGCAGTCATTAAACTTGGTTAATACAGTGTAAAAATTTGGTTAATGCGGTAATGAAGTTGGTTAATACACGTCCGTACATGAACATTATCGTCCTTAATTTTAAAAATAAAAATAAATATTATTATTTTATTAAATACGATGAACAGTGTTTGGTGTAAGTAGTGGTGTATAATATGGGTGTAAGAATAACATTACTCATAATGTAGTGTTAACTTTTAACTTTGAGATTATGGTAGGTTATTTTATTAAAAAGTCTCATTCCATCGCATATTTCAAATTAAATAGAAAAAAATGAATAATAAAATGAAATGAATTCATCATATATTTCATTATATCCAATATTTACAACTTCAAAAATGAAATCTTATTAGTTATCATTACCACTCCGTTCTCTATTTTATGTCAAAAATTCAAACATACTTTAAGATTATGTTTGGATTGATAGAATGGAACAGAGTCGAGGAGAATGGAATATAAATATCACTCCATTATTTTGATCATTTTATTAAAAATATCACATTCTATCACATACACCCTAAATTAAATTGAACAAAAAATGAGGGATCGAATGGAATGGAATGGATTTCATCATGTTTCATTCAATTCCATTCACTATTTGCAAATACAAACAATAGAATCTAATTATTTATCACTCTATTCCATTCCATTTCATTTCATCTCATACCACCAAATTCAAACATACCCTAATCGTCTATTTGAGAGTTGGTTTTTGGAAGGATTTGGAGGGGAAGGGTTTAGAGGATTGCGTCTTTAAATGTGTTTGATATTATTAAAAAGTTCAAAAATAATATGATTTTATATGTTAATTTAGCATATTATTTTTTTAAAGTTTTTAAAAATGTCAAACACATTTCAAGATATAAACGCAGTCCTTTGAAGACTTTTCCTTCAAAACCCTACAGAAATTAATTTCTTGGACTAGAGGGTTTTTAGTGTTATGAATAAAAATAAATCTTCATAAATCTCCCAACCAAAATATTTCAATTATTTCCACTCAATCCTTCCATTTTGTCATCCAAAAAAGAGCAGTGACGCAATTTGTTACTCCTTTACCTTCTATGTCTATATAAACTCATTTATCAAATCATTTTAAGTTGATAGAACTGGTACCAAAATAGATAAATAATTGAATAACCACTATTTTTATTGAGTTAACCCTTGAGGAAAACAGTCTCATAGAGATATACATTCATAAATGTATGAGAAAACAACACAATAGTAAAAAATGAAAGAAGTATGAGAACACGGTTTTGCCAAGGATTACGAGAACCTTCGAACACTCCCTTTCCAAATTCCATAAATAATTTCTAAGATGTCTCCCCATGTTCAATATCTTCTCATTATTTATTTTTCCACTCCCTATGTAACTGCCTCATAACTCCTATAATGTACTTGTCCTATAACTGAGTAATTCCCACTAATTTCCTATAACTGATATAATCAGTTCTGCCATTTCTTCTTGTCAGGGCCAGTCCTGGGCCAGGGCAACCAGGTACATAGTTCAGGGTCTCATAAAAAATAGGGCCTCAAAAATTTGGAGGGTGTTCTTAGTAATATGATAAGTGTTTGTATATATATTATTTGTTGAAAGGAATTGTAACATTATAGTGTCGTCCCAGCGGTTGTTTTAGTCTCACTTCTGCCATAAAGTCGTATGTTCAATTCTTCAATTTAAGGCATGTGTAATATTTTTGTTGTTCTTACTACATAATTTCTTCATTTCATGAAGAGTTAATGGTATAATTATTACCATATTCTAAACTTAATTATTATATCCCTTAATATCCCTTTTAATTTTATTCTTTTTTAAATATATATTTTAGATATACTAATATTATATAGTTTAATATTTAAATATTTATTATATGTTCATTTTATTTATTATTAAAGTTTGTGATAAAATATATCACATTTAGTTTGATCTATTATTAATTTTTACATAGAAATATATATGGTTCAATTTTATTCCTATTACAATATTAAAATTTTAGCAAAATACTATTATTTTTATATTTAAAGGGATTGTGAATTAAATTATTAGATTTAAATTATTATATGATTAAATTTTAAATTAGTTGCTCAATTAAATTAGGGGTTCATTTTTATTATTAACTCCGGGCCTCTAAAAAGCCAGGACCATTCCTGCCTCTTGTACACATTTTGTATAAGAGGTCTAACAATACTCCCCCCAAAATCTTTAAGGTGAAAGGACGTAAATTTTTCTTTGATGACATCAATTGATTCCCAAGTAGCTTCAAAGTCCGGAAGATCTTTCCATTGAATGAGGACTTCAATTGAACCTTGTGTTGTGTTATGGATAGCCTTAACTTCCGCAGGGAATACTTGGAGTTCTAGATCCTCGAAAAGCATAGATGGAAGAGGTTAGGGCTAGGTTGTTGGGGATAAAGCCTTCTTCAACAAAGAGACATGAAAAATAGAGTGTATTTTGCTCTCTAGTGGTAAAGCTAATTCAAACGCAATAGGGCCAATTTGTTTGATTATCTCATAGGGACCATAGAAGCGAGGGCTCAATTTCTCATTTATTTTCTTGGCAAGTGATTTCAACTGGTATGGCTGCAATTTCAAGTAGACCCAATTAACTATGGATAAAGTAACTGAACGTCTAAATTGATGCGCATAAGTCTTCATCTGAGCCTGAGCCTTTAATAAAAAAAAAAATTTAATAATGAAGAAGGGGATCCCTTTCTTGAGTCATAACATTAACTTCTTCCACCAAGGATAGAATGGTAATCCCTTTCACCAAATGTGGAGGTTCTCGTCCGTACAAAACTTTGATACAATGCTTGATGGAAATCCATGCAATTTTACCACTTCCTCAGTCACATCCTTAACAGTGAATGGATGACTAAGAGAGATGAAATGGGCATACTTTGTTAAACGATCTATAAAAATCGAAATTGCATTCTTACCTTGTGTCTTAGGTAATCCCTCTATGAACTCCATAGAGATGTCAGCCCAAACTTGTGTAGGTATCAGTAACGGCTGCAACATCCCAGCGGAGATAAAGTTTGGTATTTATTCTATAGATAAACCTCTCAAGTGGCTACAAATTGTTGAATATCCTTTATCATCCCCTCCTAATAAAGAATGATTTAAATGCATTTGTAGGTTCTAAAGAAACCAGAAAGTTCCCCCATTACTGAATTATGGAACTCCTGTAACAACTGTAAAATCCTAGAGGAAATTTTAGTTAACATCAACCTCCCTTTATAGAAAAACTTTTGATCCTTGAAAATATACCCTAGATAAGAGTTAGCATCCCTCAACAATCTTGAATGATGCCTAATAACTTTGGATCTTTTTGGATTTCGGCCTCCCATTCTTCCAGCTCATCAAAGTGTATAGTGGAAAGAGTTGCATAAGTCATTCTCTAGAATAAAGCGTCATCCACTGTATTTTGCTATCCTGGTTTGTATTGAATTTTAAAATCCATTCTCATCAATTTTGAGGTCCACTTAAACTACTCCTCTCCCAAAAAATCGTTATTCAAAAAAATTTTAAGACTTTTTTATTAGTAAGGATGGTGAAATGCCTCCCCAATAAATAATGTCTCCATTTTTGCACAACTATGACAATTGTCGTAAATTCCCTCTTATAAACTGACTTAGATTTTGCCATTTTTGACAAAGTTTGACTATGGAAAGCCATTGGTTGGCCATCTTGTTACAAAACAGCATCGAGTCCTCGATTGGAAGTATTCGTTTCTATGGTTAAGACTTTAGAAAAATCTAGGACAAATAAAATAGGCAATTTAGCCATCACATGTTTTAGTTGATCAAAAGAAGTTTGTGCATCTTGATTCTAGTGAAACTGTCTTTGTTCAATAGTTGATTCAATGGTCTGGCCATTTTGCCATAATTCTGCATGAACCTTATATAATATTCGGTCAATCCCAAAAAACCTCTTAAAGCTTTAAGATCTTTGGGAATTTGCCACTCCATCATAACTGCAACTTTTTGGGGTATGTCGATACTCCTTCTCTGGATATAATATGGCCAAGATACTCTAATTGAGATTGTCCAAAATTACATTTTTTTTTCAAATTAGCAAATAATTTGTGCTCTTGTAATAATGCTAAAATTTCCTGTAAGTGCTTCTGATGTTCCTCCACATTCTTACTGTAGATTAGTATGTCATCAAAGAAAACCAAGACAAATTTTCTTAAGTATGGTCTAAGCATTTCATTCATGAGGGATTGAAAAGTAGAAGTGGCATTGGTGAGTCCGAATGGCAACACAACAAACTCATAATGTCTTTAATGGGTTCTAAAGGTAGTCTTTGGAATGTCTTCCTCCTTCATTCTTATTAGATGGTACCCCGGTCTCAAATCCAATTTAGAAAAAAAAAAATTGGCTCCAATAATAGGAATGGGAAATTTATCAGGCACGGTAATTTTATTTAAAGCTCTATAATCAACACAAAATTGCCATCCCCCGTCTTTCTTTTTAACTAAGATTATAGGGCTTGAATAAGGGCTTACACTTGGCCTAATGACTTCAAACTTAAGCATATCATCCACTAACCTTTCAAGATTATTTTTCTGGTAATGTGGGAATCTGTAAGGCCTGATATTTGGAATATTGGCTCCTTCCTTGAGTACAATTGTGTGGTCCTTTCTCCTAGATATCGGTAATCCTCGTGGATCTTGAAAACCTTCTTCGTAATTGACTAGGATTTCTTCTAGCTACTGAGGTCGATTGTGGTTAATTTCTCCCTCTCCCTTCAAATGTTGACACTCCAAGAAGAACTTGTGGCCTTCATCACGAATAGCTTTAAGGACATATTGTTGCCCTTGTCAATTATGTTTCTCCTTTCGAAATATGGTACTTGCCATGAAGAGGAACTTTTATGATTAAATCCCCAAAGTATATTCTAATTTCACCATGGCTGGATAACCACTCCATTCCCAACACCACATCCACTCCTCCTAAGTCAAAAATAAATAAATCTTCTTGAAATTCCATTTCTTGCATAATTAACTTCAGTTTTGGGGCACATTCCTTCACATGGGATATTCCTTCCATCTCCCACTTCAACATAATAAGGTGGGGTTTCTTCTACTAAATACTTTTCTTTTTTTACTAACATGGAGGAAATAAAATTATGAGATGCTCTACAATCTATCAAGATCACAACCTTTCTATTTTCCATGGTTCCCCATAGTTTAGTAGATTTTTTAGTAGTGAGGCATGATATGCTATATAAGGACAGTTGCACCATTTTCATTTCCAAGTCTTGTCTTTCTTCTTGAATCTCTTCCTCAGTTTGTTCCTCCAAATCTCCCTCAAACAATAATACATGGAATTGCTTGTTAGCACATACATGTCCCGGACTAAATTTTTCATCACATTTGAAGTAAAGTCCTTTCCTTGAATTTTCTTGTAGTTCAGTATCTAATAATTTCCCGAAACCCCATGCCTTGTAAGGATTATTTGGCCTCTGATTACTAGTTTCTCCCACAGAACTTCCGGTTCCCGATACAATTGAGGATTCATTTTTAGTCCCTGATTCCCATGTTGTAGTTCGGGTGTTAGTGTAAGTACGAAATGTTAATTTGTTACCCGAATTTGTACCCATATTTCCTTTGCTTAACAATCTGTTTTTCTCATCAACCCTTTGTGCATAATCCATTAATTTAGATTATCTGTCAATTGGATGAAGCTTTAGTTCCGCCCTTATCACATCTTTGAGTCTGTTCAAAAAACTCCTTTTAAATAAGATGGCTCTACACATTTCAGGGGCCCTGCATATAACTCAAATTGCTCCTTATATTCTTTCAATGTTCCTATTTTTTTGAGGCTCAGCAAAAATTCAAAGGAAATTTAGATCATTGAGGTTTGAAAATGTCTAAGTATGGCTGTTTTGATATCCTCCCAAGTCGAGTTTGGTGAAGACACCTCCCACCATTGATACCATGCAAGTGCTTTACCCTCCATGGCCACCATCATTGCCTACAATCTCTCTGTTTCATACACCCGTTTTAGGTCAAAATAATGCTCGACATAGCTCAACCAATTGTAAGCATCAATACCTTCAAAAATTAGAATTTCCAATTTTCGCCATCTTTCTTTGTGAGACCGTGGATGTCGATGATTCTGCGACGCATCATCTTCATCGAATTGGACCTCGTGTTGTGATCTTGCTGGAATTTTGTGCCTCGTGTGATGAACAATTTCAAATATTTATGTCATTTGTTGTCTAACCTACATTCGCTCCACCTGGTCTTCTTTGTGTTGTTTCTCCATTGTTTCTTTCATTACTGACAATGTAACACCCCAAATCTACCCGGTAATTATAATAAAAATCAGAGTATAAATTTCAAACAAGTTCATTTGAGGTATCACATATTCGTCATCTCAAAAACATTTACGACTTAATTTCCTTCATATAGATACATAGCACAGGAGTTTAAAACGATAATCAAATCATTACTAAAAATTACGTTGTTCAATTTAAACAATTAATTCGCAGTGGAATCACCAAACTTCATAAATATTCAAATCAAGTCGTAGTATCTTCCACGGTAACTTTAAGTTACAATTTAAACCAAAACCACATAAAAATTCAGCAAAAAAATAATAATCAAAACAATCGTTTTATCCCCCCGGGTGCTACGTATCAGAGCAAGACACCAACTAAAGACTTCATAAAACCACTTCAAACTTCCACCGCTATCATGAGTACCTGTCAATTTCCCACAGTAGGGAAACATCATTCAGAAGGGGTGAGATATCGAAAAATATAAACAAAAGTATGATAATTAATATGTTAGAATTAAATCATACAAAATCATCACTTTATAACTTTCAGACGACAGCTATAAAAACGATTTAAAACTGTTCAGATATAATAATAAAGTCAACAACAACATAATAATAGTTATAACAACTATTTTTCATCTTCCAGACGGTACCTGTCACAACAAGTCATTAGCATAACAACTTATAATTACAACTTCACATTATCACAATTCACTTCACATCGTCATATTCAACAACAACTCAAGTCACATCACGTCACAATTAAATCACACTCATGCAACATATAATGAGACTCTATAATTGCACATGCATGTGGTACCCAGGGCTTCATCCCTCATCGCCAATTTCCAGCTAACAGAGGCATCAAGGCATAAGCCTTCGTCACTAATTTGCCAATCCAGGCCGTCGCCAAAAATGCATATGTATATGAATGCAACAAACACACACAACAAACAACATCATCGTCACAAAGGCATAAGCATATATCGTCGCTATACCAATAAATAGATGTATACATCGTCACTGAAACATCCTTCAACTTTGCATAAAACAACAACAATTATCACCACAACAACAACAACTAATTTCATCGAATCAACACGACAGAATCACAACAAATAATCCATGGAAAAATTCATACACCTTAATCCCACATACAATCATCATATTCCTGGTTATATAATTCGAACCCCACTCTTACCTTGGTAAATATGGACTCTTTCACCATAGCTCTAAGTTTTTCTCCAAAAGAAATCCTTTCTAACATCAACTAAAGACACATCTAAACACCAGTTCGGTAATCAGCTTATCATACGAACTTAAAACCCTCAAAATCAAAATCGCTCCAGTCAGAACTTACCTCTATGAGTCAGGAACATTGTGTCCAAGTACCATAACGACCCAACGGTTGGATTGAGAGATATGCCTCATTTGCCAAGGTGACTCTATGCTGAAACTTGCTGCGAAAATTAAGGCTTCCTCCATAATTTTCTTCTTCTCTCAAGTGCTCCTCTCCTCTTTCTCTTCTCTTTTCTATTTTTTTTTTCTCCCCAAAAATAAGTTATGATACTCCAACTCTAAAACCCTAATTTTCTCCTCTTACTATCTCTTTTCTCTTAATGGGCTTAACCCATAATCCATCTATTACGTTTCTACTACTAAGGCTCAATTAATTATATCTCTCATACAACTTAATTAACCCAAATAACACAAACACACATACAATTAAATATTTCAAATAATTATTATATCACATAATAACTAAATAAATAAATAATTATTAAAAATACCAAATAGTATAATTACTAATATAATTAATAAAAATATTAATAAAATCGGGATGTTACAGACAACGCTTCAAATCTACGTTCTAACAGTTTCATTCATGCCTCCATCTCACTTTTAGTAACAACCATCAACGTAATAAGGATCGTAATGCTCTGATACCAGTTGATAGAACTAGTACCAAAAATAGATAGATAATTGAATAACCACTATTTTTATTGAATTATCCCTTGACGAAAACAATCTCAGAGATATACACCCAGAAATGTATAAGAAAATAAAGCGACAGTAGAAAATGAAAGAAGTATGAGAACACGATTTTGCCAAGGATTTCGAAGTTTGGAACTCTCCCTTTCCAAATTCCACTCAAAATTTCTAAGATGCCTCCCCATGTTCGGTGTCTTCTCATTAGGGGTGAGAATACGCTGGGTCGAGTTAGGCTTTGCTAAGCCTGAGCCTGACCTGTTAAAAAATTTGAAGCTTAAGTATGGCCTGTAGCCTATCATAGGCTTGTTTTTTCGGCCTGAGCTTGGCCTTTTTGAAGGTCTGGTTGACCTATTAGCCTACTTAAAAGCCTACTTCATTTGAACATTTGTAAATAAGTCATTCAACTCAATTTTAAATAGACTAACAAATTAAAAGATCAGTGAGATTAAATGTTTGTTTGCATTGACTTATTTGAGTTTACCTAGTAACATAAAATTTGTGATACTATTTGTTTGAGAGAACTTATGGAAGCAACTTAAGACATTGTTCATAAGATATCTTTTTCATTTTTCATATTATTTTCATTATTTCTTCAAGATAACTAAGATTTATTTTTATATTTTAATTCAAAGGACAAAATACAATATAATAATGATAAAATTATTCATATTAATTTAAATAGGCCGACCTCATAGGCTTAAAAAAAATTATATGGCCTAGCCTTTTTAACTAAATATGTTTATAAAAAAGTCTAGGCCTTTTCTATTTATATAAAAAGTTTGACCTGACCTAGGCCTATGTAGGTTGAGTCATAAGGCCTCTGTTAGTCGACTTGGCGTATTCCCACTCCTTATCTCATTATATATTTTCCCACTCCCCCAAAATGTAATTATCCCATAACTCCTATAATATAACTGCCCCACAACTAAGTAATTCCCAAATTGACAACTAAGTAATTCCCAAATCAATTTGCCCTTTCCTCTTGTACACAAGTAACTAATATAATCAGTTTGCCTTTTCCTCTTCTACACATTTCGTATAAGAGGTCTAACACAAGCCTCCAAAATAAAAAATGTTATTAAATTTAATATCAACTCCTCATTTCAAAATTGAAATTTCGTATAGTTGTAAATGTGTTAAATAATTATTGTCATTTCGTCTACGATTTTAAAAAAAATCCTAACAAGAATAAAAATTATTCAAATAGTTAACATATGAAAATGAAAATAAGAGATGTGGAAACTAAAGTCGAATTTACTTTATATTTATTTGTCTTAATTTTATTAGTTAATTGCTAACAAAAAAGGTTGTAGACTATAGAAGTGAACAATTATATTCATTTTAAGAGTGAACACTGTTTCATAAAGTAAACTCAAAAATGTTTTCCCATAACAACTGGCCTAAACGCGCCACTAGACAAACAATCATTACATGAGTAACTTTTATTATAGGTCTACTCTTTTATTTTTATAGGAACTAGTGGGATACCCGTGCTATCGCACGGGACCGTTTGGGTTTAATATTACGTAAATAAGATCTATCTTATAAAGTTATTCCGTATATATTTAAACAATACACATATTAATTGGATGACTATTGGAAAAAAATTAAACATCTAATATGTTAAATAAAATATACAAATAAAATATATATACATATATATATTGTTTAAAATTATAAGTTTAACGTGTATGAATTTGGTCATTGTTTTGCATATAAGAATAATAATAATTGATAAATAAATAAAATAGATAGTTTTGTTATGGAAAAAAATAATTAAAAATAACAATTGGAAGATACTCTTTCTAATTAATTGGAAGATTTTAAAATTAAATTAATGTATTATTTAATTGTAAAATTTTAATTAGTAAACACAATAATTGAAAATATAAATACGTTCACATCTACCCGTGAATCCAGGTTAGTTAACAAACCTCAGTTAATTTTTCTATCATAATTGTCTCATGTTCTTTTATGAAACACAAATATTTATAAAATTTTATAGCATAAATGATAACGTTTTATCATAAAAAACATTAACATTTTTTGATAAATTAATATTTTTATATAATTTACTATATTTAAATAATATTTTTAATTATGTTTAGTATATTACTATAAGTTTAAAAAGAAAAATAAATGTAATAACAACAACCTCGTAAATTTTGAATACTAAAATTAAAATTATATTTAAAAAATTAAATGCTTAAATATTAAAGTAAAATTTTGAATATCAATTTCAGAATACAAAATATATAAATTTATTATGTATAATGTTTTTTTAAGTTATAAATATAGAAATAAATGATGAATAAAAAGTTATAAATATGGATTAAAAAGGTATGTATAGATTTTTGTCAAAAAAAAAAGGTATGTATAGATTAAAAAAATAAAATAAAAATCTATGTTAAATTAATTCGAAAATAAAAAATTATGAAAATTTCATAATCTACATTTATTCTCATTTATACAAATAATTGTATAAATAGATAAATTTATTACTTTCATAAAATTGTTTGTAACTTTTACCCGTTTATAAAAACAATTATAGTTTATTCAGTTTATAAAATTAACTATAATAATAAATTTTTATCTTTTATCATTATTTTTCATGATTACCATTTATCATATGACCATTATTATTGTAACTATCATTTAACTACCTTTAAGATTTTAGAAAAATTAAAAATTTGAATTGAAAATCCACTTTTCATCTCCCATACGACCTTTTCAGATTAGTTGCATTGAGCACTAAAAATTTAGTTTTAATAGTTATCATAAATTGCATTTTTATTGTTAATATTAATTATATGATGAATAAAATAAATAACTTAAAAATATTAATTCCACCAATATAACTTACTTCAAAATAAACTAAAACTCAACTTTAATATTGAAATAAAATTAAGAAATAAATAATGATTATAAGGAATAGGAAAAGAAAACATAGATTAAGATGAATAAAAAAATAAAAAAAATATTTAAGTGGTTATATGGAAAAATTTAAACTTCCTCAATAAATGAATAAAATATTTATTGTTGTAATAAGAGATATTACAAATATCATAAAGTGATTGATTTATGCATAGAAAAAGTATAACGTGGGAGTTTTAATTTATTGTATAGTTATAAACCATAAGATAGTTTGGTTTTTAATTTATTGTATAGTCATAAACCATAAGATGGTTTAGTTTTCAATTTAATAATAAAATTTTATAAAATCTACCATAAATGTAATTTAACCAATTATTATTTAATTGCCTTTAACATATATAAAAATAAAAATATGAATAGAAATAAAAATTAAAGTTATATTGAAAAGTGAGAAAGATAGCATTAATAGCTATAGGAATCTTTCCCTCTTCCCATATGATCTTTTAAATTAAATTGATTTAAACATTTATTTGGTATGTACAAAAAAGCTAAAGCAACCTATAATAAAAAAATGGAGAATAATTATGAGGAATTATTTATATTTTAATTTAGTAATAATAATTACATTCGATAATAAAATTTCTTAAAGTCTACATTAAATAATAACTTGAGCATTATTATTGTAATTATCATTTAAGAGGAATTATTTAATTTTCAATCTATTAATAGTAATTACATTCAATAATAAAATTTCTTAAAGTCCACATTAAACGATAACTTGAGCATTATTATTGTAATTATCATTTAACTACCTTTAACATTTAAGAAAATTAAAAATTTGAATGGAAAACTAAAAAAATTGGGTTTCCACTTTTCATCTCCCGTATAACCTTTCAAATTAATTGCATAATAGATTTCCATTTTTATTGTTTCAAAAATATTATATAATAAATAAAGGAAAAATTAAAGGTAGAGAAAATAAATAGAAAAAAAAATTTAACATATAAAAATAAAGATTTAAAAAAAAATATTAATTAAAATAAAATAAGTATGGTATAGATGTGCTAATATAAACATCAATCAAGCGAAGATCTAATTATAAACATTTGATATTATAACAAAATTAAATAATTTGCTTTTAAATTTAGAATACAAAATATATATAAATTTATTACAATGCATTTAGATATTAAGAAACAAATCTTGATTAAAAAGGTATACACATATTACAAAAATAAAAAATAAAAAGAGAGTAATTATAATTATGGCATAAATTTATTCTATAATTATCCCGTAATTATAAAAGGAGACTAATTATAATTGGACTGCTAGGAAGCAAATCGATTCATATGTAAAAGCTGGATATCACTCTATTTCCAACATTAGCATCCAAAAGTGTCGTCGGCTGCAAGAATTGACTCCAATCACAAACCATAAATCAACATCGACATTCTACAAATTTTTGTCAATTTAGAAGGGATTGGAGTTTCTAATTTATGCTAAAACAAACTATAATTTTAATAGGAGTTTTTAATATATTGTAGCACCAAAAAAATGTTGCAGTAGGAAGATACACACAATTGTATCCAAGTTTCAGTAGGAATATATGACAATAAACATAAAGTATCTTATGTGTGACACAACAACTCATAAAATATTGACAATTAGAATTCAACTGAAACACGCATAAAGAAAACAATATATCGGAATATTTGTGTGCATTTTTTTTTATGAATGAATAGAATTAACTCGTTGTGATGGATAGGGAATTGTTCCATAACAATCAAAAGCTTCAAGAAATTCACATAAATAAAACCTGTTTGTAGAGATGAATGTTTTTGACAACTGACTGCAGTATACCAAATGCTTCAAAATATGATTCTTACCAACCCTTTCAGGTGTATTCTCATCCTCCCTTCGTCTTGAAAGTAAAGTTGTTATTCCTGTGCAGCAAATCACATGAGTGACTCGATACAGAGAAACACAAATTATTATCATACATTCTATTTCTTAAATAAGATGGTGAATCATCAAATGTGCAATGGTAAAGTACTTTGAAGAGCCTACCTCAAACATAGATGGATCCAAGTCTTCGTGCTTCCTTCCTTGTGTCTACTTTGAATACCTGGCATATTCTGTAAACTTCACACCTTGAGCTTTCCCAGGGAAACTATCCACACAATCAAAATTCAAAAAGTAAACCCAAGCACCAAATAAAAATCAAAATCAAATTGAAGTTCCAATCACAAAAACCAAAACTAATAATTAATCAACAAAATAAAACATACATAACAGCAAGGCTTGAAGGAACAACATCATACCAATTAAAATCATTGGGAAAATACCCACTTGACTTCTCAGTAACAGTAGCATAAACCTTAATATCATCCTTTGTCAATTGATCCCTGAATCATCAAAAAAACAAACAGAACAACAAAATTTCAATAATCAAATTCTCAGAAAGATTTGAAACAATAAATAAATTGGGTTTGAATTTGGAAGGGTTTGAGTTTACCCAGAGATATAAGTTTTTCCAGAGAGGAAATCATTGAGGGATTTGATGCCATATTCAGTGTGTAGATCTGAGAAAATAACATAGATGATTAAACCGTGAATTGATTGTTAACCTGAAAAACGAAATCAGAGGTGATTAAATTGTGGTTAAAGAAGACGGAAATCTTGAATGATTTCAACCAATCTCCGACGCCACCCAGATCTAATATTTTAGCCGACAAACACCGACGAATTCGCGAGATCAGGGGCTTAAAATGTTTACCTTTCAAAGCGAGAATTATGGTATTAGGGTTTACGCAATCAAGGAATCAAGATCCAATAACATAATCACGGAATTTACAACACAAACAGAGGCCAGAGAAAGCTCTAACCGGAACGACAAACACATATTTTACATTAGCATCAGATTTTCCTATCGCATCCTTCGCTTTTGCGTTAAACTGTACATCCACTACATACATAAGAAAGATCCAAAAAACGCAAAATAGTGATGGATTTATGATCAATTACTGAATAAATTAAATACTAAGAGAATGAGTAGGATTACCGCAGTGCAATGAAGCAGAAAGAAGCATAATTGAACAGTGATGGAGAAGAAGGAGAAGCTCGTCAGATTGAAAAGCTGTTGAGAGAGATAAAGCAAGTGGGAATGAATATCACGATGTTGAATGATGATGGAGGAAGAAGAAGGGTTCCAGATATATTTTTTTCAGAAGAGAGAGGAGGAAGATGGAGGAAATGAGAGAGAAAACAAAAGTTGTAAAAAAGAAAATAAGAGTCGTGCCTTTCCATCTTACCTGTACGTTTCAATCTCCCAATGCATTGATTGGTTCAATATAAAAATAATAAAAATAAATATAAAATAAAATATTGAGTCATAAATGTCTGGTAGCAGTTTCAATGCATGCAATGATGAATAATGTAGAATAATGAAAAAAGGAAATTTAAATAGGAAATTTGCCATGTCAGCAAATTTAAGATTACAATCAACCATATTGCAGTATTTAACAAAAAGACTAACTTGCCCATAATTATTAGATTGGTTTAAATTAAACTCAGTTAGAGTATACGTGGAATTTCCAGGTACTTTAACTTTTATATATTGTTAATAGATGTGACCTAATTACTTAAACTTTTTCTCATATTACAACTTAGAAAGCAAATTAGTAGTATTAATTAGAGTTAAAATCCTATTATAAATCATGAAGTACATTACACTCTTTTGTCCATCATATAAAGAATTTTCTACAAAGATCCATTGACTTCATAGATGTCTATTTCCTCTATTCTCCACATAAAAAATGAGACCAGTTTCCATATACAAACAGCACAGACTGCACAGTAACACTAACTAGGTAAGGAATACTAAGAAAAATAGGAAAATGAACAGAGCCAACAAGCCCAAAATCATCATGATCTGGCCCTTTGCACTGGCCTTCTTCATAACCATTGCCACTTTTTTCTGCAACCATAATAGAAGAGCATCATTTTATTTTACCTCTTCACAAGAGTAACTGAGTAGCATCACAAATAAAAATTCAATGAGAAATGAAAATTAGATAGAGAAACTCACTTGGACAAAATCTAGACGGTTTGATGTACTATCCATCTCGTTACCGAGTTCATCTATAATCTTTTCCTGAAACAAAAAGATTTTGATAATTTTAGAATGAGAATGAGAAATCCTGACAGCAATAAAACTTCAAAGGCACAGGAACACTAGATTTATCTTCGAAAATTAAAGAAAACACAAGTTTTATCTAGTATTCTATAATTAGAAGAAAAACAACAAGTCATTAGCATAACAACTTATAATTACAACTTCACATTATCACAATTCACTTCACATCGTCATATTCAACAACAACTCAAGTCACATCACATCACAATTAAATCACACTCATGCCACATATAATGAGACTCTACAATTGCACATGCATGTGGTACCCAGGGCTTCATCCCCCATCGCCAATTTCCAGCTAACAGAGGAATCAAGGCATAAGCCTTCGTCACTAATTTGCCAATCCAGGCCGTCGCCAAAAATGCATATGTATATGAATGCAACAAACACACACAACAAACAACATCATCGTCACAAAGGCATAAGCATATATCGTCGCTATACCAATAAATAGATGTATACATCGTCACTGAAACATCCTTCAACTTTGCATAAAACAACAACAATTATCACCACAACAACAACAACTAATTTCATCGAATCAACACGACAGAATCACAACAAATAATCCATGGAAAAATTCATACACCTTAATCCCACATACAATCATCATATTCCTGGTTATATAATTCGAACCTCACTCTTACCTTGGTAAATATGGACTCTTTCACCATAGCTCTAAGTTTTTCTCCAAAAGAAATCCTTTCTAACATCAACTAGAGACACATCTAAACACCAGTTCGGTAATCAGCTTATCATACGAACTTAAAACCCTCAAAATCAAAATCGCTCCGGTCAGAACTTACCTCTATGAGTCAGGAACATTGTGTCCAAGTACCATAACGATCCAACGGTTGGATTGAGAGATATGCCTGATTTGCCAAGGTGACTCTATGCTGAAACTTGCTGCGAAAATTAAGGCTTCCTCCATAATTTTCTTCTTCTCTCAAGTGCTCCTCCCCTCTTTCTCTTCTCTTTTCTATTTTTTCTTTCTCCCCGAAAATAAGTTATGATACTCCAACTCTAAAACCCTAATTTTCTCCTCTTACTATCTTTTTTCTCTTAATGGGCTTAACCCATAATCCATCTATTACGTTTCTACTACTAAGGCCCAATTAATTATATCTCTCATACAACTTAATTAACCCAAATAACACAAACACACATACAATTAAATATTTCAAATAATTATTATATCACATAATTACTAAATAAATAAATAAATAATTATTAAAAATACCAAATAGTATAATTACTAATATAATTAATAAAAATATTAATAAAATCGGGATGTTACAAACAACGCTTCAAATCTACGTTCTAACAGTTTCATTCATGCCTCCATCTCACTTTTAGTAACAACCATCAACGTAATAAGGATCGTAATGCTCTGATACCAGTTGATAGAACTAGTACCAAAAATAGATAGATAATTGAATAACCACTATTTTTATTGAATTATCCCTTGACGAAAACAATCTCAGAGATATACACCCAAAAATGTATAAGAAAATAAAGCGACAGTAGAAAATGAAAGAAGTATGAGAACACGATTTTGCCAAGGATTTCGAAGTTTGGAACTCTCCCTTTCCAAATTCCACTCAAAATTTCTAAGATGCCTCCCCATGTTCGGTGTCTTCTCATTAGGGGTGGGAATACGCTGGGTCGAGTTAGGCTTTGCTAAGCCTGAGCCTGACCTGTTAAAAAATTCGAAGCTTAAGTATGGCATGTAGCCTATCATAGGCTTGTTTTTTCGGCGCCTGGCCTTTTTGAAGGTCTGGTTGACCTATTAGCCTACTTAAAAGCCTACTTCATTTGAACATTTGTAAATAAGTCATTCAACTCAATTTTAAATAGACTAACAAATTAAAAGATCAGTGAGATTAAATGTTTGTTTGCATTGACTTATTTGAGTTTACCTAGTAACATAAAATTTGTGATACTATTTGTTTGAGAGAACTTATGGAAGCAACTTAAGACATTGTTCATAAGATATCTTTTTCATTTTTCATATTATTTTCATTATTTCTTCAAGATAACTAAGATTTATTTTTATATTTTAATTCAAAGGACAAAATACAATATAATAATGATAAAATTATTCATATTTATTTAAATAGGCCGACCTCATAGGCTTAAAAAAAATTATATGGCCTAGCCTTTTTAACTAAATATGTTTATAAAAAAGTCTAGACCTTTTCTATTTATATAAAAAGTTTGACATGACCTAGGCCTATGTAGGTTGAGTCATAAGGCCTCTGTTAGTCGACTTAGCGTATTTCCACTCCTTATCTCATTATGTATTTTCCCACTCCCCCAAAATGTAATTATCCCATAACTCCTATAATATAACTGCCCCACAACTAAGTAATTCCCAAATTGACAACTAAGTAATTCCCAAATCAATTTGCCCTTTCCTCTTGTACACAAGTAACTAATATAATCAGTTTGCCCTTTCCTCTTCTACACATTTCGTATAAGTGGTCTAACACAAGCCTCCAAAATAAAAAATGTTATTAAATTTAATATCAACTCCTCATTTCAAAATTGAAATTTCGTATAGTTGTAAATGTGTTAAATAATTATTGTCATTTCGTCTACGATTTTTAAAAAAAATCCTAACAAGAATAAAAATTATTCAAATAGTTAACATATGAAAATGAAAATAAGAGATGTGGAAACTAAAGTCGAATTTACTTTATATTTATTTGTCTTAATTTTATTAGTTAATTGCTAACAAAAAAGGTTGTAGACTATAGAAGTGAACAATTATATTCATTTTAAGAGTGAACACTGTTTCATAAAGTAAACTCAAAAATGTTTTCCCATAACAACTGGCCTAAACGCGCCCCTAGACAAACAATCATTACATGAGTCACTTTTATTATAGGTCTACTCTCTTTTTTTATAGGAACGTGACCTAATTACTTAAACTTTTTCTCATATTACAACTTAGAAAGCAAACTAGTAGTATTAATTAGAGTTAAAATCCTATTATAAATCATGAAGTACATTACACTCTTTTGTCCATCATATAAAGAATTTTCTACAAAGATCCATTGACTTCATAGATGTCTATTTCCTCTATTCTCCACATAAAAAATGAGACCAGTTTCCATATACAAACAGCACAGACTGCACAGTAACACTAACTAGGTAAGGAATACTAAGAAAAATAGGAAAATGAACAGAGCCAACAAGCCCAAAATCATCATGATCTGGCCCTTTGCACTAGCCTTCTTCATAACCATTGCCACTTTTTTCTGCAACCATAATAAAAGAGCATCATTTTATTTTACCTCTTCACAAGAGTAACTGAGTAGCATCACAAATAAAAATTCAATGAGAAATGAAAATTAGATAGAGAAACTCACTTGGACAAAATCTAGACGGTTTGATGTACTATCCATCTCGTTACCGAGTTCATCTATAATCTTTTCCTGAAACAAAAAGATTTTGATAATTTTAGAATGAGAATGAGAAATCCTGACAGCAATAAAACTTCAAAGGCACGGGAACACTAGATTTATCTTCGAAAATTAAAGAAAACACAAGTTTTATCTAGTATTCTATAATTAGAAGAAAAATACTATGAACCATAAAAAGTAAAAGCTTTCGGATGCAAACCATTACCTGTGCCATGAGTTCTTCATGGATAGTGAGTCCAACGCCTCCAATTCTTTGCACGCTTAAACTAAGTTCATCTAACTCGTCGTCCTGTTGCCTAATATTCCAAATACATGTAAAATAAATCAAAACTGAAATAGCAACCAAAGTCTAATTGTATTTCCTTAAATCATAAGCATGGCCTGACAAACATCAGTTAAATATACTACTGAGACTTTTTATTGTGCATAATGAAATTGAAAATTAATGAAATTATTAGAGCAGACAACTTTTATGCAGTCACATACATGCAAACAAGGTGTAATCAATTCAATTTAAAATCACAGTGTATTCAACAAAAAAGAAGAAGCTTAAGAAAGGTGTACTTCTGCACAAGTTAATGCACATGGAAGGATCACATTTCTTGCTTGAAAAAGAACAAGGATTGGATTGAGCATTATAATCAAATACATTGGAGAGCTCACAAACAATCAAAACATTGTTTTCCACCTGATAACCCATAAGTGACCAATGACCATGCTTAGAGCTTAATCTCATGCAGATGAATAAAAGTCACTTTAAATGAGGAAAGTTATGCCAAATGAGGAATGTAATGCATATGATTTAAATAGGGAGGAAATGAGTACTTTATAAGGAGCATCTGTCTATCTGATTCTGATTCTATGAAATCATCATTGTCATTGGCAGCATTATGGTTGGATGTATGAGTTTGGTAGGAATCCGGTAGCCTCATTAGTTCTCGGTGCATCCCATTAATGCTTGTTGTGCTTGAGCTCTTTCCAGCATCCATTGTTTTCTTCATTGTGACAACCTAAATAAGCAAGAAAGGGACCTTGAATCTTTAGGCATGATACAAGTACAAAAGTAAAAATAAATATACAACTATACAGATAGTTGAAAAAAATTGATTGCATCTTCCCAACTAACTAAAATTGGGCATACATTTTGGATACCTGAGTACGGGCACTGCTTGTCCATCTCCTCCGATTTTCAATCTCCACGTCATCAATGCCATACCAAGAAGGTTCCTTAGAAGCAACAGCAATGGCTTTTTCCAATTCATCCACCTTTCTATCAAAACAAAATACTTAAGCATTTGTTTATAGGTTAGGTTGCAAAGTTAAAGATCGTGTAGGACAAAGGAATGAAGCAAGTAGCCCTAGGTGGAAAATACAGTTCGTTCATGCTTTTTGGACTGAAATGAAGCAAGTAGAAAATTTAAATTGAAAATTACGTTAGTCTAGCTTAGTACAATGATATTCATTAATTAAAAGTGAAATGCAATTTACTTTCACACCTTCACCCACATTTTCGAGACTCTTGTGTAGCATAAAAATAAGCTGAAAATGACATTCTACCCATTCTCAATGCTTTACCCAAAAAAAAAAAAAGAATGAACATCAATTTTAATCTTTCAATATTCTATTTAACTCTATTGCATATTTTTGCATCTTTCCAGCAAGCACACCTGGGGCATCTTTAGGATTTAGATGTGAAAGCAAAGGATGAGAAAATAAGAGGATAGACAATGATTTTCTAAACCTTGAGTTAGACTTAGATGTTTTAAATAAACAAGGGGAAGGAGAAAAAAGGGGTAAAATGAAAAAATAACAAGTAAAATATAATTTTAAAAAATTAATAATGTCATATTAAAATTATTATTGCAATTATACTTCACAAATAGTATTGTGTTAGAAATTCCTTCTTTATTCATATAGTGGTCCACCCCTAGCCACCTAACCGTAATTGGGGTTGCAATATCGGTGATGTGGTAGTCTCCGCAACCACATCGGACCGCAATTGCGGTGTGATTTGAAATCACGCGTACTTTGCCCAGGTTTTTTCAAGTATTTTTCGTCAAAACTCAATTTAGAACCCATAACGCAATTTACTTCTAAAAAATCTTAACATTAAGTGTTGTTTTAATGGTGTATTTTAAACTCTTCTTCAAAATTCATGCTACAACGGCCACAATGCGCATTGTAGCAATCGCAATGACCGCAATTGCAACACCCGCAACCGCAATTTAAAACCATGCCTCCAACACCTTCATTGTTTTGGGTGTGAAGGGCTGAATTTAGTCCCATGTTTCCTAAAGATATGGCTTGTGTAGTGTTTATAAGCTTGGGCAGCCCTTACCTTTAGTCGGTTTTGTAAGGTTTAGTTAGGCTAAACCCAAATTCCAAGATTTAGAATATTATTATTATGCACTTGTTTCTTCCCTTTTAGAAATACTCCAAATTCTAGGAACTTAATAAAGTGATCATTGAAATATTTTAACTTTGAAGTCAAAATCATTCCAATTTCTTCCCAAAAGAATTCCTCCAAAAAAAACCACACAAAATCCCTTTTTGACATGAACATATAGCATGTGTGCCGTGAGTGTAATTGAATGCAATAACACAATGAAACAACACCAAACCTAATTTAAAATAAGTCATTTTTCAATAATTATGCATATGCATCCAATTAATCTACCTGCCACTCTATGCTCTCACATCCAGCAAGAACCTCCTTCGCAACCCGTCCTCGCTCCACAGCATCAGAACTACGTTTCCATTGCTCAAAACTAGATTGCAAATTATCAATCTGAAATTCACAAATAATCCCACAATCAAACACATATCCTACAACAACAATAACGAACTAACTAATCCTTTATCAATATTCTAATTTTCAGTTTCAGATCCCACTTCAATTTTAACTCAAAACCCTAAATCCCAATTTAGCTATCCGAATTTGGGAGAAAGTGAAACCCTTGGTGATTTGGAGATAAAACTTACAGATTCTTGGATTTCGGACTTGACAACATAGAATGGATCCTGAGCTGATGGCATGTTATGATGTGGATCGGAGAGGAGAGGAATGAAATTGTCGTCAACACTGAACACTGTTGTTGTGCTTTCTTCTCTCTTCTCTTTTTATTTTTTAGTGAGTATTTTCAATTTAATTTAATGATATAATAAATATTTCATGGCAAGAACATGTTTTTTTTTTTTTAAATTAGTTAAATTAAATTTTTTAATTTTTGTTTTTTGTTTTTACATGTGTTCTTAGAGTGGATGGTAAACTGTCTGCATTAAGTACCGGTACATCTCTTAATTGGGATTTAATTTACTTGTTCTCTAAGTTTGTGAGGGATTAGCCACTTTGTTTAAACTAATCATTGACTAGTTATTTGTTTGTTTGTTGTTTGATTTCATTTACATTGCAGTTTCATTGAATTGAATTGGTGATTCAAGTGGGATTTTTTTTTAAAAATTTTTAACTCCTAATAATTTTATAAAATTTCATTATATTTTTGTAGAAATCATTAGTTAATAAGAATCATTAAAAAAATTTAGGCTACAAGTGAAAATATGTGGGAAATAGATCATCTCTAGCTTTTTGTGTCCAGTCTTTCCTAATGTTCTCGTTCAATGGTTAAAAGTTCATCAAAAACTAATAAACAAAAGATGCAGTTTTGAAAAGAGTGACAAATTGTGGATGAAGGGTTGTGATGAGAGCAGGAGGGACAGCAGGAGAGAATTGACTAGAGAGAATTCAGATTCAAATATATGGTTCATGTTAAATCGTTTCAAAGCTATATATTTAATTAAGAAATATGATATTAGTTCTGGATTTTACCATACCTCTATGAAAATTAAAGGCATGAGAAATGTTATCTTTGATCTTTGCTCTGAATGTAAATAAAGGTGTGATGGCATGGGAATACGTTAGTTCTGACCGATTTATAGGGGATTATCGTCTAGATTATTTAAGGTTGAGTCAGGTCTATTTAATAAAAAGATCAGGTTTAATTTTTTTTTAAAGTCTATTTAATTAAAGAGGTCAGGCTTAGACAATTAAAAAAACATATGAAGCTTTATAGGCCGGCTTATATTTTTGAATATATTAAAAATAGTCTAAATATGCTGACCTACATATGCATATATTAGCAAAAAATGCTAAATAGATTGGCATATATATACATATATATTAGAAAAGAGGCTAAATAGGTCGGCCTATAAGGCTTTTTAAGTAATATGGATTAATTGAAAAACTTAATGAAAAACATGCTTTTAAATAGGCTTTCAGGTCAGGCCATACTTTAAAAGGTCAAGCCATAAAATAAGAGCCTATAATAGGTCATAGGCCAGACTTAGGCCTTTTAAATTTATCGTAGTTCAGGATCAGACCTTCTAAAGCCTAACCTATTCTAACGTATTTCCACCCCTAGTGATGGTGCAGTTTTCCGTTCTCTTTGAAATAAGGCAATCTTACTCTGATAGTTTTATTTAGTCTCCAAGAATTAGATTGTGAATGTGATGTGCCTCAGAGTGAGGGTAATAAAAGCCTTAGTCCAAATGGCTTCAATTATTTCTTTCTAAAATGTTCAAGACTCTAATTAGGGAATCTAGGGACTGTGTGTTATACGGTGGGAGAACTGACTTTTTGAAATGTGCGGATAGCAAGAGTCGCCACCGACTTTTATTTGATCCAATTGGAAAGGCAAAAAGAACCGGAAAGACCTTTGAAAGATATTTTGAGTTCGGGGGGTAGGTTATACAAAGGGAAGGTTTAAGGCACCCTTTGTATCCATGGTTATCCATGGGCTCTTAATTGCTTAGCTCACTTTGTTTGAATTGTTTGAAATGTCGTGTGTGTTTAGAAAAGATTTTCCGAAGAAGAACTTTAGCTTGTAAATAAGCGTAGTCTTTTTTAATTCGATTTTTGAAAAGAAGTGGGAAAAGCATTTGAATTTTGAATTGGATGTGAGCAAGTATTTAAGAACACCTACCCTAAGATTGTCTTTCTTGTTCTTTAAGTCTTTCAGGCGAAAGGGTCTATCCGTACCATGAGAGGGCATGAAGTCTTTCAATTGGATGTGCGGGTCATCAAAGGGTAGTCGAGAATAATCGTTCGCCACAAGATTGTCCATACCATAAAGAGGGCAGGTAGTCTAAGGGAAGGATATAATAGTCATTTTAGGCAACCAGTCAGGACACCTTAGCATTCGAAGGGACGATCATCATGTATCGAGGCAACATCGAGGGACGAGATCATTTTATCGTAGGCAACATCGAAGGGACCATGATCTTTAAATCGGAGGGACTATGATGATTTAGAATCGAAGGCAGCATTTGCTAAGGTATCCCTACGCTCGAAGGGACTTGACTATTCTAATTGAAAGACATCATAAGAGGGATTACCTTAAAGGTGTGTGGGTGCAACAATCATGTGATTTAGTTCGAATATTTTATCTTGTATATAAGGTGAGCTATGTTCGATTAATTACCTTGCACTCCCTATTTACTAACCACGCAGTTAACAATATACAGAAATTTAAACAGTTTATGGGTGCGGAAAGTAAAATGCGGAAAGTATGAAGGCCCTAATTACTATTACATCAAAAATTGAATGAGCAACCTATACACCTTCTAGAATTTAAATGGCGGAATTTAAATAAATAAATAACATAATTAAATAAAAGGTAAAAATTAAATAAAGACGGAAATTAAATAGCAGAATTTAAATAATTAAATCAATAGCAAACTTAAATAACAACCATGCGCCAACCATAGAATATGGGATGAGAAGAGAAGATCGCATTGGGAAAATCAGGGTTAAGGAGATTAGTCGAAAACCTAAATTAATTTAATTATTATTGTTAATCCTAATTTAACTATTTATCCTAAATTAACTAATTGTTAAAAAAAATTGTTAAAAAATAAAAAATAATAATAAATAAATAAAGTTAATTAACCAATTAATCTTAATTACTAGTTAACTAAAAACCTAATTCCAATTAAGCTAATTAATTATTAAAGTTAATCAATATTTAGTTAATCATCCTAAAAAACTAAATTAAAAAAAAGTTTAAATGTTTGAATTTTTAAAAGGAGAGAATAAATAAAAACAAACAAAGAAAAAAGAAAAAAAAAAGAAAGAAAGAAAATAAATAAACAAATTTAATGGAACTTGGGCGTGGGATTTAGTGTGAGAAGCCTCTGAGGGTGTACCATGGAGAAGCATCCTCTGAAATCGTCAGATATGTGTTCGCGGAGATCCAGTGGCCTATACATGATGTAACACCCTATAATTTCAGTTTATTAATTGATTTGGATTTAAATTAAATAATTGGAATTTTAGTGTTTTATTTGAATTTAATTGGAGAATGATGGAATAAGAGCTATTGGGCTTGTGGTTGATGTTAGTAAAAGAGGGGTGCTAATTGGTTAGGCCTTTTACTAAGTTATATTCATTTTTATTTTATTTTCATAAAATAAGAAAAAACCAATTGGGGAGAAAAAGGAAGAACACGTGAAAGAGCAAGGGCAAAAGAAGAGAAAGAGGAATAAAGACAGAATTGGGAGAAACATTCATCGTGAGAAGAGAAGAGGAGCAAGGAGGAGGAAAACCCCAAAGCTCAAAGAGAATCAAGAACCTAATTCCAGGTAAGGGGTGATTACTCTAATTATGTAGTATTATGATTTTGATGATGATAGGATTGAATTAAGGGATTAAAATCTCTATTTGGGATGTTAGGTTTTGTGAAATACCAACACTGACATGTATGATTTTATGAATCGACTGCAATTGATGATGTAGTATTGTTATATGGTGTTGTGGTATGTTGTTTGTGCATTAGAATCATGTATTTGGAGTATTTTGATGTTATTGGTGATCAATTTCGTAATGGTATGAGTTGGTATGTGTTTGGGATGCATAAAAGTCTTAAAAATCATGTTTTTCAGCTACTGGGTTCGTGGGAACCGGTTCCCATGTGGGAGGAACCGGGTTCCACTGTGTTAGAGCGTTAAAAACATCATTTTTGGGTCCAGGAACCGGTTCCCATGTGGGACGAACCGGGTTCCAGTACAAATTCCAGCAGCACATTTTGAAAACTGTTTTAACTTTAAAAGCTTCTAATTTTCAAACCGTAAGTCCGTTTTATACGCCGTTTTGGACGTTGTTCCTTAAATTGAATGCTTTACCATATGAAATAAAGAAAACAACAATAACTTGATTTTAGTTTGAAAAATATCGTTTTCTTCAAATGTGGTTACTCTTGTTTTGCATAGTTGACGATATGCAATGATTTGTTGTTCGCATAATTGAATGTGTGCAATGATGTGTGTTGTTATAATGTGATTACTTCTGCTTGTTATGCAAATAGATGTTGTTCGTGGTAAATATGGTTATCATGTGTTTTGATGAATGATGATGCAGATGGATGTTATTCATGGTAAATGTTGTATCATGCGTTTTGATGGATGATGATGACTGATTTGTTTTGAATGATGCTTGTACATGTACATACTTGTTGTGACGTTATTGGTAAGATGTGATAAAGCGATGTTAAGCATCGGGTTGATGATGATATAAGTATGTGACATGTGTGCATTCATTCATAAATCATTTGCATTGGACTCGTTGATGAAACGGATCCTTGACGGCTAATTCCCATTGTGCGGAGATTAGCAGGCAGTCATCGTGTGCCCGTGTGGGGTGTGAGCGATGAGGCAGTCATCGTGTGCCCATGTGGGGTGTGAGCGATGAGGCAGTAGTCGTGTGCCCATGTGGGGCGTGAGCGACTAAAGGGTAGTATCGAAGAGAGAAGTCCTGTGAATGTGATTCACGAATTTTGGTACCACATGCATAAGAGTCTGCATGGTCTTTGTATAAATTGTGACATGTCAGGATGAAATCCGGTGTTATGATTGTGTGGTGTTATTGGTGCATATTTTTGACTTGTGCTTGTGATTGGTATGAATTGATAAATATGAATATGCTAATTAGGGTGGATAATTGCTTATGAAATTCTATATATGATGATTTATAATGCTATTTAATTATGATGTAGTCTCACCCTTACTTTGATGATTTCAGATTGAAGTAGCGGCTTAAGCAATCGGTGAGGATAACTCGTAGAGTTTATCCGGTTATGTTGGGTCGTGCCGGTCATGCTCTGATTTGTAACACTGGGGTCGATAGTCTTAGAGTTACTTGTGATACACTGTTTTACCATTATTGGTTTATGTACCGTTGATTTTATCAGAAATGTTTTATAACGTTGTTGAATAAATTTCCGCTGTGCTGAACATATGTTTTGATATTTTTGGATTATTCCTAATAAAGCATGACAAACGACTTGGAGTTTTATTTATTTTATTAATTGTAACATCCTTGTTGTATAATTACTCTGATCTTTATTATATTTTCCGCAGGGGTTTAGAAGGGTGTTACAATAGTGGTATCAGAGAGGTCGGTCCGTCCGGCCAATTGTAGAGTCAGTTGAGTTGCACGACAGTTGAATACTATCGGTATATTAGCCCTTGGTATGCGACATGTGAGTGGATCACTGTCGGTACTTGTTTGTTTTGTTGCAGGGGTTGGTTTGAGCGAAGTGGGGGAGAAGCTTTGCTTCTCGGTTATGTTCAGTTGTAAGATGATTGGTTCAGTAGGCTGTTGTTGGCTGTTGCACCCCAAAATTTGCCCATCTAATTTTGTTTCTAACTGGCTTATTACTTCCATATTCATACATCTTAGGTCATAAATAAAATCATGCATTCATTTAATCAATAATTGGACATGGGATCAAGAATTATGGGACAGATTAAGGTTCCACTATCACCAGAGACTCAATTGAGTTAATCCTCGACATCATGCAACTTGGTTCAAGTTTAAGTTTATTATTTGAGATATTGGGCCACTTGGTAGCGTGGATTGCAAATCATTAGCTCTGGTTCTTACGCAAGAGAAAGATGAGGATTTAGTTGGTTTCATTTCATCAATTCAAGAGTGGGTCGTATCTAAGCCAATTACTTTGCAAAGAGATTCAAGCTACAAATCTGAAAATCATCAGAGTTCTGAGTTCAATTGATACACATCGAAAAAGAGAAGGAGTTCAAAATTTGTTCAAGGCACCAAAGGCATCCAGGCATCCATTATAATTCAAGATCATTACATTGTTCACTTATATCGAATACAAATATCATTCATATTTATCCAAGCTACAAAAGTCTATCACTCTTTATCAATAATTCACTAAACTATCATTTCTAAAACCTCAAACTTCATGGTCTTCCACTTTCTGACTCATCTTTCTTTTTCTCCAAGTCTTCTTCAAGGTCTCCACATTTATACCATTCCACACCTGCATATAAGGAAACCGAAAAAGAATTAACCTCACCAACATATTCATATTCCAGCAACCTAGTGCAACCCCATAACATACCTTATCCAGTTTCAAAAAAGAAGACAAGTGAATATTTACCTACAGTCCCCTTAACCAACCTCTAACTGTCACATAACAAACGAATTCAGTTTAACTTCCTAACAAACTTTGTAACTAACTTCTAACCGCCATATAACCGATTTCCAACAATCTCTAACTGCCTCCTAACAAAGCTAACCGAATCATAACAGAAAATGGGAAAGGAGAAAAACTCACCAAAAATCTTTAACAAGCTTCACTCTTCAATCTCCCTCCATTGCTTAGATCCTCTCAACCTATATAACATCTTCATCATGCTTCAGTTGCTCGCTCCACCATTTTCCACAATTCAATTCATCACTCCTCACACCTCTTCCTTTTCACCAAACCATTCATCTTTCTCTCTTCATCTTCTTCACCTCTGAACCGAGCTCCAACCTTCACCAATTCTCAACTCAACCTCCATTCATCATCAATCATCTTCCTCACATATCCCTCAACCTTCAGAAATCTGCAAGAAATTCACAAACTCTGCATCATAAAGAACAGAACACCATAGCAAGAAAGAGTTGAAGGAAGAATCGTAACAAACCTGCAACGAAACTTGAATCTCTTCATCTCACCAACTCTTCTTCAACCTATAACAAAAATTCAGCAGAAAACAATCAACCTTCCACTCGGCGCTTCAATATCATCATCATCATCGATTCATCCGTCTCCACTCTCCATTGATAACCTGTAGAAAATCGTAACAAAAGTTCAGAATCAAGAAACCCCTTCAATCTCATTTCAACCTTCATCATCGATCATTCTTCAAACACAACAGCCACACCTCGCTATCATCACTGAATCGGAAAAAAAACTCAATATCACGCGAGAACCAGAGGTGAATCGGAGAAGGTGAAAGAGATTGAAAGCTAAGGTTCGATAGATCGAGATCGGAGAAGATGTGTCTCCCTACCGCATCACACCGTCGGTCATGAGAGAGTTTGAGGCGACGAGAGGGATATTTGGAGACGAGAGTGATTACGGCGGCGATTTGCAGAACCGGTCAGAGAAAACGAAGTCCTCCGCCGTTTTGCGGCGCGAGTTCGTGAGGTAGAGAAGAAGAAGACTTGGTTGAGAGCTCAGAGGTCACAAATAATTTAACCCTAATCCCTTTTTTTATTTCATTGTTATTATTATTAATTAATGTCATTAATCTGATTAATTGATATAATTGGAATAGAATATAAGGTTTAATTTCAGTCAATTGACATTAATTGAATTAAAGTCTGATTATTACATTTGAATTAAAATCATTAGTGGATCCCTGGACCCGAATTGATAACTCCCCCTATGGCCCATTGAATCATTTTCGGCATGCAAGAGAAAATCTGAACTAGATCAATACATACTGGGCCGAGTTACTATTATCCGCACCCTCTGAAGGCCCAGACACTTTTTGGATCAAAGAACTAATATCTTGGGCCAAATCCCTGTTCGCAGCCCCCTCTGACTCACAAAATTATTAGGATTTTAGATCTTTTTACTTAGATTTTTCCCACTCTTCTTTTAGGTAATAAAATTCTAATTTTTTCCTACCATTTTAGACTTTAATACAATATTTTTGACATAAAAAGAATAATCATAAAAATAGTAGTTTTTAGGCTATTTGTTTTTAGTCTTTTACTTGATTTGTAATCCATTTTCTCTCATAAAAATCAACATAAAAATAATAGTACTTTTAATTCACTTTTGTGCTATATTTTCTACTTGTTCTTTTTCATGCTTTTATGCTATTTTTAGTACTCTATTGTGACTTTAATTTTCATGTTTCTTTTATTCCTAACCTTAGGTAGAAACCATGATAACATTAGGTAGAAATTCCCTTCATACTTAGGCTAGTTTCTTTTCCTTTTCGACTTTAAAACATCTAAAAATATTCAAATAAAATCCCCTTTAAAAAATACAAAGAAAATACTTAAAACACTAATAATCAAAGTGAAAATTCTTAAAAAGGGAATGGAAGCTTGAACATCCCTTGCTTAAGGGAATGTTCGAGTGCTTGGATCTCCCTTGCTTAAGGGTCCCATTCAGGCGTAAGTTCCCAACTTCTAAAAAACACAAACCATAGAGTAACTCGAGTTTCCCTTGCTTAAGGGATTTCCTCGAAACGCTCAAACTCTCTTCTCTATCTCGCCTCCGAGGCCTTCTTTAATCGGACACGTTATTTCCGCTCCATTCCCAGCTTAAGACTCCAGAGGTCGAGCAGCGGAGTGCGAATGTAACTTCGTCCACTAAAAAACACAAAAACAAACAAAAACTAAAGAGCCGAACTACGGCGCTCTGATTCCTGAAAAGGATACGTAGGCATTGGGTCGCGGGGCCTAAGCGAGCATAACTATTTAAAAACCTTATTTTCCCTGTGTTTCTTTTCTTTCATTTTCATGCATTCCCTGAGTAATTAAGCTTTAGATTTACACACTCTTTAGGTAGCAACAAACATAGGTGGATAGCATCGAGTACGATGGGCGTGAGGGGTGCTAGTACCTTCCTCTTGCGTAACCGACTCCCGTACCTTGATCTCTGGTCGAAAGACCTTCTCTTATCCTTATTCCAGGTTTTCTGATATTCCTTTCCCTTATGGGATAAATATATTGGTGGCGACTCTGTTCATTTCGCGAGCGTGCGACATTGGCAACAGTGCAAGCGTTGTTGGAGTTGTTGTTTTCCGAATCGAAGGTGACTTGAAATCAGGACTTGACTGGTAGTTAAGTTGGAACATCTGGGAGGAAAATGATTAGAGGTAATTGATGATTATTTTTAGGAGAGGGAAATTAAGAAGTTGTAATGTATCAGCTCTGCTGATGGGCTGCGAAGTTGTCAGTTGAGTAGCCGTGCGTCTCGGAAGAGGTTCAGCTGCAAGTTTGCAAAGAGGATTGTTGTCGTAATGTTTCAGAAATCGCACTTCGGCAATGGGATGTGTTGCTCAAGTTATAAGAATGTTTGGAAGTGAAGAGATATGATAAGGGGCTGTTTGGAATATGATCGAGTTGAAGAAAATGAGTTTTGGAGTGAAATTTTCGTAAGCAAAACGCCGGAAAATTGCTGAATAGCTGCAGAACTTCGAAAATTCATAACTGGAGTTCTGGACATCCGATTTGAATTCCGTTTGAAGAGTCGGAAAGCTAAAGAGATGAACTTTGTTATAAAAATGGTTGCAGTAGTTGTAACATATTTAATTGTGACAGGATGATGTTGGAAAGAGGTGAAGTTGCGGTTACGCGTGCTCTTAGAACTAGACTTGTTTGTTGGTACGGCACGGGATGTCAGTGTCAGAGTTGAATGGATTGAAGGAATAATTAGAGGGTTTGTTGAGAAGCAATTTTAGGAATTAAGTGTACCATTTGAGGAGTTTTAGAAATATCATCTAAGGTGTCGCTGCATGGCGTCAGTGTTGCAATTTCAGACAACGATTGGAAAATTCATATCTTGAGATCCGAGTGTCTGATTTAAGTGCCGTTTGGGGCATTGCGAAGCTGACTTAATAACCATGATATATGTTATTATTTTATGTTTAAAACTTGTTTGAAATGTGTTTCCCTTATAAAAACAGAGGCGTGGGAATTTTGGGTTGTTGGGAACCGGTTCCCAGATAGAGACAACCCGGTTCCCCATAGTAAAAATCAGAGACGAGTTATGGGAAGCAGCCAGGAACCGGTTCCTGTGTGGGAGGAACCGGGTTCTACTATGTGTTTTTGGAAAATTGTTTTTACTTTAAAAACCCATAACTTTTGATCCTATGAGGAGATATTCTGAAGTCGGTTAAGGAAGTTCAAAACTTGTTGAATAGGAATGCCTACTACCGTGATTGTTTGAAACAAAATTGAGTAGAATATATTGTTGAGGAATAAGTTGATGAGATGTTCGATAATAAATATGATTTGAGTTCCGATGGATTTTAGTGAGGCGTGAATTAGTAGGAAAGGTGGAACAAACTTCGAGAACGGTTGAAGTCGTATTTGTGATGCCAAAGCAACGACATGTATAGAAGAAGAATTGTGGAGGATTTCTTACACCTATTGATGTGAGGAAGACTTTGTTGAGATTCCGAGTGGAATGATACTTGGACGCAAAAGATGTCATGGGATTTAGAGTGAAACCACGAGTTATGAATGTTATCGTGGTCTTTTGCTAGATGAGATTTTGATTCAGAACGAGATAAATAGAAAGGTACGAGTATATTGGTGACTATGAAGTTTGGAAGTACTTAACAAGCGTGTGATGCTAAGTGACTATGAAGCGTTGTGTAAAACATTTGGACGTTGGTGTCTCACCGACAAGATCCAATGAAAAGGAAGTGTGCAAGTTGTAAAGACTCAAGGTGAATTATCGAGCTATGACAATGTTAATGAGTTTGAGTGCAAACTCGGAAAAGGACACTATTATGTAGTAACGATGGTTTATGCTTAAATATGGTTGTCGGCTATCTATTGACAATTTGAGGACTTGATCACCCTTAATCTCTTGTTGATAGTAGACGGAATCATATAGATAGGATGAGCTTGTTTGTTACCTTAATGGTATAAGATGTGATGAATTCTAAGCCGTGAGAATAATCACTCACTATGTTGTGTGAACTTATGAAGAATTGAATACGAAAAAGTGCAATATATTGGATGATGATTTAAGACGGGTAATCAGAGTCGCGCAGCGAAAGTGTGATGTGGAGTAGTGTGCGAGTACTACTCGTGGGCAGTGAGGAATTAATATGCCGGAAGCCTACGTAGAGAACATGAATTGATCTATATGATAGATTTAGAATCTAGTGGATGCAAGGATGTCGTGCTAGGGAATTAGAACTCTTTTGAATAATTGCCGAGATGATGAGTATGTTATTGTGGATGTACTTAGTTAACGAGTATGCATTCAGCGAAGTTAAGGCGATGAGTGTATACTATATGATGCTATAATAATTTTGTACTGTTGTAAGGTATTATTGTAGATTTCCAGATATAATGAGGAATTACACTCTATGAAGAACGAAGTTGATTTAATTCTTAGAGAAGAGCGGACTTCAGTTTGAGCTATTTTATAAGCAATGGTATATTAAGGATGATGAGTGTGATTATAATTACTTGTGTGTACTCATTCTGATGGTTGGAATGTTTAAATAGAGGAAGTAAATCAGGACTTTGTTTTGAGTGTGAGTAAGTATTGCTAGGTGGTAGATTAGTACCATGTATGATAAAGAAGGATTCTTGAATGAATGAGTAAAGAGAGTCGGAATTGGGTAAGACTGAGAAATCTAATTGGTAATGACGATTGTAATGAGTAATCAAAATAGTGCAGCAAAAGCGGAATATAACGTGTTGGATAATTGCTGGTATGACTTGAGAGGAGTCAGATAGTTGAAATTCAAGGGTATAGGAATGTTATTATTGAGTTTCCTGAAGGAAGGAGTTGGTGAAGAGTGTAAGTATTATTTCATCGCTCATATGAAAAGGTGTGTCTAAGGTTGGTACGTTTGGTAGATGGAATGCATTACTGCAGTGTTAATCGGGGTGGTCATACCCTGGTTGTGTAATTATATTATTCAGTGATTGAGCGTATTGTATGGGTTGTACCTCAATGTTCTATCGTTGTTAACCTTTTGGAGATATAGCGAGTGGTATACTTTTGAATGGTCAAATGCGGCGTAAGAGCTGAGATGGAATGTATGAGGCATGCTTATGTTGGTTATGTCAGATGAATTTTGAGGTTCGACTAAGAAAGTGTTAACTGAGAACGGGAGAGTCAGATAAAAGACTCTTATCCGGAACTTTTCACTTGGGGTATGTTTTCGAGGACGAAAACTCTTTTAGTGGGGGAGAGTTGTAACACCCCATAATTTCAGTTTATTAATTGATTTGGATTTAAATTAAATAATTGGAATTTTAGTATTTTATTTGAATTTAATTGGAGAATGATGGAATAAGAGCTATTGGGCTTGTGGTGTGATGTTAGTAAAAGAGGGGTGCTAATTGGTTAGGCCTTTTACTAAGTTATATTCATTTTTATTTTATTTTCATAAAATAAGAAAAGAACCAATTGGGGAGAAAAAGGAAGAACACGTGAAAGAGCAAGGGCAAAAGAAGAGAAAGAGGAATAGAGACAGAATTGGGAGAAACATTCATCGTGAGAAGAGAAGAGGAGCAAGGAGGAGGAAAACCCCAAAGCTCAAAGAGAATCAAGAACCTAATTCCAGGTAAGGGGTGATTACTCTAATTATGTAGTGTTATGATTTTGATGATGATAGGATTGAATTAAGGGATTAGAATCTCTATTTGGGATGTTAGGTTTTGTGAAATACCAACACTGACATGTATGATTTGATGAATCGACTTCAATTGATGATGTAGTATTGTTATATGGTGTTGTGGTATGTTGTTTGTGCATTAGAATCATGTATTTGGAGTATTTTGATGTTATTGGTGATCAATTTCGTAATGGTATGAGTTGGTATGTGTTTGGGATGCATAAAAGCCTTAAAAATCATGTTTTTCAGCTACTGGGTTCGTGGGAACCGGTTCCCATGTGGGAGGAACCGGGTTCCACTGTGTTAGAGCGTTAAAAACATCATTTTTTGGTCCAGGAACCGGTTCCCATGTGGGACGAACCGGGTTCCAGTACAAATTCCAGCAGCACGTTTTGAAAACTGTTCTACCTTTAAAAGCTTCTAATTTTCAAACCGTAAGTCCGTTTTATACGCCGTTTTGGACGTTGTTCCTTAAATTGAATGCTTTACCATATGAAATAAAGAAAACAATAATAACTTGATTTTAGTTTGAAAAATATCGTTTTCTTCAAATGTGGTTACTCTTGTTTTGCATAGTTGACGATATGCAATGATTTGTTGTTCGCATAATTGAATATGTGCAATGATGTGTGTTGTTATAATGTGATTGCTTCTGCTTGTTATGCAAATGGATGTTGTTCGTGGTAAATATGGTTATCATGTGTTTTGATGAATGATGATGCAGATGGATGTTATTCATGGTAAATGTTGTATCATGCGTTTTGATGGATGGTGATGACTGGTTTATTTTGAATGATGCTTGTACATGTACATACTTATTGTGACGTTATTGGTAAGATGTGATAAAGCGATGTTAAGCATCGGGTTGATGATGATATAAGTATGTGACATTTGTGCATTCATTCATAAATCATTTACATTGGACTCGTTGATGAAACGGATCCTTGACGGCTAATTCCCATTGTGCGGAGATTAGCAGGCAGTCATCGTGTGCCCGTGTGGGGTGTGAGCGATGAGGCAGTCATCGTGTGCCCATGTGGGGTGTGAGCGATGAGGCAGTAGTCGTGTGCCCATGTGGGGTGTGAGCGACTAAAGGGCAGTATCAAAGAGAGAAGTCCTGTGAATGTGATTCACGAATTTTGGTACCACATGCATAAGAGTCTGCATGGTCTTTGTATAAATTATGACATGTCAGGATGAAATCCGGTGTTATGATTGTGTGGTGTTATTGGTGCATATTTTTGACTTGTGCTTGTGATTGGTATGAATTGATAAATCTGAATATGCTAAGTAGGGTGGATAATTGCTTATGAAATTCTATATCTGATGATTTATAGTGCTATTTAATTATGATGTAGTCTCACCCTTACTTTGATGATTTCAGATTGAAGTAGCGGCTTAAGCAATCGGTGAGGATAACTCGTAGAGTTTATCCGGTTATGTTGGGTCGTGTCGGTCATGCTCTGATTTGTAACACTGGGGTCGATAGTCTTAGAGTTACTTGTGATACACTGTTTTACCATTATTGGTTTATGTACCGTTGATTTTATCAGAAATGTTTTATAACGTTGTTGAATAAATTTCCGCTGTGCTGAACATATGTTTTGATATTTTTGGATTATTCCTAATAAAGCATGACAAACGACTTGGAGTTTTATTTATTTTATTAATTGTAACATCCTTGTTGTATAATTACTCTGATCTTTATTATATTTTCCGCGGGGGTTTAGAAGGGTGTTACACATGAGGGTGCATGGTATCCCATTGTAGGTGCAGGGCGCTTGATTTGGGAAGTAATGGTGACACACAAGTTAAAAAACAAAGAAAAAAAACTTGTCATATCTAGAGATCGAACCCAGGTTTCTCATATAACTAGCAATTCGCTTCAGCCAGCTGTGCTGCGTTTTCAAGTTATTAATCAATCATCCAGAATAAATTAAATAGGAAAAATAGAAGTTAGTGGAAGAAAGTCAAACACTGGGCCCACAGATCCATGCGTGGACCAATTATGGACGGAGAGAGGATTCCTCAGTCGTTGACTGGCCATTCCCCACGTGACACGCGCGGAGAGAGAGAGAGAGAGTGGAGATTTTGACCCACCAATAATTCTGCGCCACACAACGGCCCATGCACTTCATCTTCTTCACTAAGCTTTCCTGCGGAATTAGTCACAAATTTTCCTTTGCTTTTACCTGCGGAATAACCTTCGTTTTTTCTGCAATTTCAAACTAAAAAAAAATACGTGTTAACAAAAACCAAATAAAGCCCAGATCCGCTAAACAACATGATGCGAACTCGATGGTGGTGTCTCTTTGGCTTGAAAGGGTCTGGAAGTACCATAACGAAAAGCCATCTTCATCTTGCCCTAGCCATGGTGGAATCTGCCTTACACGTTAAAACCCTTACCTATTGATTCGAATCTCCCCTGAATGATCTCATAGACTCAAAAACGCGATTAGTATGAATCAAAACATGCCATAATAAGAGAAACGAAAATCACACATATGAGAAAATAATGAACATAATGTACGCATTTCACACAGTTCTACAACTTATATGCTGACCTAAACTTACTCTTGGATGCCTTTGAAACTGAATGGTATGGCTGGGACGTTCTGGAAACTCTTGAAGCAAGAGAACGAAAGTTCTCACTTTTTTTTTGATATTTTGATAATTTTGCAACCCTTGTGTTTTGCATTGTTCTCCTTATTTTTTCGTGTGCCTGGAAACTGAGTAATAGGGCAAGATATATGGATGAATTTAGGGTTGAAAACTTTGGACAAAATCACATCTTTGATTGGAAAAGAAATTGAGAAAATATTTGATTGATTTTTGCACAAAATCTTACTATATTTGGCCAATCCTATTTTGTGCATATTTCCCTTTTAATACTAGCCATTAAATGAGATTTAATCACATTTTGATGAAGGAAAAAAATTGATTCATCAATCACATAATTATCTTATGATTTTATTTGATTTTATTTGAATAAAATCAAATATAAATGAAATAAATTCATAAAATAAGTAATATTTGACTAATGGGCCCTTTTTTATCTTAATATCACGTGGGAACTCCAAATGTTAACGCCCAATACTCAGAAGTGTGAAAATAGTCAATTAGAGCTTCATAAGATTCTCAAAAATCGCCCAACTTGTGCAAGTCATAACTCATTCAATATTTATCATATGGATATTATCGAGGACTTTTTGGAAAGCTCAAGATGTCCTCTACAAGCCACTTTGGAACATATTTTTCATTTGGAGATTTTATCTTGATGATATCGCTCCTGACAAAAAACAGCTTTTTTGCGATCTTCTAGAAGGACCTGTAATGTTTTAGCTCATATCTCTCAAATGAAGCATTTTTAGACTTGGCTTGTGAGAGACAAAGTTGTAGATAGTTCAATTTCCTTAAAAATGAGCTTTGGATGGGAAATTTCTGATGTTCCATGTGGAAGTTATGGCTGGTCAAAGTTCAGTTGACTTTTAGGTCAAAAACCCTAATTTATAAACTTTAGGTTTTGTTGATTTCTGAACTTTCCTTGATGAATCTTGATCAAATGATGAATGAACTTCAAAATAAGGATTTTGACAAAAAAATCATGAATTTTGACTGTACTTTGACGAGAGTTAACTTTTAGGTCAAACTAGTCGACTGTTGACCATTTGAACTGTTGATTAAGCAATCTTATGAATCAGAGCTTGCAAATTGGCACGAGGATCCTTTGGGGCACATGAGAGACCATGGGTTCCATTTGAGGCTTGACTTATCCTTTTTCACCAAGAAATTCAAAACCCTAGTTTTAGGAGCATTTGATTAGGAGAGTGTATCTTTGAGCCTTGAACTTTGGTATGAGCTTGAAAGGAGAAATGAGATGGGAAAATTTTGGGGTATGACACTGTGCTTGATCAATTTTATGTTCCGCGTATCTACCTCGTAGTTTTGCCTCTTAATTTGTGACTTTGATCCCTAAAGTTAAGTCTCATTCTAAGTTATGAGATTTTTGGTCGGTCTTTCTTGTTAGATCTCTTTATAAGTTAGTGATTAAAGTCTTGAGTGCTAGGATTGGATTGGTGATGTACAAGCTTATTTTCCTTAATCAATTGGCATTCCTTAAAGGAAGGTTGTCGGTTAATGGTATGGTGGTCGTTAACGAGGTGATTGACTTAGCCAAGAGATCGAAGAAAGTGGGTTTTATCTTTAGGGTGATTTTGATCTACTAAAAAAATAAAGGACTTGACAACACAAATATAGTTTTCCAACATTTGATTTAAAAAATATTCACGGGAACAAAAATCAAAATTATGGACTGGACAAAAACTAAAATTTGTGTCTCTCACTAAACCATGAGACGATTTTTTGTCTCTAGTACCAGTTATTTAAAATTCGAAAGTACCATTTTATTTTCTAATAAAATACTATCTCTCTCTCTCTCTCTCTCTCTCTCTCTCTCTCTCAAATTCATAAACATATGACCAAGCTCAATAAAGTACTTAAGATTGAATCGTATTGACCTTCGTTAATATACTTTATTGTAGTTAAATGAATTTATGTATTTTTTAATCATTATTCTCCTTTTGCACCATCCTTCATTCTCTACATGCTTCATATTATGACTTTCGTTAACATACAATATTATAGGTAAGTGAAAAAAAAAGGGTCCTGATACATAAATTTGAGCTAGAAAGCATAGCCAAAGATGATGAATGAATGCATGGAGATAGAGAAAGAGAGAGAGAGACAGAGAGAAAAGGGTGAATGAATGGAAAGATAAAGGAAGAAATGGGGCCTTGTTCTCTTTCTCGGGGCCTAGTTTACTTTGTATTTGTTTGGAGTCATGAGCTTCTAAGTTGGTCTTTTTTTTATTAATGTGTATTCCAAACCTTTTTTAGCCGATAAAAGAAGTATGTGGGATGATCTTTGATTGCATAAGTTGATCCTTGGATGTGAAGTTTAGTGTGTTTTAGGAGATTTTAATTTGGTTCCGCTTCCTAGTGAGAGAAGGGGAAGTGATGGGTTTGTTAACCTTTCTAGTAATGTTGGATATCTTACTTTTTCATCTTTTATTTCTAGGATGGACCTTTTGGATCTTCCTGTTTCATATAGGAAGTTACTTGGTTCAAACCTTATGGAAGGGTTATTAGCAAACTTGATCAAGTCCTGATTTTTTAGGACTGGTGGGGGGTACTAAGGGCCTTCGTCTCAATGGGAGCTCCCTAGAGATGTCTCTAATCACTTCCTTCTTACTTTTAAATATTATAATGAGTATTAGGGCCCAAAACCTTCTAGGTTAAATAATCCTTGGTTGTCTCATTATGACCTTCCTAAGTTGGTCTTCAATTCCTAGTTTTCTTCTTCTAACCATGGTTGGAAGACTGTTGTTCTTATGGGGAAAATTAGATCTCTTAAAGATACCCTTAAAGGTTGGAACAAGAATTTGATAATATGGATTACCAAATTGAGTCTCTTAAATTTTGTGTTTGGAACCTGGATTTAATGGTTGATCAAAGGGGCCTTTTTGTGAAGAAAGTGGGCACTAGATCCAAGGCCATTGTTGATCTCTAGCATTTGCTTAAAACGAAAGTTTCTTGGATTTTCCAAATATCTAAGGCTAAGTGGCTCAAACAGGGGGACACTAATTCAAGTTTTTTATGCTTCAATTAGATTTAGGAGCCGAAGAAATTCAAGTTTAGCCCTTAAGGTTAGGGATGTTTAGTTTGAGGCAGTGGACGATATTTGGCGTGAGGTGGTCATTTGTTTCTTCGAGCTATTTAAAGGACCGTCTATGGTTAGGCTCAGGCTTAGAGGGGGTGCCTTTCCGGACCTTATATGTGGAGGATAATTTGGCCATAACATCTCCATTCCTTTTTGAGGAGATGGATGAGATGGTGTCCCAGTATGATGGAAACAAGGGCTCGGGCCCTGATGGTCATAACTTTTCTTTTTTTCAAAAGGTTATAGAGTATGTTTAGGGATGATGTGAGGATCTTGTTTGATGATTTTAATTGTTTTGCATCTTTACCTCATCACTTTAATTCCTTTTTTGTCACTTTTATTCCTAAGGTTAAGAACCCTTACTCCTTTTGAGACTTTTGACCTATATCTCTTGTTGGATCCTTGTATAAGTTGGTAGCTATGGTTTTGGCTAAGATGTTAGAATCAGAGATAGACAAGATAGTTTCTTCTAATAATTAGGCCTTCTTAAAAAGGACAATGTTGGTTGATGGCGTTTTGGTTGTTAATGAGATGATTGACCTAGCTAAACGCGCTAGAAATGTCTACCTTATTTTTAAAGTAAATTTTGAGAAAGCGTATGATTCGATTAGCTAAAGTTTCCTGGATTAAATGCTTATCAGATTCAACTTTAATGATAAGTGGGGATCTTGGATTACAGCTTGTGTGTTTTCCACTGACATGGTCGTGTTGGTTAATGGTTCTCTAATATAAGATATTAAGATCTAGAGGGGGTTAAAACAAGGTGATCCTTTAACTCCTTACCTCTTCCTTTTTTGTGGTTGAATGTCTTAGTGGGTTAATCAAGAGGGCCACTGAGCTTAGTCTTTTATCAAGGTTTAAAGTTGGGTCCTTTAATTTGGAGATTACTCGCCTTCAATATGCCAATGAAACCTTAATCTTGGGAGATCTTTCAATAGAGAATATGTAGACTATTAAAGCAATTTTTAGAGGTTTTGAGTTGGCCCCGGTGTCATACCCCAAAATTTGCCCGCGCTTTTCAAAAATTTAAAATTTTTTTCAAAGTTGGATTTTTATAAAATCTCGGGTTCATTCACATTGACATCCTGAATTTTATAAATATTCGATTTAAAGTCTATTTTAAAGTATAATAGTTTACTCTTAAATTATTATATTTTAATAAATAGCAAAATACTAACAGATGCTTCATAGACTTTCAATTGGCTTTTTATTTCGAATAAATAATATAGCACAATTGGTAAGGAAGCAAGGGTTGTAGGTACAAGGTCTCGGGTTCGAATCCCACTTCCAACATTTTTCCTTTTATTTGTTTCTAACTTTACTTTTAATCTTATTCCAAATAAATCACAAAAAAATGTTTTTTATTATTTAATTAAATTTTTGTTTTTTTTTAAAATAAAGTTTTTTTTTTAAAATAAAGTTTTTTTTTAATGTTCAGTTTTATACTTTTAATTCAAAAATAACAAAAAAAAAAGGTTATAAAATAAAAAATGATTTACATGTTACTTCTTCAAATATTAAATTATTTTAAATAACTTTTTATTATGTAGTTTTTAATAATTATTATTAGTTTTATTTTATTATTTAGAGATTTCAAATTCTTTCCAAAACAGTGAATGGACAAAATCCTCTAACATTCCAAAACAACTTCAAGACAAATATCTTCAAAAATGGAAAAAGGTTAAAGTGGTGGACAACACTCATAATGTCAATAATTTTGTTTGTTCTATATCATATGGAGACCAACACTTTCACGGTACACACATTCACACGTAGAAAATTTTCAACCCACACTAACCTTATTTTATTTTATTTTTTTTCATTGATAAAAAGAGGCCATTCACACCATGTACATATCTGTAACACTCTTTACCAATTATTCATAGCCAAATCTCACACTATTATCATAACATAAACTCACCACAAAATCCTTCCTTTCAAACAATTCCCATACAAATTCTTACAAACTTACAAAACCATTATAAAAAACAATAACATCTTTTAATAAATTTAACTTTGAAATAAAGATTTGCTCCAAATCAAGTTGTTTCTATTGATTTCCTTTGTTTCAGGTTGTAGCATCAAGAACAATTTGCTCGCGCCGCCTCTGATCGTATAGCAATTCCATCAGACCTATATCACCGACCCCGATCGAGCTACACGCAGCGCCCTCAACGTCCCAAGCCAATCACCGACTGCTCCCTCCTCCGATCCTAAATCTAATTCCAACCTGTAACTCTAATTCAAATATTAACTCAAAACATTCATACAATACTAATACAATTTGTGTCAATCTTTTTGCAGGAAATAGACAGAGAATCAAAGAAGAAGAATTAGGAAAGATGAACGCATCCGCTTCGACATCAACATGGCAACACTCACAGCATCACGAATTGCAAAACACTGCAAGATTCAAAAACGCAGAAGCTTGTTCAAAGCACAAGCGTATCTCGCAACAACGACAACACTGCCTCAATCCATTACCGAACAACATCACTGTCACCGTGTATTTACCATCACAGATCGCGTGTCAGCATCAACACTCTCTGCATTCAGATTTTCGCAAACCAGAAGGGAACGAAAAAGACGGAACAAAGCTTACTTGTTTGATTCCATTTAGAACTCTCGGATCGAGAATTGAGAGCTCGAATGAGAGTAAGGCAAAAGAGAGGGTAGTGATTTGAGAGAAGAAGATGGTTGAGAGAAAGAGAACAAGCGACCGAGAAGGAGAGGCGAGGTTCATTGTTGTCATTGTTTTGCTGAACGAGGGAAAAAGAATTCGGGAGGGAGCAAGTGAGAAGAGAGGCGTTGCAGCCTCCTTGTTTTTCTTAGGGTTTTCAAAACCCATGTATGTGATAAAAGATGGCCGGATCCGGGTTCTATCTGATCCGACCCGGTCCGGCCCATGTTTTCATTTTTATAAATTTTCCAGCTTCATCGATTTGGACTCTCAAACCCCTATCCTAGTTTACATAGTACCAACCTATACTTGCTTTTCTCTTACCCAACATATTCATTTATTTTCTTTTTGCTATTTCTTTTTTTCAAATTTTATTTTAAAAGTGTTTGTTTTTAATCAGCATTTTATTAAAAACATAAAAAACATGTTAATTTAATTTTTCATATTAATAAAAAAGGCCAAAAATATATATTGTTTAATTCTAATTGTCTTTTAGACTTTAATTTACTTGTTTCTAAACTTTCTTTTATTAATTTTTTTTAGTTATTATTTGTTCATATTTTTCTATTATTCGTATGTCATTTTATGCATTGTTATTTTGCTAACATTTTTTGTGTTTATGTTGAGGTACTTATCTTGAGGCACTAGAGCTATTTCATGGATATTCACGAGATTGTTCATTTTTGTACATGTTATTGTTGTTTTCATTTTTTCGGTTTGTAATATTTGTTTTTCACCCCCGTTTGGCAATTTGTAATCCCCTCCCCGAAGCCATGTAATAGCGTAGGACTTTAAATTCCCGCACTTTATTTTTCCGCAAATATTAACTGCTTAGATGTATGGCTAATAGGATTGTATGATAAGACTAAAACCAACCGTTAGCTCACTAAAAAATACAAGATTAAATATAAACGAATATAACACACTTTGCACGCACTCACCCTTAGGGTACGCCCCTCTTGGTTGCCTTACAAATAATGGTCAAGTCCCTCGAACGTAGGGATGTCTTAGCAAGGTTGCCTCCGATTAATGTCATCTTAGTCCCTTCGAGTTGCCTACGATAAAATGATGATTGTCCCTTCGAATGCTAAGACATCCTTGCATGTTGCCTTCTATGACCATCTGATGACCCTTCGATTGTCCCGCACACGTCCAATATAAACAAGGATTTCCTACTTCTATATAGTATGGATAATCCTAGGAATTTTAAAAGGTATAGAAAAAGACAAACTATTTAGGGTAGTGCTCTTAATATGCCTAGCTCAATTAAAAACATCTTTTCAATACTCTTTCAAAAAAACTAAGGCTACGCATTTACGCTAAAGTCCTTATGTCCCTCTTCAATTGAAAACAAACAAACAAACATTGAGCTAAGTAAATTAAGAGCCCGTAGATAACTACGGATGAAAAGGGTGCTTGCACCTTCCCTTTTCATAACTTACCCCCGAGCCCGCTTTCTCTCAAAAGGGTCTTTTTCTGTACTTTTTGCCCTTCCTAACATTGGACAAAATAAAAGTCGGTGGCGACTCATGCTTCACCGCAACATTGTTGCTTATAAAAATAAAAGTCAGTTCACCGTGTTACAGAACTGGCGACTCTGCTGGGGAGTCTTTAAGAGGGGTTTACCTTAGGGCTTAGTTCATTGTAAATGTTTTTAATTGTTTGTTTGTATGCTTAATTTTTTAAGGGAAATGCTTGGGTTTGTTATTGTGTGAAAGATCCTACACCCGGATCTGAGTACCTTAGGTAAATGGCATGAGATCAAGGAGACTGCACAGCGTATACTGATGTGGTTGATCTGATGGCCATCGTTAGTGTGACACATTGGTTTGTCCTGGTGTTCCTTGGGATCCGACTCGAGGAAATGCTTGGCTACCGCGTGGTGTCATTAAGCACTAATTCGCCCCTAGAACCTTAGTTGAACTAAACTTTGGCCTTTTAGAAAGTAGCGAGATGGCTGGCTTTGGTTCCGACTGAAGTTGGTTGATACTCGAAGCTACACTCATATGGACTGGACTTTCGGGACCTTTTCGGTTGGTGATTCGATCGCCGAACTGAGATAAGCGCCTTCGAGAAAGGTCAATGATATGAGTTCATTAGAACCCGATCTTTATATAGGACAGGTTGAGCCGACTAAACTTCAGTGGGGAGGGTACTTACCTTTGAACTTCATGCAAGCCTTTAAACCTAAGGCTACTTGTGTGACTTGTTTGTGTTCATTACCTAACCATTTGGTTTCCTCGCGGGATTTGTTTATACACTAACCGTTTGGTTTCCTTGCAGGATTTGTGTGTACGCTAACAGTTTGAATTCATTGCAGGATTTGTGTGCACACTAACAACTCGAGCTCTTTGTAGGACCTACTCGTCCTCATCACCTAACTAACCTTTTTCAAGGATCTCAAGTATTTTGGGCGCACAATTCCAGGTGCCATCATCAAGAGCCAGATTCATATCAAGGGGCAAGAGGATTTATTTTCCTCTAGCCAAATGCCTTCAAACTCAAAAGTACCGTACCCTGAATCAGAGGCTATGACCCACTGGATATGGTGAGCTTGATTCTTAAAGAAGGACGTTCAAATATGGAAGTCGAATTTCTTCAACAAAGCTGCAACTACATTTCAATGTTGCAAATTGGGTTCCGAAAAGATCCTTGAAAACATTGCATATGCATTTGCATACATATCATTGCATAACAGGTTTCCAGACAACGAGCTTATCATTTTCTTCCTCAAATCCCTAAAGCTTGATACTTACAATTCCTTTGTGGCTTCGTCAGAATCTTCTTCTTAGAAGTAATCTGTAGTTCAGATACGAACACTTGGTTTGGTTTCCTCTCTGGGTCACTTGGTCAGTCGATCGATAATTGCCAACCAGTCCGAGATAAGGTACAAGACTTGATTGATGCATAGGCTATCATATTCACACTTGCAGGCCAAATTTGAAGTTCTCCTTCGACTCAATGGACCTTCTGAAGCAATAAGTCCATACGGAGAAAATCTCCTCAATGTTGGCAATTTGTAATTTCATGCATTTTCATGTGTAATCTTTCTTGTTCTTGTTCAATACTGTCTATATGCAATACTTGTTCGTTTTTGAACTATAATAACGATGCATTGGATATGTTTGTCTTGAAAAAAATTTCATTCGCTCTCGCTCTAATATGTTTTTATTTGCTTGTGATACCAAACTCTCAGTGATAAAGCATGATGACTCCGAAGGGAGAATGACGAACATATAACATCCATAATCTCAAATGGTGTGCTTTCGAGTAAAACCCTGTTGATGATGTACAGGCATTGTTTCAAATCCAAACACTGGAGATATAAGGAAGTTAATCCCTTGTCAACCCCTTTGAGCCCTGAAGTAGGAGTTTCTTTTCTATACGAAAAACCCTCACATTTAACCCAGGGGCAGGGTAGTGTTCAGTTAACCTGATTGAGTGTTCAAAATTCAGCAGGAACTCGCATCTAAGGATACAACAATGGTTATCCTTCAAAAGGTTGAGGAAAAGTCGAGACCACAATGGTCATCTCTCGAAATAGGAGGTTAAAATATGACGATACAACAACGAATATCCCTCGTCGACCAAGAAATGAGGCAGTCACAATCTTTCCAACAAATCGAAGACGTCTCAGGATCATATGACTTGTTCCAAAAAAAAAATAAAATAAAGAGAACGAATCGAAAAAAGAAAAAAAGAAAGCCCGCTAAGTCAATAACTTGAAAAAATGACTTAGGCAAAAGCTAGGGCATCCCGCTGGACTTCAAACTCGGAATTCAAAAGAATTTGTCCAGGCAAAAGTTAGGGAAACAAAAAAGAGTCTCAACAAAAGGGGCAAAGTCGCGTGACTATAAATTCAAGGTCGTGTGATCAAACACCAAATACAAAAGGTAGAGTGACTGTTACGTCCAAGCACCTCATTGATTCTTCAATCGCCTCAAACTCCTCTTGAAGGATGAATGCTCGCATCGAGTTAACTGAACTTAGGTTGGAGAACATTACGAAGGGGGTGGGCACCAGTAAAATTTTGAGCCTAAAAATCCTTTCTTCTAAAATACCATGAACTTGACCACGTTACAACCCTCAAAAGTCCTAATTGAGGCAGGGTTAATTCGAAAGCATACTGTAATGAGAATACGGTAAACCGACTCCTAGGAGTTTTTGCTAAAACGTTTGAGTTGGTATCACACCACCTTTCATAAAAAAACGATGTTTTGACATCCTTTCAAAAAAAAAAAACTTCTTTTTTAAACTTCAGGACAAACATGAACTTTGCATTAGATTTATATTTCTCTTACTAAACATTCTTTGCATATGAACAAGTACTTGACACCAGGAAAACTTCCATCATGAGCTGCTGATGAAAAGTTTAACCCTCTCAAGGGACAAGTTGTCTTCAGAACTCCGTTGAGTTCGAGCATGAACATCTCAAGTTATAATCACCCTCAGGGGCACAAAAACGGTTGAAATACCCCATGGACTAAGCGTTCAGATATTCGGGGCATTCAAGCCAAGATTCAAAGGATCTCTCAAAACTGCTGAAATTACCAGGAGCCTTCACCCAAGCACAACTAGAATTACCTCCAACCCTGATCAACCAGGGGCATGATTCCTAAGTTCATGATACAGGGGCATGTTGCTTATGATAGCACGAATATCAGAAAGTCCCCCGATAGATAAAGCTGCAGAGACGTCTCGTACGCCCGACTCAGTCAGTCAAAAGCTTGTATATACAAGGGGCATGACATATCTCATTCATCATGGGCAATCAAGTCAAGATTCCGAGAATCTCTCAAAGATGCAAAAAACAATCAGGGGCATGTATCCAAGTAAATCTTAGTCTATTTCCAATCAACATGGGGCATTGCCCTGGGCCAATGATTACGAGGAGCATGACGCCCATAGTGCACATCTCATAAAGTCCTCGCGAGGCGAATCTTTCCGAATTCCCTACTAGCGGGGGAAAATCTATGCAAGTCTAGTTTGACACCTTGATCAATACTCAGTGGTGTGTCCTAATCAATATAAATCCAGGAATGACAGATAATATAATACTGGGGGCAATGTTCAAGGCATCCATGCCTTCCCACAGCTCCGATTTCACAAGATGATATCCCCACCGAGTAATCATTAAGAAGATATCTTCGAACATATTCGTCCTCACAAAGACATGGCTCCCCACTAGAGTTTACATCTTCAACACCACCAGTTCTCCGACACGTTGCTCTTCTCCAACATGGCTTACTAATATCTTTATCTCCAGTCAGGGTACATCAAGTTACTGGTTATCCCCAAGCAAGAATCATAAATTCCCAGCTGAGCATCTTCAAAACAAGATCAGACGTCAAAACCACAAAGGCATAGAGATTTATTTTCTCAATAAATACAACATAAATCATATTCACATATCATATGGCATAAACATATTCATACATTGCATACATTACCTCATAATGAATTCATCCATAACATACAAAGTTTCTCTTTTATTCTGAGGGACTCATTACATAATACATGCATCATGACATTGCATAACTATACCTATTACAGGATACAGGCACAGACAAATGAACGAAATCTCCAACTTTCCAAGATCTAATTCAGCTACTACGAATAGTACTGACACGGTCAACGCTCGAAGATCTAATTCATTTACCACGAACGGTAATGACACGATCACTTTCAAAGATCTAATTCAGTTACTACGAACGGTACTGACACGGTCAACGCTCAGAGATCTAATTCTATCATCACAAACGGTGTAGACACGATCAATGACCAACTAAGTCTAATTCAGCTACTACGAACGGTGCTGACACGACAAGAGATCTAATTCCATCATCACGAACGGTGTGGACACGATCAACTTTTCCAAAGTCTAATTCAGTTACTACGAACGGTGCTGACACGACAAGAGATCTAATTCCATCATCACGAACGGTGTGGACACGATCAACTTTTCCAAAGTCTAATTCAGTTACTACGAACGGTGCTGACACGACAAGAGATCTAATTCCATCATCACGAACGGTGTGGACACGATCAACTTTTCCAAAGTCTAATTCAGTTACTACGAACGGTGCTGACACGACAAGAGATCTAATTCTATCATCACGAACAATGCAGACACGATCAATATTCCATGATCTAATTCTATCATCACGAACAATGCAGACACGATCAATATTCCATGATCTAATTCTATCATCACGAACGGCGTAGACACGATCATCCTTCCAAGATCTAATTCGGTAACCACGAACGGTACTGACACGGTCAAAGAAAGAGACAGACAAGATTTAATCATAACAAATTCAATTCAGAAACAATTCAGAGGAGATCGAGGATAAGCAAGTCAGATACAGCCTAACGAACGGTTCATTCTGATATACTCATCATCTTCAGATGCAGTCTAACATACGACTACATTTTGACCTTCATACTATCAAAAGACTTGTGGCATCTTTAAGCCCACCTCCGACAGCATCCTGTCAATCCAACTAATGGCATCTTTAAGCCCATTCAAACAATCAATAGTACTACTCCCTGCACCAGCAAGTGCAAATTTTTGGGTACTTTAGTGTTCAATCCTCTTCCACCTTCAGATCCCGAGTGGCGAATGCGCCAATCTACATCTTCAGGTTTAAGAAGATTGAACAGGGGCAGCTGTCATACCCCAAAATTTGCCCGCGCTTTTCAAAAATTAAAAATTTTTTTCAAAGTTGGATTTTTATAAAATCTCGGGTTCATTCACATTGACATCCTGAATTTTATAAATATTCGATTTAAAGTCTATTTTAAAGTATAATAGTTTACTCTTAAATTATTATATTTTAATAAATAGCAAAATACTAACAGATGCTTCATAGACTTTCAATTGGCTTTTTATTTCGAATAAATAATATAGCACAATTGGTAAGGAAGCAAGGGTTGTAGGTACAAGGTCTCGGGTTCGAATCCCACTTCCAACATTTTTCCTTTTATTTGTTTCTTACTTTACTTTTAATCTTATTCCAAATAAATCACAAAAAAATGTTTTTTATTATTTAATTAAATTTTTGTTTTTTTTTAAAATAAAGTTTTTTTTTTAAAATAAAGTTTTTTTTTAATGTTCAGTTTTATACTTTTAATTCAAAAATAACAAAAAAAAAAGGTTATAAAATAAAAAATGATTTACATGTTACTTCTTCAAATATTAAATTATTTTAAATAACTTTTTATTATGTAGTTTTTAATAATTATTATTAGTTTTATTTTATTATTTAGAGATTTCAAATTCTTTCCAAAACAGTGAATGGACAAAATCCTCTAACATTCCAAAACAACTTCAAGACAAATATCTTCAAAAATGGAAAAAGGTTAAAGTGGTGGACAACACTCATAATGTCAATAATTTTGTTTGTTCTATATCATATGGAGACCAACACTTTCACGGTACACACATTCACACGTAGAAAATTTTCAACCCACACTAACCTTATTTTATTTTATTTTTTTTCATTGATAAAAAGAGGCCATTCACACCATGTACATATCTGTAACACTCTTTACCAATTATTCATAGCCAAATCTCACACTATTATCATAACATAAACTCACCACAAAATCCTTCCTTTCAAACAATTCCCATACAAATTCTTACAAACTTACAAAACCATTATAAAAAACAATAACATCTTTTAATAAATTTAACTTTGAAATAAAGATTTGCTCCAAATCAAGTTGTTTCTATTGATTTCCTTTGTTTCAGGTTGTAGCATCAAGAACAATTTGCTCGCGCCGCCTCTGATCGTATAGCAATTCCATCAGACCTATATCACCGACCCCGATCGAGCTACACGCAGCGCCCTCAACGTCCCAAGCCAATCACCGACTGCTCCCTCCTCCGATCCTAAATCTAATTCCAACCTGTAACTCTAATTCAAATATTAACTCAAAACATTCATACAATACTAATACAATTTGTGTCAATCTTTTTGCAGGAAATAGACAGAGAATCAAAGAAGAAGAATTAGGAAAGATGAACGCATCCGCTTCGACATCAACATGGCAACACTCACAGCATCACGAATTGCAAAACACTGCAAGATTCAAAAACGCAGAAGCTTGTTCAAAGCACAAGCGTATCTCGCAACAACGACAACACTGCCTCAATCCATTACCGAACAACATCACTGTCACCGTGTATTTACCATCACAGATCGCGTGTCAGCATCAACACTCTCTGCATTCAGATTTTCGCAAACCAGAAGGGAACGAAAAAGACGGAACAAAGCTTACTTGTTTGATTCCATTTAGAACTCTCGGATCGAGAATTGAGAGCTCGAATGAGAGTAAGGCAAAAGAGAGGGTAGTGATTTGAGAGAAGAAGATGGTTGAGAGAAAGAGAACAAGCGACCGAGAAGGAGAGGCGAGGTTCATTGTTGTCATTGTTTTGCTGAACGAGGGAAAAAGAATTCGGGAGGGAGCAAGTGAGAAGAGAGGCGTTGCAGCCTCCTTGTTTTTCTTAGGGTTTTCAAAACCCATGTATGTGATAAAAGATGGCCGGATCCGGGTTCTATCTGATCCGACCCGGTCCGGCCCATGTTTTCATTTTTATAAATTTTCCAGCTTCATCGATTTGGACTCTCAAACCCCTATCCTAGTTTACATAGTACCAACCTATACTTGCTTTTCTCTTACCCAACATATTCATTTATTTTCTTTTTGCTATTTCTTTTTTTCAAATTTTATTTTAAAAGTGTTTGTTTTTAATCAGCATTTTATTAAAAACATAAAAAACATGTTAATTTAATTTTTCATATTAATAAAAAAGGCCAAAAATATATATTGTTTAATTCTAATTGTCTTTTAGACTTTAATTTACTTGTTTCTAAACTTTCTTTTATTAATTTTTTTTAGTTATTATTTGTTCATATTTTTCTATTATTCGTATGTCATTTTATGCATTGTTATTTTGCTAACATTTTTTGTGTTTATGTTGAGGTACTTATCTTGAGGCACTAGAGCTATTTCATGGATATTCACGAGATTGTTCATTTTTGTACATGTTATTGTTGTTTTCATTTTTTCGGTTTGTAATATTTGTTTTTCACCCCCGTTTGGCAATTTGTAATCCCCTCCCCGAAGCCATGTAATAGCGTAGGACTTTAAATTCCCGCACTTTATTTTTCCGCAAATATTAACTGCTTAGATGTATGGCTAATAGGATTGTATGATAAGACTAAAACCAACCGTTAGCTCACTAAAAAATACAAGATTAAATATAAACGAATATAACACACTTTGCACGCACTCACCCTTAGGGTACGCCCCTCTTGGTTGCCTTACAAATAATGGTCAAGTCCCTCGAACGTAGGGATGTCTTAGCAAGGTTGCCTCCGATTAATGTCATCTTAGTCCCTTCGAGTTGCCTACGATAAAATGATGATTGTCCCTTCGAATGCTAAGACATCCTTGCATGTTGCCTTCTATGACCATCTGATGACCCTTCGATTGTCCCGCACACGTCCAATATAAACAAGGATTTCCTACTTCTATATAGTATGGATAATCCTAGGAATTTTAAAAGGTATAGAAAAAGACAAACTATTTAGGGTAGTGCTCTTAATATGCCTAGCTCAATTAAAAACATCTTTTCAATACTCTTTCAAAAAAACTAAGGCTACGCATTTACGCTAAAGTCCTTATGTCCCTCTTCAATTGAAAACAAACAAACAAACATTGAGCTAAGTAAATTAAGAGCCCGTAGATAACTACGGATGAAAAGGGTGCTTGCACCTTCCCTTTTCATAACTTACCCCCGAGCCCGCTTTCTCTCAAAAGGGTCTTTTTCTGTACTTTTTGCCCTTCCTAACATTGGACAAAATAAAAGTCGGTGGCGACTCATGCTTCACCGCAACATTGTTGCTTATAAAAATAAAAGTCAGTTCACCGTGTTACACCCGGGCCTTGGGGTTAACTTCCATAAGAGTAGTTTGATTAAGATTAATGATAATCCTTCCTTTTTACTCTTTGTAGAGGAGTTTCTCCATTGCAAGGTAAAGTTTCTTCCTTATAAGTATCTAGGTATGTCAGTAGGCGCCAACCCTCGATTGGAGTCTTCTTGGGAACCTCTAATTAACCTGATCTGTAAGAGACTCCACTCTTGGAATTATAGGTATGTAATTCATATGGGGGAGTTATTCTCCTAAATTTGTCATCAGTGTCATCCTTGTGTTTTTTCCTTCCTTCTTGAAAATACTTGTGAAAGTGTGGAAGAAATTAGTTAAGGTGTAGAGGAGGTTCCTTTTGGGAGGTGTGAAAGAGGAATCCTAAATTTTTCTGGGTGAGATGATATAAGGTGTGTAAGTCTAATAAGGAGGGAGGTTTGGGTGTTAGACATGGTATCTTTGGATAAAAGCAGTATAAGTGACTGTTGCTTCATTAAAGTGGATGGTGTCAATATCCATGAAGTTGGGATCGAAGGTTTCTCCAGTTGGTCGAAGCCCTGTGATAGCGGCTACGTCGAAGAGAGTAGGGGTAACCATTTCACATGGAAGGTGGAAAGTATTGTGAGAAGCATCCCAGAAATGAACTAACGCTACTAACATGGTTTGGTTATATTCTAAACCTATTTTGGATAACTGGATTAGGTCATAAATCCCTAGTTGTTTCCAAAAAGAAGCCTTTTGTTTTTCCACTTTAGTTAGCCAAGCGTAATACAGGTCGGGATCTTTTGCTAAAGGGATTGACCTAAAGACTTTCACGAAATTGGTTACATAGTTTAACCTAATTTTTTCTAAGGTCATAGTGGCTTCAATCAAGGTGCCATCTGCATTGTCAGTGTTAGCCAAGATTGGGTGGCCATCTTCATCTATTTTGTTCTTGCTAACCAAGGGCCTAGTTTTATAATAAGCAGGAAAAAATTTACCCAGAGAAGGGTTATTTCCTCCAGGTAAAGGACCCATGAAGGCGTGAATATTCCCACAAAGTTCAAAAGGAATGATTACCTGAGAAGCGTAGATAGCACGAATTTCTGCGGCATTTGGGTCTGGAATGTGTTGTTGATTCCCTATTTGTGTAGGATTTTGAAGCTTCTGAATAGGTTGGAGAACGTTTGAAGTTGAAGAAGACGCCATGGATGAGATTGCTTTAAGAACTGGGTTAAACGAAACCAAAGGGGATTTCTTTTCTGTGATGATAGGAGGAGAATAGAAGTGAAAGTTATGTGAGGGTAAAAATTCAAGTATTTAAAGGTTTAACGGAAACCCTTTCAAATCTTTTGGGTAAAGGTCAAAGGACACGCGGCAAGCATTGATTTAATCTAACGGCGGTCGAACAGTTGTTAGCCTTACTCCTAATATATAGGAGTAATGATCATAAAGTAATGACAGAACATGGGAATGCAAGTTCTGAGAAGACGTTTTTGAAAATGACAAGATGTTTTGAAAGTGGAGTCATAAATGATTATGACGTTAGTCAGTTGTCTTGGAACTCTAAAAAATGAGTAAAACAAAATCTCGTCATAACAAGAAACGCCTATTTCTCTTGTTTTCGAAACAGGCACTTATTGGGGGCAATTTGTTGGCTGGAGATTTCGTTTAGAGAAAATATTCTTTGAAGAGTTAGAATTCGAAGAAAAATGGCTACTGATGGCCATGTTTCGAGGATGTTGTTTAAGTTGAAGTAAAGATGATTAGAATTGGAGCTAATTCGAAGTGAATTATCTTTAAGACTTAAACATTTTGCGAAATACGAAGGGTACTGAAGCTTGACGTGTTTTCGTGGCATTCTCGGTTCTGATCACGTTGCCACGTATCGAAAGAGGATTCAGGCGGGAGGATTTGAATTTCGAAATAGTCTGTGTAACCGAACAAGGACAGATGGCATCCTAGGATTCATGTGAGCAACGTGGCATCAGATTAGTGTAGGAATGTTAGGGTCGAAATTAGTATAAATAAGGATCTTAATGTTAGGATTCAGTGTGTTCATTTTGTACAAATCACTCACAAATTACTCAAGTATCAAGTGTTAAGAGAACGAGTTCGCTGAGAAATGTACGTATGACATCAACACCATTTTAAATACATTTGTATCTTTCTTTATTCAAGTATCTTTCCAATTCCTTTATTGTTTTCGTTTAACTTTCATTTCGAAGCATTTTACGTTTCTACATTTAACATTCTTGCACGTTATATTCTTGCATTTTATATTTCTACAATTTACACGCTTTTTATGTTTTCTTTGTCGAAGTTATATTAACATGTATAACAAGTGTTGTTTCACATGAATAGTCATATGATCATATTAAAAACGAGTTTTCGAAGCAAGAACAAACAAATATGGACCAAATCATATCAAAAGACAATTTATTGACTATGTCCTAGGATCAATCTAGTCAATCCTGTGAGTAACCAAAGTATATTTTATAGTTTGGAGGACTAGCGGTTGTTTACCGGAAATCACCGTAAACAAATTGGCACGCCCAGTGGGACAGTGTCAAACAGATTGTTATTAATTGATTGTTTTGTTTTGTCTAGAAAATATCAAGACCTTGTATGAACCTTAGGAACGGTAAATTAACTAGCAGTGCACAGCCGATTCCTAAACGAAGGTACAACAAGAAAATGGTCAATGTGGCCAGTGGAGGGGGAGATCAAGATCCCCCACAGGGGTCAGGAACAGTAGCGGCAAATTCTACGCATGTTTCGACTTCCACTCAAGGAGCGCAGGATATACCAGGTTCGACAGGATCTATAGCCATAGGTAGTTCCCAGGATATGCCCGAAAATACATCAGGGCCAACAGGGAATGTTCTAGTCTCGAGTTCGACTACCGTGCCTCCGTTTATAGGCGCAAGCGAGATACCACCTTTCTCGACAAACGCTTCAAGTCAATTATATACCCCGGGACCATCCTCATCTGCCTTAGAAAGTTGGAGACCCAACAACCCATATGGGATGCCATATTCATACATGGTAGGTGTAATACGGTGAACTGACTTTATTTGAAATGTTGTGGATAGCAAGAGTCGCCACCGACTTCTATTTTATCCAATTGGAAAGGCAAAAAGAACAGGAAAAACCTTTGAAAGATTTTGAGTTCGGGGGGTAGGTTATACAAAGGGAAGGTGTAAGGCACCCTTTGCATACATGGGCTCTTAATTGCTTAGCTCACTTTGTTTGTTTGAAAAGTTTGAAGTGTCGTGTGTGAATAGTAAAAGATTTCGTTAAGGACTTTAGCTTGTAAATAAGCGTAGCCTTGTTTTGAAATTGTTTTGAAATAGGAGGTGTGAAAAGTATTTGATTTTTGAATTGATTGTGAGCAAGCAATTAAGAACTACCTACCCTAAATTCGTCTTTCTTGTTCTTTAAGTCTTTCAGCGAAAGGGTCTATCCATACCATGAGAGGGCAGAAAGTCTTTCAATTGGATGTGCGGGTCATCGAAGGGTCGTCGAGAGTATCGTTCGCCATAAGACTATCCCTACCCTAAAGAGGGCAGGTAGTCTAAGGGAAGGATATAATAGTCATTTAGGAAACATGTAAAGATACCTTAGCAATCGAAGGGACTATCATCATTTATCGAGGCAACATCGAGGGACGAGATCATTTTATTCGTAGGCAACTCGAAGGGACTATGATCTTTTATTCCGAGGGACTATGATGATTTGAGTTCGTAGGCAGCAAGCTAAGGTATCCCTATATCCGAGGGACTTGACTATTTTGATCGAGAAGGCGACAGGCAACAAGAGGCGTTACCCTAGAGGTGGGTGTGTGTAGCAATCACGTGAGTTAGATTCGAGTATTTATCTTGAATTAAGTGAGCTATCGATTGATTATCTTGTCACTCCCTATATTACTAACCATAGCAGTTAATATCATGCGGAAAAATAAAGCGCGGAAAGTAAAAACCCTAAGCTATTACAGTTTTAGGGATGGGGATTTACAATAAACACCTGTAGGGGGTATGCGGAAAGTAAAGACGGAAATAAAAAACCTATTTAACTATTACATTCCCAAAAATATTTATAAACTTGAATCGTCGTCAAAACTTCGATAACCTGAAAATCAAGGATGAAAGTAGCAGGATTAGTGTATGAAGGATCTATTTGTCATGTTCTCGATTAATCAATTAAGTCCCTAAAAATTAACTTTGATATTTTAAATTAATTATTTAATAGATGAAAGAAACATAGGCAAAAATAATTAATTTTTAAATGCTAAAGAAACAATTTTTGATTAAAAACGAGTTTTCGATTAAAAATTAATAATTATCAAAATAATAATAAAAGAAATCTTAGTGAATATAAAAATTTAGAGAAAATTATTAATAAAAATAAAAAGGAAGACAAAGTGAATAAATAACTAAATAAGAGTTTATGTAATTAAAAATAAAAAAATTTGAGGAAACTTAGCTCTGATCCTGTGTGTTGTCTTCCTGAGGGAGCATGGTGGTCCTGCATATTCAGATGCGTTAGATCTGGCTTTCCTGCGTATCCAGTGGTGGACGTCTGAGAGTGCACCATAGGCCAAGCATGGGGCGCTGCATGGGATCTGTCATACCCAAAATTTGCCCAACATATTTATTCATATTTCAGTCCATCTGACTTTCAAATGCTCAAAGATATACAAGAAGGAAGCATGCAGTCTCTCTCCTGAACAACAACCTCTAAACTAGGGTTTTGATCTTTTCAAAGAAAAATCAGGTTCTGATACCTCCAATGGACTCAATGGTCTCTCATAGGCCTAAAGGGACCCTCATACCAAGTTTCAAGCCCTGATTCAAAAGATTGCTCACTCAATGACGCAAACGGTCAATAATCGACTAGTTGACCTAAAAGTCAAACTACGTTCAAACCATAGTCAAAACTTTTGATTTTTGGTCAACAACCTTATTTTGAAGTATCATTCACCATTTGATCAAGTATTGATCATGGTTCATCAAGGAAAGATCAAAAATCAACAAATCAAAAAGTTTCTAAATTAGGGTTTTGCATAGGAAAAGTCAACTAAACTTTGACCAGCCATAACGCTCACATGGAACATCCAAAATTTTCCATCCAAAGCTCATTTTGAAGGAAATTTGATTCTCTACAAATTTGTCTCTCACATGCCAAGTCTAAAAATGCTTCATTTGGGAGATATGGACCAAAACATTATAGGTCCTTTTCAAAAGTCAACAAAAAGTCACTTTTTTCAAAAGGATACACAAGGAGCATGGAAAATAATTTTGATATGAGACCAAAGACACTGGTTAGAGGACTCTCTAAGGTTTCTAAAAAGTCCTAGAACTCCTCCATACCTCAAAAATTGAGGGAGATATGCCTTGTCAAAGTTGGACAAATTTGAGAGGGAAAATGTGAAATAAAGGGCCTCAAATTGATTTCTTTTGCAAAGGAGCCCAAGTTTTCATGGCCTAATCTTGTTCCTCAAGACATTAAGGAGACCTATTCTGATTGCCACGATTTATTTGTGATTATTTGATTTTTATGTGAATTTTTATTCATTAAAATCAATTTAATCAAGTAATTAAAAGGAAAATAAAAGGAAATTTGATTTGCCTTGATTTCTATTCAATATCAATCTCATAAATTACATATAATTTCGTGGTAAAACAATATTGAGAGAAAAAGATTGAGATTGGGCTAAAATTGGAAAGTTTCTCAAAGAATTTTCAATCAAATTGTTCATCATCAAAGGGCAAGATTAAATTGGATATTTTACAAGATTGGTGACCTAAATCCATATATTATATATATACACTATTCAGATTAAAGAGAGGGGGATTGGACAAGGATTTTAGAGGCCGAGGCATACGTTCTTAGTCTAAAAAATTTCAAGAAAGCATTGAGTTCGTTTGCGAATTTTGAAGAGATTGAGAGACTTTTGAGGATCCAAGCATATTCCTGAAGCACTCCTGGTCATTCCCTGATCGCTAGCGAAGCCCAGAACATCCAGAATCTTCACCTACGTGTTTACGGTTTGGCTTTCGTAACTTGGATCGTTTTGCTTAATTGGTGTATGATAAACAAATTTTGATTGCATATTCACGTTCATGATGTTGAATCGAAGCTTTCCATATGATTTAATTGATGTTTAAACGCATAAATCGATATCTGCCATGGTTAGCTTATGAAGGTTTGAATTGGGGCTTTTCTAAATAACCAAAATTAGGCCAAACAAAGGGTACCATCGTGTTCAGGGGATAAATTCCGATCAATTCATGGTCTCATAACATGTTTATATGGCGTCATGTTCGATTTCGAAATTTGCAGGGCAAGAGTCGTTCGAGAACGATGATGAACAGTGCAGCGGCGCCAAGTTTTCGTTTGAATTATTTGAACCAATATGTTTCATATATTAATTTTGAGGTCCGGTTAATTAACAGCGAATAACTCTAGCGCGTTTGACAGGAATTAAGACTTGCAACTATAGGGAGCTGGGTTCGATCCCAGCATCCCATAAGTTTGTTTTGTTTTTTTCTCTTTTTTCCTTCAGGTAGTGGCAAGAGTCCAGATTCGGTGCATCCCATCTCCACGTGCCTATTATACACCTTCCTTCCAGCCATCAAATCTCAGCCAATGCCACATCCAACGCTCCCGAACATGCAGACGCATCGTGGACTTTCAGACCCTCATCACACCCAATCATGAGCTGAGCTTTTTTCTCAAATTTTTATTTCAATAATTATGTTTAAATATAGTTTATTATGTTTTATTTTTTTATTATTTGTTATTTTTATTTAACAAACATTCTTCTACATAAAAGTTCTTCTAATTTTTTTTTATAAAATAGTTCATTGATTAATTTAATTTGATTATTAGTAATTTAGATAATTAAAGGATTAAATTAATTTGATTGTTTATTTGTTTAATTATTTAGTTAATTAATTTTATTAGTTGATTAAATAAATATTAGGGTTAGAATTTAATCGGACTTTATTTTTGCCGATTTAATTAATTAGGTTAAAAACCAATAATTAATTTGGCTTTTTATTTATTCTATTAACCATGGCTAACTTACGCCCGAATCAGGTTTTACGAGAATTAGCCCTACACTGAAGAATATTTCTTTGTGCATTTTTCAGGGTTATCATCAGACATCTCCCGACTACACGCCACGCCTCTTACGAAGCTAAGTCTCGACTTTTATTTTATTATTTAAATTTCATTCGCATTATAAAATTACAATTAGGGTAAAAGCCTCGAAAGTCAATGGACTCTTTTGCACTCACGTCCTTTATTTATTTTTGCCTATTTTTCAAGGTTGACCTCGAGGCTACTTCCGACTACAAACCATATCAGATCAAATCAAAAGCTAAGTCCTATTTCATATTTATTTTAAATAATCATTCTATTTTATTTTGTTTTTATCAAATTAGGGTTAAAATTCGATTGCCATTGAATTAGCCATACACTCACTGCGTCCTTTTTTTCTTTTTCCAATTCTTTAAATGGTCAGGGTCAATGCTTAAGGCTCAAAGCAAACCTTTGCCCATCAACCTTCATCACTCGAAGCTAAGTTCCTTTTACCTTTTTCTTTTATTGTTATTGTTATTGATTAGGGTTAACCCTAATTATCATTTGAATCGATAATGCACTCACCCATTTTTCTGTTTATTCTTCCTTTTCCAAATCTTCAGGGTTTGTCAATTGCCAAAGCTACGAACATTGGTAACCCTAAACCCTATCCTCAATTATTACTTGTGTTAAACCTTTTGCTTTTACTTATATCCCGCTGGTTTCAATTCCCCTCTCCTCCGCTGGTTACAATTTCCCTTCCCCATTATTACTGTTAATATCTATTGCGTGGTTAGTAATCCTAGGGAGTGCAAGTCTTGAATTGAATTAGGATAACTAATTATAAGATAATATAATGAATTAACCACGTGATTGTTGCACACACGCACACTTTTGGGGTAACCTCTTTGCTGCCTGTTGCCTGTTGCCTTGTTGCCTGTTGCCTTGTGTTTTTTGCAGAATAGCCATGTCCCTCGAATACGAGGATACCTCATCCATGTTGCCTCAATACAAATAAAGGTCATAAGTCCCTAATGATGCTGCCTTCGATACACTGATATGACCTCGACCCTCGGAAGCTGCCTACGAAAAAAGGCTGAGGTATCCTCTGGTTCCCTACGAAAAAGGCTGTTCTGGTCCTTCCCTTAGACTACCTGCCTCTCTATGGCATGGGTCAGTCTTGTGGTGAACGATAATGCGATGACCCTTCAACCTCCAAATGAAAGGCTTCCTGCCCTCTTATGGCAAGGATTGACCCTTTCACCCTGAAAGGCTAAAAGAACCTCTTTTTCAAACTATAAGGTAATTGCCCCTAATTGCTTTGCCTTGCTCTAAAACCTTTTCTATATTCTTTCTCATAATTCTTCAAAAATGGCTACGCTCATTTACGAGCTAAAGTCCACTTTTCTTCTTCTACTTTTCCTTTTCAAAACGAGCAAAGCAATTAAGAGCCCATGGAAAACCATGGATGCAAAGGGTGCCTTACACCTTCCCTTTGCATAAATTACCCCCCAAACTCAAAATCTTTTTAAAAGGTATTTTCCTGTTCTTTTAGCCTTTCCGATATTTGGATAAAATAAAAGTCGGTGGCGACTCATGCTTAACCGCGACATTTCGATCGATAAAAAGTCAGTTCACCGTATTACAGGATCGGTATGCAAATTCAATAGAAAAATAAAATGCCTCACACCTGGTTCGAACCCAGGTTTGTGAGCCCAAATTCAATTGCCTTCGCCAAGCGTGCTGGAAAACATGCTTGTTAATGGGACAATAAGAAATAAATTAATAAGAAAACTTATCTGATTGTTTAAATCAAACGCGGGGCCTACTTTCATACACACTGGCCAATGACGTTGGAGAGAGAACTCTGGAATGGTTGACCGGCCAGCTAAGTTATGCCACACGTGGGAGAGAGAGAGAGAGGGATCGTTTGACCGGCGAATGAAGGACACACACGTGTGCAGTCAGGAAGTCAGCGTCCTCGTCATCATCTTCAACCTCCGCACCTGCGGATTTTGTTGCGAGAGTAGCTGTGGAATTACCTGCGAAAAATCCTCCGAATCCCAAAACCTGTAAAAACAACATTAGTGGAAACAAAGAGAAACCCAGATCCGCATAAAATTACGTCCTGGATTCAAATATGGGATTATTTTCGTCATTTGATCGCCGTAGACATGGATCCGAAAGCGTCCTCCTCTTGAGCCCTAACAATGGTGTGTAAGGATCCAAGACTCCACGCTTCCATGTAGCACGTTTAAGCTGCTCTAATAACCTTCATGAGCTCAGCAGGTTTTGTTTCAATTAAAACACGATAAAAAGATAGAATTAGGTTGACATAAAAATATGTAAAAGCAAACTTGTATGCAACGTGATTCCATGCGTTATGGCCTTGTTTGATGATTGATATAGCTTCCTGAGTCGTTAAGGAGTAATATTCAATGACTTGGTTTGATCAAATACGGCTGCCAATTCCAAACCGACTCCTCCTTCTTTCTTTGAACATTTGACTCTTTTTGTTAGGGTTTTAGGGCTGCAACACGTGTCTAGGGTCTGACTTTCATGTGGTATTTATGGAGAGTGTATTAGGTCAAGAATGGGCTTGGACCTTTAGGTTATTTCATGGGTGAAAATTTGATACAAAAAATGTTATTTTTCTTTCTAATTTTGGACAAACTCTCTCCATAACCTTGCACACGAGACTTGGACTTTATTATATGGGTATTTGGGCTATTAGATGATTTAAAAGTGGATCCCTACAATTTATCTTCATTGTTTTTATAATTTCGCTCAATTTATTTAGCTATTTAATGAATAAAAATACAAATAAATTAAATAAAGGTTATAAAAATATGAAGACAAAATAGTAAGTCCATTTGTAGGTCACAAACATGTTTAGGATCCAAAACCTAGGTCCATTAATCCATAAGCACAAAATTATGTAGTTAGGGTTTGGTGTCTTTCTTGAATTTTGACCAACTTCTGAGCCTCGTATCTTCTTCAATATTGATCATATGAAAGTGTTCTTGGACTTTTTAGAAAGCCTAAAGAGTCCTCTGAAGGATCCTTGTGTCTTCATCTCAATTGAGTCTACCATGTCCAAGTTATGAGTTTTGAGAAAAAATGCCTTTTGGCGATCTTTTAGAAGGACCTGTAATGTATTAGCTCATATCTCTCAAATGAAGCATTTTAAGACTTGGCATGTGAGAGACAAAGTCGTAGAAAATTCAATTTCCTTCAAAATGAGCTTTGGATGGAAAAATTCTGATGTTCCATGTGAAAGTTATGGCTGGTCAAAGTTCAGTTGACTTTTAATTCCAAAACCCTAATTTAGAAACTTTTGAATTTGTTGATTTCTGATCTTTTCTTGATGAATCATGATCAATCCTTGATCAAATGATGAATGATACTTCAAAATAAGGAGGTTGGCCAAAAATCAGGAATTTTGACTGTGATCTGACCATAGTTTGACTTTTAGGTCAACTAGTCGATTATTGATCGTTTGGGCCATTGAGTGAGCAATCTTTTGAATCGGGGCTTGATACTTGTCATGAGGATACTTTGAATCATATGAGAGGTTGTGAGGTCCATTGGAGATATCAGAACCTGAATTTTCTTTGAGAAAAGCAAAACCCTAGTTCAGAGGCACTTGTTTAGGAGATAGGTGACTTTGAGCAATTGGAGATCTTTGAGCATTTGAAAGGTGAAATGAGATGGGCAAATTTTGGGGTATGACAGTAGGATTACGAGGGGTAGGGCCCACATACACTGTACCTAACCCAACGGCGTTTTCGCCTAGTGTCGGCTCGATAGGTCGAAGCGCACAAAACACAGGCTTCTCTGCCCAAATACCTCCCTTAACTACCTGTAGTCAAGCGGCATTTCGACAGGAAATGGATGCAAGTAACCATGATATGTTAGGTGTCCTTGCTAGAGAATTGGGGTCGATCTTTAATCCATTAGCGACAAACATTGCCAGGACTAACCAGGAGAATTTAGAAACATATCAAAAAATATCTTTGCAAATAGGACGAATGGCGGATTTCTTAGGAGTCCCGCAAAATAGGCGAAGAAACAACCAATCAACCTATCAAGAGGGGGACCCAGTTCTAGAACAAATTCAAAATGCAGTGCCGCCACCTAGGCCGACGCCAGTCGAACGAAATTAAGTGGTAGTTTTAGAAACTCAAAATCAAACGACTAACGTTGGTCGACAAGCAGTTCCCCAACAACAGCCTAGAGTAGTTGTAATGGGAAGAGACGAACATCCTGACGAAGTTGTACATAGGGTTAGGAGAGACAATTTGGCAACAGAAAACAATCTCACTACTATGATAGAAAGAATAATGGCTAATAATGGCCTTAATACTGGACTTCGACGTCCAAACTACACATCCCCCATACCCGAAATATATTATGCAAACAGAATTGCCAAGGGGTACCAAGGTACCCAAATTCATGAAATTTTCAGGGGACACTAGTGAATCAACGGTGGAACACATAGCCAGATATTTAACGGAAGCAGGGGACCTAGCAGGGAACGAGGACTTGAGAATTAAATACTTCCCTAGTTCGCTAACAAAAAATGCTTTTGTCTGGTTCACTACCTTACCCCCAAATTCCATAGACGCATGGGCACACCTGGAGAGATTGTTCCATGAACAATTCTACATGGGTCAAACCAAGATAAGTCTGAAATAATTGGCTAGCATCAAGAGGAAGTTCACGGATCCTATAGATGATTACTTGAACAGGTTCCGTTTGTTGAAGTCAAGATGCTTCACGGTTGTCCCAGAACATGAATGAGTCAAAATGGCTGCGGGCGGTCTAGACTATTCAATCAGAAAGAAACTAGATACCCAATACCTAAGGGATATGGCCCAATTGGCAGTGTCATACCCCAAAATTTGCCCGTATTATTTCTCTTATTCAAATTCAAATCAAGGTATAAAGCTCAAAGACACCTCTCCTAAGCGAGGATTAGGGTTTTGTTGTTCTGGAGGAAAATCACTAAATCAAAGGCTCCAAGGTATCCCACTTGGCCTATGATACCCCATACTACCTCCATGACAAGTTTCAGGGCTTAATTCAAAAGATTAATCATTCAATTGCTCAGAAAGTCAACAGTCAACTAGTTTGACCTAAAAGTCAACTGTGGTCAAAGTACAGTCAAAATTCCTGATTTATGGTCAACATCCTTATTTTGAAGTATCATTCATCATTTGATCAAGGATTGATCATGATTCATAGAGGAAAGCTCTAAAAAACATCAAAACTCAAACATTCTAAATTAGGGTTTTTTGGACCTAAAGTCAACTGAACTTTGACCAGCCATAACTTTAACATGGAACATCAGAAATTTTCCATCCAAAGCTCAATTTGAAGGAAATTGAATTCTCTACAACCTTGTCTCTCACATGCCAAGGCTAGAAATGCACCATTTGGGAGATATGGGCCAATACATTACAGGTCCTCCAAAAAGGTCAACAAAAACACCTTTTGGGTCAAAGCTCATAACTTGAGCATGGAATATTTAATTGAGATGAAACCAAAATAATCATTTAGAGAACACTTACATACAATAAAAAATGAAGGAGTTATGACTTGCACAAGTTGGGCGAAATTCAAGAAGAACATGAAACCCTAATTGGACAATTTTGAGTTTCTTGACTAATGGGCCTAAGTTCTGGACTTAAAACATGATCTTGACCCAAATAAGGACCTATAAAACCATTCTAATATTTTTGGAATTTTTATTAATATTTATTTGAAGTTTATTCATTTAAATAGCAAATAAATTAAGAAAAATACCAAGAATAATGAATTAAATCATGGGGATTTATTTTGGATCATATAAAAGCCCAAGAAGCACCTTGAAGACCAAGGAATTTCGTTCATGCATGGTTTTGGCTTTTATTTTATTTATTTTTGATTTTATTTAGATTAAATCAAGAGAAAATAAAATAAAGATCAAGGTGGTATATGATTAAATCAAATTTTTTCTCAATCTTTTCTCACAAATCTTTTGATCTCTTTCCAAATCTCTTGCCCTAATTCTCCCTCTATATATTCTCATAACATTCAACATGAGGGCTCTCGAATCCTAACCTAAAAAACCCTAGTCTCCATAACTCCATTAAAGCTTTATTTTCAAGAAGAAGTGCATTCGAGCATCTCAAGTTCCAGCCACTATCAGTCTCAAGTGATCATTGCAATCTATTCCTGAGGTTTGATGCATAGTAGGAGCGTTTCGAGCGTGGATTTGAAAACCACCATTACTAGGGTTTCAAAGATGGAAGTTTCGTTTTCCATGCTCCAACCCTTTTTTGCCTAAAACGAAGCCACATTCGAGTCCCTAGCAAGCTTTTGAGTGGATCTGGGCATTTAAATCTTTGTTTGAGCGTTGTTTCCTTCAGATTGTTTAACATGCAGGTTAGCTACGAATTTTGCGTAGCAAATTCATACCAGATTTTTGTAGCGAATGTTACAGGCTTTTAGGTTGAAGATGAAGAGGACGTGGCAGGCGGCTATTCGTGAGTTTGAATTTCGTGATCTCTGGGATGCGCGCGTAGCATCGTGATTGGTTGGTCAACTCGTCAAAGCACTCTCTCTCTCTCTCTCTCTCTTCCATTGGTCGTACGTGGGACCCAGGATGATAAGTGCTTTGACTCTTCACAAGTTTCTATACTTTTAATATTTCTTTAATGTTGTTTGATCTTGTAACGGATTAATTGTATAGATCAAGTGGCAGAAACAATATTGATATATTCAACAAGGGGTGGGTTCGATTCCCAGCTCCCTTCATTATTTTTGTGAATTAATAAGTCTCCAGATCCTATGCAGCCAGCACACGCAAGCCACCATACAACTTTCAATTACCATCGTTTCTCAACCAACAGATCCAGCAACAGCAGATCAGACGCCCAGGAAACGCAAAGTCCACCATACACACTCATAAGCCAACCACACCTGATTACCAGCTAAGTCCCTTCTTTTTTTATTTATTTATTTTATTTTTACCTTGTTATTTATTTTATTTTCCTTTTAATTTATTTCTTTTTAAATTTTTTTTATATTATAATAATGTCATATAACCATTTATTTTAAGTAATTCGAAGATTCAAGTTTTTTTTCTTCATAACATAAAAATAATTGTTTTATAATAAAAAAGGTTTTTTTTACTAATGATTATTTTAGGATAATAATTTAATGTTTAAAACCTTGATTTTTATTTTAATTATTTCTTTTCATCATGATCACTAATCACTGCTATTGGTAGGTGTTATCCATTAACGCATTTTTTAGCCTTATAAACTCTTTAGGTCACAATAAGTTTTCTTTTTAGGGTTTATAGATCTTTAATCAATTAAGGTTTGTAGATCATTCATACACTAAAATTTCTTTTCTTTGTGCAACTTTTCAGGGTCATCATCAGGCTTCGTCCGGCTACGCGCCATATCGGATCGAAAGCTAAGTTTTTTTAATTCTTTTCTTATTTAAATTTTATCTTTACTTTTACTTTTGCCTTATAGGTTCAATTAGGGTTTACTTCATCTGTTAAGGAATTTCTCCTACACTCACCTTTATTTATTTCCCTCTTAATTTTTAGAGTCTATCGAGGTTCGAGGAAGATCAAGGCACTCAAGGATGTTTATACTAATTATTGATCCGTCTAATTTTCTGCTTTTAATTTCCCCATCCCCGCAGGTGTTTATTGTAATAGCGTAGGTTTTAATTCTTGCCTTTAATTTCTGCAATTTTAAAACTGCGTGGTTAGTAACCCTAGGGAGTGCATGCCTTGAATTGAATTAGATCACTAATTACAAGATAAATATAATCGAAGTTAACCACATGATTGTTGCACCCACACACCTTTAGGGTAATCCCTATTGTTGCCTTATTAATTGTCGCCTTGTTGCCTTTATTTTGTTACCTAAAAAATAGTCAATCCCTCGATTCCGAGGATACCTAAAGCAATGTTGCCTGTTGCCTTCAAAGTTATTGAAACTCCCTCGAGGTTGCCTTATAAAGAATAATTGTCCCTATTTCTAAGGTATCCTCGCATGATGCCTAAAAAGACAAAATGACTATTATATCCTTCCCTTAGACTACCTGCCCTCTTTATGGCAAGGGACAATCTTATGGCGAATGATAACTCGATGACCCTTTAACATCCAATTGAAAGACTTCATGCCCTCTTATGGGTAGTTGCCCTCTTATGCCCAAGCTAAAAGAACGTTTTTTCAAACTTAGGGTAGTTGCTACTAATCGCTTGCTCTAAATTCAAACTCTTTTTCCCACTAATTTTCAAATATCTTTTTAAAAAGACTACACTTATTTACAAGCTAAAGTTCTTCTTCAAAGTTTTTTATTCACACCCTACTTTTCAAACAATTCAGACATTTTTGAAAACAAGTGAGCCAAGCAATTAAGAGCTCATGGAAAACCATGGATGCAAAGGGTGCCTTAAACCTTCCCTTTGTATAACTTACCCGCCGAACTCAAAATCTTTTTAAAAGGTCTTTTCCTGTTCTTTTAGCCTTTCTTTAAATTGGACAAAATAAAAGTCGGTGGCGACTCTTGCTTACCGCGACATTTCGATAAAAAGTCAGTTCACCGTATTACAGAACTGGCGACTCTGCTGGGGATTTCGATTAAAAAGAGGGGTTACCTTAAAAGTTTAGGATTCACTTAAAATGTTTTCTACTGTTTGCTTTGTTTGCTTTATTTTTGCAAGGTTGTTTTGGGTATTTACTTGTGTGAAAGATCCTAACCCGGATATGAGTACCTTAGGTAAATGGCATGAGACCAAGGAGACTGCACAGCGCATACTGATGTGGTTGATATGGTGGCCATCGTTAGTGTGACACATTGGTTTGTCCTGGTGTTCCTTGGGATCCGACTTGAGGAAACACTTGGTTGCTGCGTGGTGTCATTAAGCACTAATTTGCCCTAGAACCCTAGCTAAACTTGACTTTGGCCTATTAGAAAGTAGCGAGATGGCCGGCTTTGGTTCCGACTGAAGTTGGTTGATACTCGAAGCTACACTCATATGGACTGGACTTTCAGGACCTTCTCGGTTGGTGATTCGATTACCACACTGAGATATGCGCCTTCGAGAAATGTCAATGATATGAGCTCCTTAGAACCCGATCTTTATATAGGACAGGTTGAACCAACTAAACTTCAGTGGGGAGGGTACTTACCTACGAACTTCAAGCAAGCCTCTAAACCTAAGGGCACTTGTGTGACTTGTTTGTGTTTGCTACTAACATTTGTTTCCTTGCAGGTTTTGTTAAAGGACTTGTTTACCCTTACTATCTTACGCTTTGCCTGACGCATTGCATTCGCATAACATCATGACATCATGACATCATAAGCATAACATGATTTAACTAACCCTTTCAAGGATCTTAGGAATTTAGGGCGCACACCTTCAGGTGCTCTTATCGAGGACTGAATTCCTATCTAGGGGCAAGAGGATTTATTTTCCTCTAGCCACATACCTTCCAATTCAAAGACACAGTACTAAGCAAGGGGCAAGAGGATTTATTTTCCTCTAGCCATGTACTTTCAAATTCAGACGTATCCTGAATCAGAGGCGATGACCCACTCGATATGGTGAGCTTGATTCTTAAAGAAGGACGCTTAAAGACGAAAGCCAAGGTTCCGCAGACGAAGCTGTGACTGATTAAATGTCTAAATGTTGCTAACTAAATTCCTAACAATCCTTGAAAACATTGCATCTGCATTCATAACATCGCATAACAGGTTTCCTACGACGGGTCTCTCATCCTTCCTCGCTGTTTATTTCAGCACAAATGGATCTCGAGCAATCAGTCAAAGACCTTCAGGCGCAGAACGCCCAATTCCAAGCTTTGATTCTGAACTTGTCCAAGGGGCAAGACGAGCTGAAAACCATGTTGACTAAAAAGAAGAAGAAAGGCAAGAAGACTCTGGGGAAAAAGCTTAGACCGATCTTGCAACTCAGGGAAGCCGAAGTCTCTGAAGACAGTGACGATGAAGAACAAGATGATGATGCTAGTATCAAAATCGATACAAAAAGTAACCATGATTCTGCCAAGCCCTCCAAAGAAGAAGAGGACTATCACCATGAGGATGAACATCCTGATGACAAATACAAGCTACTGGAAGAACGTATGAAAGCCATGGAAATTCAAAAGATACCTGGACTGGATTTTGAAGAATTAGGACTCATCTCTGGAGTTGTTATACCTCCGAAATTCAAGATTCCAACTTTTGCAAAATACGATGGAGTCTCTTGTCCTAAGCTGCACTTGAGGTCTTATGTAAGGAAGATTCAACCTCATACTACCGATAAGAAGCTATGGATCCACTTTTTCCAAGAGAGCTTATCTGGAACTCAACTCGAATGGTACTATCAACTAGAAAGTACCAACATCCTTACCTGGGAGGATTTGGTGGTTGCTTTCTACCAGCAATACGAATATAATTCTGACCTTGCACCTACTTGCACCCAACTACAAAGCATGTCTATGGGACCCGAGGAAAGTTTCAAGGAGTATGCTCAAAAATGGAGAGATCTAGCTGGAAGAGTCAAACCTTCCTTGGCTGACAGAGAGATGGTAGATATGTTCATGAATACACTGACTGGCCCTTTCTATAGTCATTTGCTAGGAAGTTCATCATTTGGATTCACTGAGCTTATACTGACCGGGGAATGTGTCGAGAGTGGCATCCGAAGTGGTAAGATTCAAGTGGCTCCATCCTCAGGTGCTACAAAGAAGCATTTCAATGAGAAGTCAGATTCATATGCTGTGTATGGTCAGGAAAGGAGTAGCCATGACCAATCTGTTGGGGCAGTCATGGTCTCCACACAGGCGCCTCAAAAAGGTCGTCAAAACAAGCAAGACATGCCCAAAAGACAATTCACAAAGATCAATATGTCACTGGCTCAAGCATTACAACACCTATTGAAGTCAGAGCTGATCACTTTAAAGGATCCCCCTAAGAATCCTAGTACTTCTGCTCGTAGATATAATCCCAATGTGAGGTGCGCAGATCACTCTGATAGTCCTGGTCACGATACGAATAGCTGCTGGACATTGAGGAATAAGATCTAGGATATGATCGACGCTGGAGAAATTGAGTTCGACTCTCCTGCAACCATGCCTAATCACAACAAGAGTGCTAATACTGTGGATGGCTAGAAGGGTGGACTTTAAGATCATTAGTTTTACTTTCAGTTGCAATTTCTTTTTTTGTTTGTTTAACATTCGACTTATGATAGACATTATTTGTTTTAATAATCATCATCAGTACATTGCATATGTTTGTCTCGAGTAATTTATTTCGCTATCACTCTTTTTAAATTATGTCTTTACTTTGCATATGTTTTGTGATACTCGTCTCCTGCTAAAAGTTGTATGCCTTTTGAGGGAGGATGACAAAAACGATACTGCAACCTCATACAGTATGCTTTTGAGCGGACTATGCTGACGATGTACAAGCATTGTTTCAATTCCTAAACAGTGGAGATATAAGGATGTTAATCCCTCGTCAACCCCTTTGAGCCTAAGAAGTAGAAGTTTCTTTCTTGTACTAATTAAAACCCTTGATCATAACCTGGGGCAGGGTAGTTCTCAGTTAATTTGGCTGTGCATTCTATTTTAAGAGAATCATTCAGTACACCTTTCAACAAAGGTTTCAATCACAAGCGTTCATCCGCACACATCAAAGAAGTGATGGTCAATCAAAAGCCAATTATGGTTCATCAATCATTAAGCAAGGCAGTCAATATCTTTAAAAAAATGAAAAAAAAACATATATACAAAGAAAAGCCTGCTAAGTCAAAAATCAAAAAGAAGACTTAGGCAAAAATCAAGGCATCCCGCTGACTGTAAGCTCAAAATAGACATTTCAGGCAAAAGTTAGGGGTATCAAAAAGATGAAAAAAGAGAAGTAAATAAATTCCTGAACAACACAATGTTGTGACTACCAAAAGGAAGTAGTGACTGCCATCTCAAAAGTTCTCTTTGCTTGTGAACCATCATCATTCTCAAAGATGCAAATCCAAAAGTCTCTTGGAACCTGAATGCATAAGTTGAATTAACTGAGCTTAGGACTGAAGATCATCACGAAGAGGGGTGGTTACAATCAAATTTTGAGCCTTTATCCTTTGTTTCTTAAACCGTGAACCAAGCCACGTTACAACCCTTGAAAGTCCTAATTGAAGCATGGTTAGTTCGAAAGCATACTGTCACCAAAAAGGTATCCCGACTCCTTAAGGTTTACTACAAATGCTAAGTTGATATCCTATTTTTTACAAACATCATGTTTTTATAAATATCATGATTTTACATCTCCAATTTTAATGTTCTTCAAAAACTCAAGACAGACGTATGCATTGCATCTCATGAATTCATTATTAAACATATTCTGCTACATAATTTCGAATGTTAGCAACAGAAAGAATTTGCACAGGGTACAACTAATGACTGAAAGTTATCTCGACAGACAATATTAATCCAAGAAGCCATGTCTCTTACGTATACAAGGGGCATGACACGTTTTGCCCAATCAAGCTGGGGCAATCAAGTCAAGATTCCGAGAATCTCTCAAAGTGCCAAACAGTCAAAGGCATACATCCCAAGTGGGCTTCAAATAAGTTCTCGATCAGTCGGGGGCATCACTCTAAGTACTAGGGGCATGTCACCCATAGTGCACATCTCATAAAGTCCTCGCGAGGCGACCCTCTTCAAAATTCCCTAATAGCCGGGGAAAAGTTATACAAGGCATAATCAAAACTTCGATCAATACTCACTGGTGTTCCAATCAAAGCGAGTCAAGGAATGGCAAGTTTGTAACCACTGGGGGCAACGTTTAAGACATCCATATCTTCCTACAAAACCGATTACACAGGATCATATCCCCACAGAGTAATCATTAAGAAGATACTTTCAAAATGTTCTCGTCCTAACAAAGACTTAGCTCCTCAACAGAATTCACGCCTTCAACACTGCCGGTTTCCCGACACTTTGCTCTTCTCCAAACAGGGTTATTCATCTCTCTTATCCCCAGTCAGGGTACATCAAGACGAATCATTCAAATCGTTTCCATCCCCAAGCAGAAATCATAAATCCCCAGCTACACATCTTCAAAACAAGATCAAATATCCAAGCCACAATGATACAGAGATTTATTTTATCAGAACAACATCAGTCATACATCATATACATCACATACATATTCATACATTGCATACATTACTTCATGATAAACATACGGGTTTCTCATTTATTTGGAGAGACTCGTCATATAATACATGCATCATGACATTGCATATTTCTACTTTTGTTTTCAGGTTCCGCCTCGACAAGCATTCCTCTCAGATATAATCGAGCTGAAGATTCATTCCGACAAGCCTTTTTCATTCCAAAACTTCATCAAATAACTTATCAACTCTAACAAGCAAGCATTCTCTATCAGATATTGTCTAATGTATGATCCGTTCTGGTATTCTCAGTCAGATATGGTCTAATGTATGACTCGTTCTGGTATTCTCCTTCAGATATAGTTTAATGAATAACTCGTTCTGATGTCCCACTTCCAGATCTGGTCTAATGTACGACTAGTTCTGGTATCCTTCCTCAGATATGGTCTAATGTATGACTCGTTCTGGTATTCTCCTTCAGATATGGTTTAATGAATAACTCGTTCTGATGTCCTATTTCCCGATATGGTCTAATGTACGACTCGTTCTGGTATCCTTCTTCAGATATGGTCTAATGTATGACTCGTTCTGACACCCTCCAACAGATATGATCTAATATTCTCCTTCAAATATGGTTTAATGCATGAATCGTTCTGGCGTCCTCTATCATATATGGTCTAATGTATGACCCGTTATGGTATTCTATTTACAAGATCTAATTCTATCATCACGAAGGGTGTAGACGCGATCATCTCTCCAAGATCTAATTCAGTTACTACGAACGATGCTGACACGATCAACCTTCCAAGATATAGCTCTATCTTCACAAACGAGGTAGACGCAATCAACTGTCAAAGTCTAAATTCTGTTACTATGAACAAAAATGACACGATTAACATTCAACAACTACTTCTCAACACTTCAAATCCAGATATAATCTAACGTACGATTCATTCTGACTTTCAAAAACTTATCCAGATCAGATGGCATCTTTAAGCCAGTTGTCGCGGGGAAAAATCATCGTTTGTGGGATGAGACACCGGATGCCTTCTTTGGGCTCGAGTGCTCAAGAAAAAGATTTTTCTTTGTTTTTGTCACGACCAAACTTTTTATTATTTCCAAAGTAGGAAAAGGAAAAAAGCTGCAATAACCTTAAAAGTGGGGGAGAGATCTTGGGTAAGAGGGTTGGTTATACAAAGGGAAGGTATTAGCACCCAACGTATCTATAGTACTCTATAGGCTTCTTTGTTATGTTTGTTTCATTCTATGCTATTGAGGAGGTTCTGTTGTGAGATAGGTGGGACCTAAGGTGTTTGTTTGATTATGCTCGCAAAGATCATCGCGATCCTCTGCATACATATCCCTTAGAGGAAATCAGAGCATCTGTAGCTCGAGGTCTACGGGTGCTAAGGTTTGAGTGGTTTGAGGGAGAAGTTTTGCTCGCCAAGGATACGACCTTGTGCCTACGTATTCTCAAAGGGATGTTGAGAAAGTCAGAGCAATCGTAGTTCCCACTTATGCTAGTGGAAGCAAAGGATAAGAGACAAATGTCATCTAAATGTTCGATGTATCTAATCTATATCATCACATACATCTGTTTGTTTTTGTTTGAAAATCTTTTCATTATAAGCCCTGGGCTGTGCCACTTATGGCGCTTAGAATGATAAAGATGTTTTTGTTTAGCCAGCCTTGTGGCAAAAACAAGTTGATTAGCCAGCCTTGTGGCAAAAACTTTCAATGAAGTCAGCCTTGTGACAAAAAGTTTTGATTAATCAGCCAGCCTTGTGGCAAAAGTTTCGACGAAGTCAGCCTTGTGGCAAAAACTTTGATTAATCAGCCAGCCTGGTGGCAAAAGGTTTGATTGATTAGCCAGCCTTGTGGCAAAAGAGAAATTTGATTGATTAATTGTTTGTGATGATATAGATGAGATAATCCTATCATAGAGATGATAAATGTCTAATCTCCTAGGGTATTTGTTTTGGATATTGGGGTGCTTATAAGAAGCCCGTGGTTCCTTGTACGAAGCCCAAGAGGAGGCTATCCGAGGGTCCTTGCATTGTAAGCCCAAGAGGAGGCTATGGGAGGGACAATCGAGGGTCCTTGCATTGTAAGCCCAAGAGGAGGCTATGGGAGGGACAAGTCGTTTGTACGAAGCCCAAGAGGAGGCGTGGTATAGTTGGTTTGAGCTCTTAGAGCGATTTCACCGGGAAACCATACTCTATGTCCTAACCTAAACTAAGGGAGATTCTTTGCACGAAGCCCAATAGGAGGCTATGGGGAACCTATTGTTGTACTAAGTTGAACAAGTATATATAACACAATCACAAATATGAACAAGTACGAACAAATATGAACAAGTACATGAACAAATATGAGCAAGTATGAACAGTTATATATGACAAGGTGTGTGTATACAATGGAGTTTATGAAGGAAATATACCTGTAAGAATGATCCGTTTGTATACACGGGGCTCGGGACTTATACTCGGGGAGAGGCCCATTGAGTTTATTCAAAAGCTATGTAAACAAGTATTTACAAGGGAGGTTGGGACTTATACCTACATGGAGGCCCATGGTATTTTTGGGAAGATTTAAAGAAAACCTTCATTTTTGATTTGTTATTCGAGGTTAAAAATCAAATTGATTGAGGTATGTACAAAAAGGTGTATGTACAATGAAATACCTAATTTCATGTAAGGGAATGAGACTTATACCTATGTGGAGGCCCATGTTTTATTTTATAAAACATGGTTGATTGTTTTGTTTAAAAGCGCGAGGATTTCGTCGTTTTGAAAACAGTTTGAAAGTTTTGTTTTGAAAATAAGTTTTCTGTTTAAAGAAAAACTGTACAAAGAAAAAGGAATGGGACTTATACTCTCTAATATTCGTTCGTTTTGAAAAACCAAAAAGAAATGCCAAAAAGAAAAGAAAACCAAAAAGAAATGGTTTATCATTTTGAAAAACTGTGATCGTTCGTTTTAAAACGGTTTGAAATTTGAAAGAAATCAACTTAATTTAAACAAAGACTAAACTTATGTTTAACTAAGACCTAAATGATTAGGATTTGATCACAAAAAATATTTACAAGTGATTTGGTTAAAAAATCAAATGAAAAATAATATTCAAAGTATTAAAACCACTTAAAAATAAGTCATTTTAAACCTATTAAAAATGTACCAAAATATATAATTTTTTGTGATTTTTTTTTATATTCATAAAATATATATATTAAATAAAGAGTGTACAAAAAACAAAGTAAAAAAGAGTTGATTTTATTGGTTAATTAATTAAGTGAAGTTGTGTAAAAATGAAGAAAAAATAAGTGTTAAAAAAATGGTTTTGTCTTCACAAGGGGTTGAACCCACGCCCTCTCTCTCACCAACCAAAACACTTGCCAACTGAGCCACGCTTGTGGCTTGTAATACACACGCGTTCCATTAATTATATTTTAAATCAAGAATTTGAATTTCCCAAACCAAATATGGCGCCAAGAACACAACCCTAACTGATTTTTGAAAATCTTTGAAACTGGATTATTTTGATCAAGTAAAGGGTCTATCTCACTCGGGTTTTCACAAGGATCATGATGGTACCCTCATAATTCATTTATTTTTGCTCTAAGGTGATCAATTTTCGCATGAACATGAAGAACCCTAAAACTGAATTTAATCGTGAAATGATGTATGTGCAAGTTATGATGCAATTGATTGAGGGTTAATGATCCTCATATGTGCAGAAACAAGATGGTAAATCAGTTTTCCATTTATGATGCATGTATGATAGAGTTTGAAGTTCATGGTACTTACCTTAAAAAACGGCCAAAATGGAAATCGAATTTGTGCTTGTAGTTGTTACAGATGTTGTTCCTTGATCTGGACAGCTTCAATGGACCTTAGGGAACATGTTTGAATGCTTGGAATGAACTGGAAACCTCTTGATCAATCTATGGTACCCGATCTGCAGTATGGTCAATTTGAGGATCAAGCTTGATGATTCTGATGTTGCAGGCTATATGTGATGGATTGGATAGTTCATATGTGATATATGGATGATGTTAGAAGTGTTAGTTTGGACAGAAATGAGCTTGAGTTGAATTTGGCATGATAAGGCTAGTGTTATGCATATATGGAAGTGAGGTAGTGATTTTGGGATTTAGGTGTTTTTGGGGTGTGTGAGTGGATCAAACACATCACATATGATGTTTATAAGTTGTTGGAACCACCATCTTGGCCAGAACTTCAATGGTTTAGAGGTTGGAAATTCTACCTCTTTGAAACTTAAGAAACTTGCATTCTAAGAAAGAAAGAGAAAACCTATGATTTGTGAGGTTTTGGTGTGATTTTGAAAGTGATTTGAACCTCTATTTATAGGCCAAGGATTCTGAACTCCAAGCTTTGCAAGTTGATCTTTCTTTGGTGATTTGGCATTAAGAGATAGAATGGAATCTTTTACATTAAATGCATATGGTTAAAATGACTTAACCATGGTTAATCTTCCAAGCTTCTTATCTCTTTCCAATCTGATCTCAAATCAGAAAATATCTCTCAATTATTGCATTGGTGTATCATTACTTGCATCATTTGGTAGAATAGTTCATAATTTTGGTAAGAATGGCTTGAAATTTCAAGTGAAATGATCACTAATGGCAAAATTCAAAACCATAGCTATGCTCCATATTTTTTCATGCTCTTGGACATTTTGGAAAGCTCATGTTATGTACTTCAAAACCCTAGTTGAAAGTTTCTTCAAGACCTTTAAGGAAATGGGTGAAAAAGATCCATGAACTTTGAAGAAAGTGAGATTTTAAGTGCATTTTTCAAAAGATACCAACTTTGAAGCTCCATATCTCTTAAATGGTTGATCTTATGGAAAAAAATTATATGTGACAAAGTTGTTCATTGGATCAAAATCTACAACTTTCATGCTGGAAGTCTTTTTCAGTTTGTAGGTGAAATTTTGAGTTATTCCCTTCCAAAGTTTTGAAAAAACCTTTGAAAAACACTTAGAAAATTTTCTAAGTATGAAAGTCAAACTTTTGACTTTTTGATTCTTGATTGATTTTCTTGATTTTCCTTGATCAAATGACTTCATATATCATATGTTGATGATTTAAAACTTCAAAAGTCATGGTTGACCAAAATTTCAAAAAGTCAATGGTGATCTTGTACAGTTGACTTTTTCAGACGAATCGCGTTTTTGGAGATTTCAAATGAACCAGGCTATCCTCACCAAATGAATGGTATGAATGGATCACATTGAATTATTGGAGGACCTTGAGCCATAGTTTAAGTTGTGGTACCATGTTCTGATTCAAAAGTCAGTTATTCAGGTGAATTAGGTCAAAAACCCTAATTGTCGACCTGATGAAATTGATGACTGTGGATCTTGAATTGAGATACAATTTCCATTGGATATTGTCATAGGGATTATTTGAAGATGATTGAAACCTTTGAGTGACTCCCTGGAGCTTTTTAGGGTTTCCCAAATGTGATCCCTGATTTTAGTCCTTGATAGTTCAAAACCCTAATCTGATGATTTGAAATTTCACTATTGATCAATCCTTGTGTAGGAGATGTCTTGAGCCAATAGATTAGGTCAAAATGATGTAATTGGGGTATTGAGGTCATGTCCCAAGTCATTAGGTCAAATCCTGAGCAAAAGTCAGGAGTATGCTGTCTTTAGTCAAAACCCTAATCTGGTTTATTCATTGCTTTTGAGCTTGTTGAAATGAATCTCTGAGGACCAAATGTTGATTGTTGATGAAGATAGTTCATTTGAGATGAAGGGAGAACAAAACCCTAATTGATTGTTACTTGTACTAATGAGTGATTTCTTGATTAAACCCTGCTGAGTCACAAGTAGCAAACACAAGCTATGCAATTTGTTAGAGATGCAAATGATGCATATGCTATGATATGAGGTGGTATCTTAGGTCAAAAATTGGGGTATGACACCAGTCTCATACATCTTTTCCAACACTTGGACGACATCTTTAAGCCCGTCTCCGGCAAAAGTCCCTGCTTCAGCCAGGGCAAATTCCTGGGTATTCTAGTGTTCAATCCTCTTCTACCTTCAGATTCCGACAGGCACAAATCCAATCTACATCCTCAGGTATGAGAAGATTAAACAAGGGCAGCTGACATACCCCAAAATTTGCCCGTACTATTTCTCTTATTCAAATTCAAATCAAGGTATAAAGCTCAAAGACACCTCTCCTAAGCGAGGATTAGGGTTTTGTTGTTCTGGAGGAAAATCACTGAATCAAAGGCTCCAAGGTATCCCACATGGCCTATGATACCCCATACTACCTCCATGACAAGTTTCAGGGCTTAATTCAAAAGATTGATCATTCAGTTGCTCAGAAAGTCAACAGTCAACTAGTTTGACCTAAAAGTCAACTGTGGTCAAAGTACAGTCAAAATTCCTGATTTATGGTCAACATCCTTATTTTGAAGTATCATTCATCATTTGATCAAGGATTGATCATGATTCATCAAGGAAAGCTCTAAAAAACATCAAAACTCAAACTTTCTAAATTAGGGTTTTTTGGACCTAAAGTCAAATGAACTTTGACCAGCCATAACTTTCACATGGAACATCAGAAATTTCCCATCCAAAGCTCAATTTGAAGGAAATTTAATTCTCTACAACCTTGTATCTCACATGCCATGGCTAGAAATGCACCATTTGGAAGATATGGGCCAATACATTACAGGTCCTCCAAAAAGGTCAAGAAAACACCTTTTGGGTCAAAGCTCATAACTTGAGCATGGAATATTTAATTGAGATGAAACCAAAAGAATCATTTAGAGGACACTCTAAGCTTTCTAAAAAGCTCAAGAACACTTCCATACAATACAAAATGAAGGAGTTATGACTTGCACAAGTTGGGCGAAATTCAAGAAGAACATGAAACCCTAATTGGACAATTTTGAGTTTCTTGACTAATGGGCCTAAGTTCTGGACTTAAAACATGATCTTGACCCAAATAAGGACCTATAAAACCATTCTAATATTTTTGTAATTTTTATTTATATTTATTTGAAGTTTATTCATTTAAATAGCAAATAAATTAAGAAAAATACCAAGAATAATGAATTAAATCATGGGGATTTATTTTGGATCATATAAAAGCCCAAGAAGCACCTTGAAGACCAAGGAATTTCGTTCATGCATGGTTTTGGCTTTTATTTTATTTATTTTTGATTTTATTTAGATTAAATCAAGAGAAAATAAAATAAAGATCAAGGTGGTATGATTCAATCTTTCCATTCAAAAATCATCCTTGGGGCCCAAGTAATTCAAAATATATTTGATTGAGAAAAGATTGAAACAAATATAGCAATATTCCATGAGATTTTATATCAAATTTTTTCTCAATCTTTTCTCACAAATCTTTTGATCTCTTTCCAAATCTCTTGCCCTAATTCTCCCTCTATATATTCTCATAACATTCAACATGAGGGCTCTCGAATCCTAACCTAAAAAACCCTAGTCTCCATAACTCCATTAAAGATTTATTTTCAAGAAGAAGTGCATTCGGGCATCTCAAGTTCCAGCCACTATCAGTCTCAAGTGATCATTGCAATCTATTCCTGAGGTTTGATGCATAGTAGGAGCGTTTCGAGCGTGGATTTGAAAACCACCATTACTAGGGTTTCAAAGATGGAAGTTTCGTTTTCCATGCTCCAACCCTTGTTTGTCTAAAACGAAGCCACATTCGAGTCCCTAGCAAGCTTTTGAGTGGATCTGGGCATTTAAATCTTTGTTTGAACGTTGTTTCCTTCAGATTGTTTAACATGCAGGTTAGCTACGAATTTTGCGTAGCAAATTCATAGCAGATTTTTGTAGCGAATGTTGCAGGCTTTTAGGTTGAAGACGAAGAGGACGTGGCAGGCGGCTATTCGTGAGTTTGAATTTCGTGATCCCTGGGACGCGCGCGTAGCATCGTGATTGGTTGGTCAACTCGTCAAAGCACTCTCTCTCTCTCTCTCTCTCTCTCTCTTCCATTGGTCGTACGTGGGACCCAGGATGATAAGTGCTTTGACTCTTCACAAGTTTCTGTACTTTTAATATTTCTTTAATGTTGTTTGATCTTGTAACGGATTAGTTGTTTGATCTGATGATTTGAAATTTCACTATTGATCAATCCTTGTGTAGGAGATGTCTTGAGCCAATAGATTAGGTCAAAATGATGTAATTGGGGTATTGAGGTCATGTCCCAAGTCATTAGGTCAAATCCTGAGCAAAAGTCAGGAGTATGCTGTCTTCAGTCAAAACCCTAATCTGGTTGATTCAGAGCTTTTGAGCTTGTTGAAATGAATCTCTGAGGACCAAATGTTGATTGTTGATGAAGATAGTTCATTTGAGATGAAGGGAGAACAAAACCCTAATTGATTGTTACTTGTACTAATGAGTGATTTCTTGATTAAACCCTGCTGAGTCACAAGTAGCAAACACAAGCTATGCAATTTGTTAGAGATGCAAATGATGCATATGCTATGATATGAGGTGGTATCTTAGGTCAAAAATTGGGGTATGACAGATGCCCCTATTTAAGTTTCTTCAACCTGAGATATGGAGATTGAAAATCTTCATTTTGATAGGGTGGAAGAGACTTAAATATCAGAAGACGCGAATTTTGGACCTAAGATACCAAAATTGCGAATGATGCAAGGATATCTTTACCGAGGGGATATCAAGAACTGACTCCACTGGGGACAAAAGATTGGGAAGGATGCCTCAATCTGTTTTAGGAAGAGAATCCGTTTTTTCTTTTCGGGAAAGCAAGTGTATGCTTTACCGGGGAATGATAGCTTTGCAAGAAAAGCTTACCTATCGACATTACCGACTATCAGCACGGTGATAGACTTGTTAAATAATGCGAAGGTGAAAGGTATGAAACTATATTACCGACTATCAGCATGGTGATAGACTTGACATGGTAAAAAGAGTTTCAAAGGTTCGGTTAATATTACCGACTATCAGCATGGTGATAGACCTGTTAAATAATATAACCAGAACAAAAGGTTACCGACTACCAGCCTCGTGATAGTGGTTCTGAAGACATGATCAATTATCAGCCAAGTGATAAAATGATTCTAGAGACTTTGCTAGGGAAATTACTGGTTATTCAGCCTTGTGAACAGTAATAAGGCCCTGATTGCCACATGGTCTTCATGATTGATTTCCTAGAGAGGAAAAGTCTTTTGGAAGAGACATAAGCTGCTCGGATGATGAGGTTATTGCTTATTGTCTGTTTTTCACGACTCTGTTTGGTGGAATCGGAATTTGAATCTCTGGTAAAGACAAGGTTCTATCCATGAATGAATTGGAAAGAAACAGTCAAACAAGACTTTGTACCCAATGAGGGATGAACTCAACTGGGTATTTTCTCATTTATTTTGAGAGGAGAAACTAAAGCAACCTTCTTCCACGAGGAATGATCTCAGTGGGGAACTGGAGAAAGAATATGTTCTTTTTGCTTATGGGTGACAACCTACTGGAGAGATGACACGCCCATACTTGTTTCTTTTTTTTTCTTTTTTTTTTGGGATAGATATATCCTAAACAAGTGATTTTAAAGCAGACATTGAAAAATGCAAGAATACATAAATGATGCAAGTATGTATGAATGATGAATGTTATGAATGTAGCATGCATGCTGACGAAACTGACAGACAAAGAAGTATGTACTGGAGATGGACCAACGTTGCAATACAACCAGATACTTGGCAAATGTTCTTCAACACGGTGCAAATAACACGAGTGATGAATGGTGTTGCATGCTTTAGACTTCTCTGGGAAAGATGAGCATCTTTTCTTACTGTGATGGAAGAACTTCTTCACTGGGGATGAAAGAACTTCTCCACTGGGGATAAAAGAACTTTTTCTACCACGAGGGGTAATTGGTCTTAGGAATTATTTTTTGGGATAAGAATACCGTTGTCTCATCATCTCTTTTGAGGAAAAGAACACTTCTCAGGGAGAATCCTTTTGTTCATCCTATGGAGATGGCTGTTGATGTTCCTTCTGTTGTTCACAACTCAAAGGAAAGTTTCGCTTTTTATTTTGAAAAGAAAGGAAAAGTAAATTCATTTAAAACTTATTTTTTTCTTTCAAAAGTGAATAACACAATTAAAGCGTCATTTTGCAAGCTAGAAGAAATTAGAGATTGCAAACAAATGGGCACCAGGCTCAAACTTATTTAATAGGATGGTAATCAGCTAAAGGCATGATTCCATAGAGTATTTACAAAAGTTGGAAATGGTAAATATGCGGAAAAGGCTACTTTGAAAGCAATAACCACTATTCTCCCTAACAACTTTGAGTTCCAACTGTGCTTGTTGCTTCAGATTGGCGATGATTTGATGGAAGATCCTTTGATGAAAAAGACTCTTCGGGTGACGAAGTACAGACTGATGCAGTTACTTTGTCATAAATCCTTAATTTTTGCCTAGATTGCCCTTTCAGGTTTTCAATCTACCAGGATAAATTTTTTCTGTTTATTGTCTCTAATTTTTGCCTGGACCGCCCTTTCGGGTTTTCAGTCCACCGAGACGCTCATTTTTGCCTAAGTCGCCCTTTGCGGGTTTTCGACTTACCGAGCTGTTCTTTTGTCTTTTTTAGACAAAATATTTCTTGACTGCATCAGCATTCACAGGATGTGGGAGTTCATCACCATCCATGGTTGCAAGAGTCATGGCGCCGCCAGAAAATGTTCTTTTGATAACATACGGGCCTTCGTAATTAGGAGACCATTTGCCCCTAGAATCCGGTTGAAAAGACAAGATCTTCTTAAGCACGAGGTCGCCTTCTTGAAATTCACGAGGTTGAACCTTTTTGTTGAAGGCTTGTTTCATCCTTGCTTGGTATAACTGTCCATGGCATAGAGCAGTCATTCGTTTTTCTTCGATTAAGTTCAACTGATCGTATCTGCTTTGACACCATTCAGCCTCTGATAACTTAGTCTCCATGAGAACTCTCATTGATGGGATTTCAACTTCTACGGGGAGCACAACTTCCATGCCGTATATGAGAGAAAAAGGAGTTGCCCCTGTTGAAGTACGCACTGAGGTACGGTACCCATGTAAAGCAAATGGCAGCATTTCATGCCAGTCTTTGTAAGTGACGACCATTTTCTGGACGATCTTCTTGATGTTCTTGTTGGCGGCTTCCACGACGCCGTTCATTTTTGGTCTGTAAGGAGAAGAGTTATGATGCTCAATCTTGAATTCCTCACATAGTTCTTTCATCATTTTGTTGTTCAAGATTGAACCATTGTCAGTAATGATCTTACTGGGAACACCATATCGGCAAATGATGTTATTCTTGATAAACCTCATAACCACTTGTCTTGTAACATTGGCGTAAGATGCTGCTTCGACCCATTTGGTGAAGTAATCAATTGCCACTAAGATGAAACGATGACCGTTTGAAGCTTTCGGTTCGATCATTCCGATCATGTCGATACCCCACATGGAAAAAGGCCATGGAGATGAGAGAATGTTGAGTAGAGTCGGTGGCACATGGATCTTATCTGCGTAGATCTGGCACTTGTGACATCTCTTCACGTGTTTATAACAGTCAAATTCCATTGTCAACCAATAGTATCCTGCTCTTAAGATTTTCTTGGACATTGCATGCCCATTTGAATGGGTTCCAAAGGACCATTCATGCACTTCATGCATTAACATGTCTGCTTCGTGTCTGTCCACGCATCTGAGCAAAACCATGTCAAAATTTATTTTGTATAGCACATCTCCGTTCAGGAAGAAACTGCCAGAAAGCCTCCTTAGAGTTTTCTTATCTTTGTTTGATGCCCCAAGCGGGTACTCTTGAGTTTGAAGGAAGCGTTTGATGTCGTGGAACCACGGTTTATCATCGATGACTGCTTCAGTTGCAAACACATAGGCGGGCCTTTCAAGGCGCATAATTCTGACTTTAGGCATATCGTTCCAATGAGTGACTTTGAACATGGAAGATAGAGTAGCCAAGGCGTCTGCCATTCGATTGTGATCTTGAGGTATATGATGCAATTCAACCTTGTTGAAGAAAGTCAACGGACGTCTTGCATAATCTATGTAAGGAATCAAACTAGGGTGGTAAGTTTCCCACTTGTCTTTGATTTGGTTGATCACAAGGGCTGAATCTCCATATATGTCGAGGATCTTGATCCTTAAGTCAATGGCTTCTTCGAGACCCATGATACAAGCTTCATATTCTGCGACGTTGTTGGTGCAATCAAATAGCAATCTGGCAGAGAACGGGATATGAGTACCCTTGGGAGTGATGATGACTGCCCCAATTCCATTGCCAAAAGCGTTTACTGCTCCATCGAAAATTAGGCCCCATCTTGATCCAGGATCAGGACCTTCTTCAGGTAATGGTTCGTCACAATCTTTCATCTTCAAGCACATGACATCTTCGTCAGGAAAGTCAAACTTGAGAGATTGATATTCATTAATTGGCTGATGCGCCAAGTGATCGGCGATAATGCTTCCTTTGACCACTTTTTGGGCACGGTACTCGATGTCATACTCAGATAACAGCATTTGCCATCGGGCAGGCTTTTCAAAGACGTACTTGATTGGATCCATTTTGGAGATTAACCAAGTAGTATTGTTGATCATGTATTGGCGGAGACGTTTTGAAGCCCAAGCCAAAGCGCAACATGTTTTTTCGAGCATGGAGTAACGAGACTCACAGTCTATGAATTTCTTACTCAGGTAATAGATGGCATGCTCCTTCTTACCGGTTTCATCTTGTTGTCCAAGCACACAACCCATGGATTCTTCCAATACGGTAAGGTACATGATTAGTGGTCTTCCTTCAACTGGAGGAATCAATATTGGTGGTTCTAACAGGTATTCCTTGATACTGTCGAACGCTTTCTGGCAATCTTCAGTCCATACAACCCCTTGATCTTTGCGGAGAAGCTTGAAAATTGGCCCACAAGTAGCAGTCATTTGAGAGATAAATCTGGAGATATAGTTCAATCGTCCGAGAAATCCTCTTACTTGCTTTTCAGTTTTTGGTGCAGGCATCTCTTGAATAGCTCTGACTTTGTCGGGATCTACTTCAATACCTCTTTGGCTGACAATGAAACCCAAGAGTTTTCCAGATCTAACCCGAAAAGTACATTTGTTAGGATTCAAGCGAAGCTGATATTTCCTTAGTCGTTGAAACAACTTCAAAAGGTATTCAATATGTTCTTCTTCTGTGCTGGACTTGGCTATCATGTCGTCCACATAAACTTCAATTTCTTTATGCATCATATCATGAAAGAGAGTAGTCATTTCCCTTTGGTAAGTTGCGCCTGCATTCTTTAATCCAAACGGCATCACTTTGTAGCAAAAGGTACCCCATGGGGTGATGAAAGATGTCTTCTCCATGTCTTCGGGAGCCATCTTGATCTAATTATAACCGGAGAACCCGTCCATGAAGGAAAAGACGTTAAACTTAGCGGTGTTATCAACCAGCATGTCGATATGTGGTAATGGAAAGTCGTCTTTTGGACTGGTCTTGTTCAAGTCACGGTAGTCAACACACATTCTGACTTTACCATCTTTCTTCGGAACTGGCACTATGTTGGCCAACCATTGAGGATACTCGGAGGTGATGAGAAAACCTGCATCGAGTTGCTTTTGAACTTCCACTTTGATCTTGTTAGCCATATCAGGGTGAGTCCTTCGCAATTTCTGCTTAACTGGCGGACATTCTGGCTTCAATGGCAAGTAATGCTGAACAATATTGGTATCCAACCCAGGCATGTCTTGGTAGGACCAGGCAAACACGTCAACATATTCTTTGAGAAGGTTTGTCAACTTACTCTTGATATTAGTATCAAGCAGTGATCCAATGGTCACTTCTTTTTTTCTTCTTCAGAACCCAAGTTGATTCTTTCTAAAGGCTCTTTGTGAGGCAGAATGGCTCTTTCCTCGTGCTTAAGTAATCGAGAGATCTCGTCCGGGATCTCTTCTTCTTCCTCTTCTTCGGCTTCGAACACAGGAAACTCAAAGTTGGGAGAGGGCATAGGGTTATTGAATTCAATGGGTTTATCAATAGTAAATCTGCACATATGATTTATATTTATTTCAGAAAATTTATGAATGCAAGAGTGTATGCAGATTTGTTTAGGAAAGTTTTTTGGTTTTTTTTTAGGATTACCATTTCCAGAAAAAAGCAAAAAATAAAACACATAGTGTAGGGAATTCAAAATGACACTTTATTTATGATTCATTTTTGAAACAAAGCCCTAAACACAAACTCATTTGTCTTGGGCAGGACAAAGAGGGAAACTTTTTAAAACAAAGCCCTATACACAAAGTTATTTGGGCGGAACATTTAAAAGCAAAGCCCTATAAAACATCTCTCTGCTTTGGGCTAGGCAGGAGGTCAAAATAACAGCGAGGTGATTACTTTGAGCGGCGAACAACATTCGGAACGTCGACAGCTTTCCAGTAGCAACGAACTCCTCTGTGTATTATGTATTCAGGAAAATTCTCCTCAGAATTATCTTCAGTATTGACATTGACCGCTGGTCGAGCAGGATTTGAAGGTCCTGGTTTGTCACCCTTGTTCTTTGTAGAGTTGAAACGGTCTTCTTCTACTTCTTGAAGAGCATATGATGAGTCACAATCTTCAGAATTTTTAGGATGTATTTCCCAGTCTTCAGGATGAAGAGACTCATTGTCAGAGACACTTTCCGAGTCAACTGCGGGGCCATCTTCCCCTTCATCTTCAAAAATGGCATTTATATGATAATAACCATCTTCAGGATTATAAATCTTGGTAGATGCGTTGAAGCCGAAATCTTCAGTAATTTCAGGCTGCTGAGAAAATTGAGAGTATTTGTAGGCCTCTTCTGGTTGACTATTATATTCAAAGGAATCTCCCCATCCAGTTGGTTGGATATCTTCAATCGCAATCTTTGAACTTTCAAGTGCAGTATATTTCACCATATAATCATATTTGCCACTTGGTTGTCCCAAGGTGTCCCAGACCTCTGCAGGAATAGGAGGAGTTTCTTTGGCACTTGTTTTGACTTTGCCTCTGGGTTTCTCTGAAGGAGGATAGAACGATGTATACGGTTCTTCCTGAGATATGTATCCCGAGTCATTGAGATAACATTTCCATTCTTCTTCAGGATCGGGCAGACCTTCTTCGATACATTCTTCGATAAGGACATTAACCTCTTGAGGAATCGGGTTAAGGAACCCTCCACTAATGAATGTTTCTTTGATCGGACGAAGGGTTTCATCCTTCTTGGTGCAGTTCGAAAACATTGGCGAACATCCGAGTCCTGCTCTAGTTTCATTCTTGGTAGGGATCACAACTTGCCCCCAGCCAGTGGTAGTTCCATCTTTCACTACTTTCACTGCCTCTTTGTATGAAGAGATTGATGCTTTCCTTTTGGAAGATTCGTCTTCTAAAGAGAGACCTTGGAACTGCGTTCCTTCCACATTATCAGCACTTATGAAAGAGAAATTGGATAAATGGCTCACCATCAAGGCTTGTTCCCCACTTATTGTTACCAATTTCCCATTTCATGGATCGTAGAAGTTACTGCCCCTGCTTCATGGATCCATGGTCGTCCTAACAAACAGCTATAAGCAGCTTGAATGTTCATGACCTGGAAGGTGATTTGAAATGTATGTGGACCAATTGTCATGGGAAGGTTGACTTCGCCGATAACAGATTTTCGCGATCCATCAAATGCTTTAACTACTACACCACTGAACTTCATAGGCATTCCTTGGTAAGATAAACGAGCTAGAGTCGTCTTTGGCATCACATTCAAGGAAGATCAGGTTTCTACCAGCACGTTGGACAAAGAGTCTGATTGACAGTTCATAGAAATGTGCAGAGCAAGATTGTGATTTCTGCCCTCCTCGGGAAGTTCTTCATCACAGAAGCTTAAATTGTTGCAAGCTGTTATGTTGGCTATTATCCCATCAAAATGGTCAACAGTCACATCATGATCCACAAAAGCTTGATCTAATACTCTCATCAGGGCTTCCCTATGGGCTTCAGAATTTAAAAGCAACGAAAGTATTGAGATTTTTGAAGGAGTCTGCATAAGCTGATCCACAATCTTGTATTCGCTTCTTTTGATAAGCTTCAAAATTTCATCAAAGTCAGGATTGACATTGGTTCCACTGGATTGGCCAACATCAGTGTTTGTATTACTGACAGGAGTTCCCTCGGGATTCCTTACTGGTGTATCAACAGGATTTTGCCTGGTTGCAGGACCAATAGGTTGCTTTGGAGGCAATGGAGTGTACACACGTCCACTTCTTGTTACTCGACTCACATCGGCGATACTCACGACAGATGAAAGAGTAGGTAAAGGAACTTCTTGTCCATTCTTTATCATTGTTGCATTGTAGTTGTAGGGAACTGCCTTGTCAGAGTCATAAGGAACAGGTCCAGGTAGACAAATGATCAAAGGAGCAACAGGAACCCTTGGTTTGTTGTAAGTAACTTCTATGCGCTCAGGCATGTTGAAATGAGGAACGATGACGTTAACTTTAGGCATTTCCGAGTTGATATCTGAGACTAAAAGCTCATGCGGATAACATCCTATCATGTTAACTTCATCTTCATTCCTATTTCTGAAGATCTGAATAGTACCATCATCTAGCAAAACTTGAAGATCTCTTCTCATAATCGAACATCCATGAGGATCTACACAACATATGCTACAGGAACCGTAGTGATGCTGGCGAAAATTCTGCCCTTGACAGAAAGTGGCGTGCATTTGTACCAAATCTGCTATTGAGAAATTGATGTCATAGATTCGGTATGGACCAGGACATCCATACACCATGTTTACAACATGCCCTCCATGATTGGGCAGCGGATTTGCTTGTACATTTGGATTCAAATTTCTGAAAGAGAGGAGATTAGATCTAACCAACCTCTGAACTTCATATTTCAAAGCTATGCAATGCTCAAGTTCATGGCCAGGTGCTCCTTGATGATAAGGGCATGAGACCTCAGCTTTGTACCACCATGGTAGTTTCTCAGGTATTGGTGGTGGTGCTTTAGTTTGAACAAGACCTCTTTCAATCAAAGCAGGGTACAACTCTGTGTAGGTCATTGGAATCGGATCGAACTGTGGAGCTCTTTGCACACGATTCTGATTGTTGTTAAACTGTTGAGCCTGTTGTCGAGGCTGTTGTTGTTGAAACTGCGGGGTAAATCCCGGATTAGGTGCTGTATTAACGACTGGCGCGATAGCAGCAATCTGTCGTTGACGATTGACATTTCCTCTTGGCCTCCCTTGGGATACCATGTCAACACTTTGTTCTTTCTTCTTTGGGAAACCACTTCCGAACTTTTTGGTTCCGCTTGAAGATCCACCTTCTTTAGTTAGACGTCCGGTTCGGACTCCTTCTTCTAGACGCATCCCCATGTTTACCATTTCGGTGAAATCACTTGGAGCACTAGCAATCATGCGTTCATAATAAAACGGGCCAAGAGTATTCAATAAGATCTTTGTCATCTCTTTCTCTTTTAACGGTGGATTAATCTGAGCAGCAGTTTCTCTCCATCGTTGGGCATATTCTTTGAAAGCTTCATGGTCTTTTTGAGCCATGGATCGGAGCTGATCTCTGTCTGGAGCCATATCCGAGTTGTATTTGTATTGTCGGACAAAGGCCTCACCTAGGTCGTTGAAAGTCCAAATATTGGTGCTATCCAATCCTGTGTACCACTTCAGTGCGGCACCAGTCAAACTGTCTTGAAAGTAATAGATGAGCAACTGATGATTATCTGCATAAGTAGACATCTTCCTAGCATACATCACGAGATGGCTTTGTGGACAAGAACTACCTTTGTACTTCTCAAAGTCTAGGGCCTTGAATTTAGCTGGTATTTGTACACTGGGAACTAAGCAGAGTTCCTGGGCATTTTTCCCGAACAAGTCTTTCCCACGAATAGCTTTGACTTCCAGTTGAATCTTATTGAACTGTTCTTGGAGATCTCCCACAAGGTTACGCTGATTTGTGCTATCACCTTGATCATGATAAATCTCGTTGTCTCCGTAAGGAACAGTGTGAACCATAGGAGTAGGAACTGTCATAGTGGGTTGAGAGAGTGCCATAGTGATATGAGAAAAGGTTACCCCCTGATTTGGAGTGAACACTGAACTTTGTGCAGCAGGCGCTTCAGTTGTGGTTGTTTGAACCCCAGAGACATTATGGCGAAAACCTGTACCGAAGCTGAAAGGCATGCCCCAACCTTCGGGCATGGAGAAAGATGGAATGCTGAATGCAACTGTAGGAACTGGAGTAGTGGTCTCGGATATCACCGTTGCTTGACTGTTGGGTGGTGGCTGCTGATTCTGTGCGGCCATTAAGGAGTCAACCAGAGTAGTGATACTTTCCAATTTTTCCTGAAGGGTGGTCACTGTACCACGGAGCTCAATATTCTCTTGTTCAGAGCTTTCCATCATTCTTCTCTTGCTTGAACGAGTATTGTATCTGTGATCTGATTGCGAGCGCGGTCGAGAAACTTTGAGACGCGACAGCTTGACGATCTAATGGAGAAAGATCCAAAAGATGAGACTCTATACAAAAGACTCGATATGCAGAATGATGTATGAAAAAAGAAGTTTATGATTTTTCCAAACATTTTAAAGATTATTTCCTTTCAAACATTTGAACACAAACTATTATTTTATTGAAATAATGGGAAATGTTACAACATTGGAGCGTAGCTCCTTACAGAAGCAAATGATAAATAAAAGCTAAACAAATCCTAAACATCTTCATCAGACGAAGAACCAAATGCGTTATGCAGCTTGAGCTGCATGATTTCTTTCCCATAGTAAGCTTTCAACTCGGCCTTCTCGGTCCTCAGTTTGTCAGCAACATTCTTCCAGTCGTCAGGAGTTGGAGCGTTGCTTGTTGAACCTTCGAGCTTTTTCTTGCTTTCTTTGATGTACCTCCTGATTGCAGCGTCTTTCCGACGGATCTTCTCATCTTTACTCATGAGCCATCCATCTTGACAGTAGAGGGTTTCTTCGTGATCTTTCACTCGTTTCTTCAACTTTCTGTTTTCCACATCAGTCTTACGAAACTTTTCTTCCCAAACGTCTTTCTCTAACCTCATCTTGGCCAGAGTCTCCTGGTATTCTTTCGTAGTGTCAATGGGAATGTTGGGTAGTTGAGATACCGCAGGGAACATGGGTTTTTCATAATCATAAGGCATTTGAAACTCCCTTGCTCTTTTCTTCACCCAACAGGTGTAGGCGTCCGTGGAAATGCAATTCCTTACCCTACCTTTATCTTTCCTTCGAACATCGTACCAAGCTCTTACCATTCTTGTCTTTAACCTTTGAGGATCCTCCCCTTCTCGGTAAAAGTAGAATTCCACTGCGAGACCAATGGGTTTAGCTGAATTTGCATACCCGAGTTGTCGTCGGGCTAGGACCGGATTGTAGTTAATTCCTCCTTGTGTACCAATGAGGGGTAAGTTGGCGAACTCTCCACAACTATCAATGGTTTCTGTACCACAGCGAGCCAAGGTATACCAATGAATATCATTATTAGTAAGAGACATAAGTCTTCGAGGCCAACGCAAACCTTCTCGCTTTTCCGTGAAAGTAGGAGACTTAGGTAAGTGTGAAACAATCCATTTGAACAACAGAGGTGCACAACATACAATGATTCCACCGCCCTGGCGATTCCTATGATGGATAGAGAAATACATGTCACCAAGCAAAGTCGGAACAGGATTTCCAATTAGAAAGATTTTTATGACGTTGATATCAACAAAGTCGTTGACGTTGGGAAACAGAACCAACCCATAGATGGCCAAGGCTAGTATAGCTTCGAAAGCTATCATGCTACCAGTTTCGATGAAATCAAAGGCTTTCTTTATTAGAAACTACGAAGTCAAACCCGAAAGGTTTCCTTTGGTAGTCCAATTACTCTCTACTTCGGATTTCTTTAAGTGGATACTTGCTGCAATGACTGGTGACTTAGGAATGGCTTCCAAACCATTGAAAGGTATTTTGTCAAACACAGGAATACCCAAAAGATTGGCATATTCTTCCAAGGTTGGTACCAACTGGTAGTCTGGAAAGGTGAAACATCGGTAGACGGGATCATAGAACTGAACCAGAGTTTTAAGAAGTCCTTCATCAACATGAGTGTTCAAGATAGGCAAAAGCTTTCCATGGCTTTTCCTAAAATCGGAAGGATCTTGTACAAAAGATGCCAACTCTCTCAGTCTTTCCACATTAGGCACTTTGAAACCGTATTTCTTGGTATGCCTCTTTACCCACTCCATAACTTAATCCTATAATGTTTGCAAAGAAAACTCTCTAAATTTTTTTTGGAAAAATCATGTTTTTATGGAAAAAGATGGATTTTTTTTATGGATGTATGAATGCATGGATGCATGAATGCCACATATACAAACATGGTAAGGCAAAGATGATAATGCAAACATGGTAACGCAGACATGGTACTACAAATATGGTAATTCAGACATGGTACACATAGGTTCAAAGGTCCAGCGTCACGAGCATGAGGTCAGAGAACCAAACATGGGATAGTACTAGGGGTTAATCACCTGCACAACATGTTCTACTGATACGTCAGAGTCTACATTTTTCTTTCGGATATTACCGGCTTGCACAACTGAACTTGTGAGCTAGCAATATTCTCAAGAAAAACTTGTCTGAGTGTGGCTCTCCGCATGACAACTAATCCAAGTCTTCACCTGAATAGTTTCTGCGCCACAACCTAATAAGGCCAGGATGGGTTATGGGTTCTACAGCCAACTCAGCTTCTACAGTTTAATGAAAGCAATAATGTCTTCGCAACTGAACTTGCTAAATATATACTACCAACAAGGAACCTCCACTGAGCGGAAGGATTCTCATGCCAGCTTTTTAAGGACTGACTCCTTATATGCCACACATGACTATACCCTCCACCTAATTCTTATGTGTACTTAATCCGGGTTAGGATTTGTCCATAATGTATCACTTGTAACAGAACCACAGATGTAACAGAACCACAGAACCAAACACGTAACAAGAATAAAAAACATAACAATCAGAATTAACCCTTTCTTTGGAAACAATAAAAAGATGGTCCCAAGTGGAGTCGCTATTTTTTTGTCGCGGGGAAAAATCATCGTTTGTGGGATGAGACACCTGATGCCTTCTTTGGGCTTGAGTGCTCAAGAAAAAGATTTTTCTTTGTTTTTGTCACGACCAAACTTTTTATTATTTCCAAAGTAGGAAAAGGAAAAAAGCTGCAATAACCTTAAAAGTGGGGGAGAGATCTTGGGTAAGAGGGTTGGTTATACGAAGGGAAGGTATTAGCACCCAACGTATCTATAGTACTCTATAGGCTTCTTTGTTATGTTTGTTTCATTCTATGCTATTGAGGAGGTTCTGTTGTGAGATAGGTGGGACCTAAGGTGTTTGTTTGATTATGCTCGCAAAGATCATCGCGATCCTCTGCATACATATCCCTTAGAGGGAATCAGAGCATCTGTAGCTCGAGGTCTACGAGTGCTAAGGTTTGAGTGGTTTGAGGGAGAAGTTTTGCTCGCCAAGGATACGACCTTGTGCCTACGTATTCTCAAAGGGATGTTGAGAAAGTCAGAGCAATCATAGTTCCCACTTATGCTAGTGGAAGCAAAGGATAAGAGACAAATGTCATATAAATGTTCGATGTATCTAATCTATATCATCACATACATCTGTTTGTTTTTGTTTGAAAATCTTTTCATTATAAGCCCTGGGCTGTGCCACTTATGGCGCTTAGAATGATAAAGATGTTTTTGTTTAGCCAGCCTTGTGGCAAAAACAAGTTGATTAGCCAGCCTTGTGGCAAAAACTTTCAATGAAGTCAGCCTTGTGACAAAAAGTTTTGATTAATCAGCCAGCCTTGTGGCAAAAGTTTCGACGAAGTCAGCCTTGTGGCAAAAACTTTGATTAATCAGCCAGCCTGGTGGCAAAAGGTTTGATTGATTAGCCAGCCTTGTGGCAAAAGAGAAATTTGATTGATTAATTGTTTGTGATGATATAGATGAGATAATCCTATCATAGAGATGATAAATGTCTAATCTCCTAGGGTATTTGTTTTGGATATTGGGGTGCTTATAAGAAGCCCGTGGTTCCTTGTACGAAGCTCAAGAGGAGGCTATCCGAGGGTCCTTGCATTGTAAGCCCAAGAGGAGGCTATGGGAGGGACAATCGAGGGTCCTTGCATTGTAAGCCCAAGAGGAGGCTATGGGAGGGACAAGTCGTTTGTACGGAGCCCAAGAGGAGGCGTGGTATAGTTGGTTTGAGCTCTTAGAGCGATTTCACCGGGAAACCATACTCTATGTCCTAACCTAAACTAAGGGAGATTCTTTGCACGAAGCCCAATAGGAGGCTATGGGGAACCTAGTGTTGTACTAAGTTGAACAAGTATATATAACACAATCACAAATATGAACAAGTACGAACAAATATGAACAAGTACATGAACAAATATGAGCAAGTATGAACAGTTATATATGACAAGGTGTGTGTATACAATGGAGTTTATGAAGGAAATATACCTGTAAGGATGATCCGTTTGTATACACGGGGCTCGGGACTTATACTCGGGGAGAGGCCCATTGAGTTTATTCAAAAGCTATGTAAACAAGTATTTACAAGTGAGGTTGGGACTTATACCTACATGGAGGCCCATGGTATTTTTGGGAAGATTTAAAGAAAACCTTCATTTTTGATTTGTTATTCGAGGTTAAAAATCAAATTGATTGAGGTATGTACAAAAAGGTGTATGTACAATGAAATACCTAATTTCATGTAAGGGAATGAGACTTATACCTATGTGGAGGCCCATGTTTTATTTTATAAAACATGGTTGATTGTTTTGTTTAAAAGCGCGAGGTTTCGTCGTTTTGAAAACAGTTTGAAAGTTTTGTTTTGAAAATAAGTTTTCTGTTTAAAGAAAAACTGTACAAAGAAAAAGGAATGGGACTTATACTCTCTAATATTCGAGAGGCCCAGTTGTTTTGAAAATCAATTGATCAATCCAAAAAGATTTAATCAATAGTTTCTTTTGAAAAGAAAACCAAAAAGAAATGGTTTATCGTTTTGAAAAACGGTGATCGTTCGTTTTAAAACGGTTTGAAATTTGAAAGAAATCAACTTAATTTAAACAAAGACTAAACTTATGTTTAACTAAGACCTAAATGATTAGGATTTGATCACAAAAAATATTTACAAGTGATTAGGTTAAAAAATCAAATGAAAAATAATATTCAAAGTATTAAAACCACTTAAAAACAAGTCATTTTAAACCTATTAAAAATGTACCAAAATATATATATTTTTGTGATTTTTTTATATTCATAAAATATATATATATATATATATATATATATATATATATATATATATTAAATAAAGAGTGTACAAAAAATAAAGTAAAAAAGAGTTGATTTTATTGGTTAATTAATTAAGTGAAGTTGTGTAAAAATGAAGAAAAAATAAGTGTTAAAAAAATGGTTTTGTCTTCACAAGGGGTTGAACCCACGCCCTCTCTCTCACCAACCAAAACACTTGCCAACTGAGCCACGCTTGTAGCTTGTAATACACACGCGTTCCATTAATTATATTTTAAATCAAGAATTTGAATTTCCCAAACCAAATCTAGCGCCAAGAACACAACCCTAACTGATTTTTGAAAATCTTTGAAACTGGATTATTTTGATCAAGTAAAGGGTCTATCTCACTAGGTTTTTCACAAGGATCATGATGGTACCCTCATAATTCATTTATTTTTGCTCTAAGGTGATCAATTTTCGCATGAACATGAAGAACCCTAAAATTGAATTTAATCGTGAAATGATGTATGTGCAAGTTATGATGCAATTGATTGAGGGTTAATGATCCTCATATGTGCAGAAACAAGATGGTAAATCAGTTTTCCATTTATGATGCATGTATGATAGAGTTTGAAGTTCATGGTACTTACCTTCAAAAACGGCCAAACTGGAAATCAAATTTGTGCTTGTAGTTGTTACAGATGTTGTTCCTTGATCTGGACAATTTCAATGGACCTTAGGGAACATGTTTGAATGCTTGGAATGAACTGGAAACCTCTTGATCAATCTATGGTACCCGATCTGCAGTATGGTCGATTTGAGGATCAAGCTTGATGATTCTGATGTTGCAGGCTATATGTGATGGATCGGATAGTTCATATGTGATATATGGATTATGTTAGAAGTTTTAGTTTGGACAGAAATGAGCTTGAGTTGAATTTGGCATGATAAGGCTAGTGTTATGCATATATGGAAGTGAGGTAGTGATTTTGGAATTTAGGTGTTTTTGGGGTGTGTGAGTGGATCAAACACCTCTTTGAAACTTAAGAAACTTGCATTCTAAGAAAGAAAGAGAAAACCTATGATTTGTGAGGTTTTGGTGTGATTTTGAAAGTGATTTGAACCTCTATTTATAGGCCAAGGATTCTGAACTCCAAGCTTTGCAAGTTGATCTTTCTTTGGTGATTTGGCATTAATTGATAGAATGGAATCTTTTACATTAAATGCATATGGTTAAAATGACTTAACCATGGTTAATCTTCCAACCTTCTTATCTCTTTCCAATCTGATCTCAAATCAGAAAATATCTCTCAATTATTGCATTGGTGTATCATTACTTGCATCATTTGGTAGAATAGTTCATAATTTGGGTAAGAATGGCTTGAAATTTCAAGTGAAATGATCACTAATGGCAAAATTCAAAACCATAGCTATGCTCCATATTTTTTCATGCTCTTGGACATTTTGGAAAGCTCATGTTATGTACTTCAAAACCCTAGTTGAAAGTTTCTTCAAGACCTTTAAGGAAATGGGTGAAAAAGATCCATGAACTTTGAAGAAAGTGAGATTTTAAGTGCATTTTTCAAAAGATACCAACTTTGAAGCTCCATATCTCTTAAATGGTTGATCTTATGGAAAAAAATTATATGTGACAAAGTTGTTCATTGGATCAAAATCTACAACTTTCATGTCGGAAGTTTTTTTCAGTTTGTAGGTGAAATTTTGAGTTATTCCCTTCCAAAGTTTTGAAAAAACCATTGAAAAACACTTAGAAAATTTTCTAAGTATGAAAGTCAAACTTTTGACTTTTTGATTCTTGATTGATTTTCTTGATTTTCCTTGATCAAATGACTTCATATATCATATGTTGATGATTTAAAACTTCAAAAGTCATGGTTGACCAAAATTTCAAAAAGTCAATGGTGATCTTGTACAGTTGACTTTTTCAGACGAATCGCGTTTTTGGAGATTTCAAATGAACCAGGCTATCCTCACCAAATGAATGGTATGAATGGATCACATTGAATTATTGGAGGACCTTGAGCCATAGTTTAAGTTGTGGTACCATGTTCTGATTCAAAAGTCAGTTATTCAGGTGAATTAGGTCAAAAACCCTAATTGTCGACCTGATGAAATTGATGACTGTGGATCTTGAATTGAGATACAATTTCCATTGGATATTGTCATAGGGATTATTTGAAGATGATTGAAACCTTTGAGTGACTCCCTGGAGCTTTTTAGGGTTTCCCAAATGTGATCCCTGATTTTAGTCCTTGATAGTTCAAAACCCTAATCTGATGATTTGAAATTTCACTATTGATCAATCCTTGTGTAGGAGATGTCTTGAGCCAATAGATTAGGTCAAAATGATGTAATTGGGGTATTGAGGTCATGTCCCAAGTCATTAGGTCAAATCCTGAGCAAAAGTCAGGAGTATGCTGTCTTTAGTCAAAACCCTAATCTGGTTTATTCATTGCTTTTGAGCTTGTTGAAATGAATCTCTGAGGACCAAATGTTGATTGTTGATGAAGATAGTTCATTTGAGATGAAGGGAGAACAAAACCCTAATTGATTGTTACTTGTACTAATGAGTGATTTCTTGATTAAACCCTGCTGAGTCACAAGTAGCAAACACAAGCTATGCAATTTGTTAGAGATGCAAATGATGCATATGCTATGATATGAGGTGGTATCTTAGGTCAAAAATTGGGGTATGACACCAGTCTCATACATCTTTTCCAACACTTGGACGACATCTTTAAGCCCGTCTCCGGCAAAAGTCCCTGCTTCAGCCAGGGCAAATTCCTGGGTATTCTAGTGTTCAATCCTCTTCTACCTTCAGATTCCGACAGGCACAAATCCAATCTACATCCTCAGGTATGAGAAGATTAAACAAGGGCAGCTGACATACCCCAAAATTTGCCCGTACTATTTCTCTTATTCAAATTCAAATCAAGGTATAAAGCTCAAAGACACCTCTCCTAAGCGAGGATTAGGGTTTTGTTGTTCTGGAGGAAAATCACTGAATCAAAGGCTCCAAGGTATCCCACATGGCCTATGATACCCCATACTACCTCCATGACAAGTTTCAGGGCTTAATTCAAAAGATTGATCATTCAGTTGCTCAGAAAGTCAACAGTCAACTAGTTTGACCTAAAAGTCAACTGTGGTCAAAGTACAGTCAAAATTCCTGATTTATGGTCAACATCCTTATTTTGAAGTATCATTCATCATTTGATCAAGGATTGATCATGATTCATCAAGGAAAGCTCTAAAAAACATCAAAACTCAAACTTTCTAAATTAGGGTTTTTTGGACCTAAAGTCAAATGAACTTTGACCAGCCATAACTTTCACATGGAACATCAGAAATTTCCCATCCAAAGCTCAATTTGAAGGAAATTTAATTCTCTACAACCTTGTATCTCACATGCCATGGCTAGAAATGCACCATTTGGAAGATATGGGCCAATACATTACAGGTCCTCCAAAAAGGTCAAGAAAACACCTTTTGGGTCAAAGCTCATAACTTGAGCATGGAATATTTAATTGAGATGAAACCAAAAGAATCATTTAGAGGACACTCTAAGCTTTCTAAAAAGCTCAAGAACACTTCCATACAATACAAAATGAAGGAGTTATGACTTGCACAAGTTGGGCGAAATTCAAGAAGAACATGAAACCCTAATTGGACAATTTTGAGTTTCTTGACTAATGGGCCTAAGTTCTGGACTTAAAACATGATCTTGACCCAAATAAGGACCTATAAAACCATTCTAATATTTTTGTAATTTTTATTTATATTTATTTGAAGTTTATTCATTTAAATAGCAAATAAATTAAGAAAAATACCAAGAATAATGAATTAAATCATGGGGATTTATTTTGGATCATATAAAAGCCCAAGAAGCACCTTGAAGACCAAGGAATTTCGTTCATGCATGGTTTTGGCTTTTATTTTATTTATTTTTGATTTTATTTAGATTAAATCAAGAGAAAATAAAATAAAGATCAAGGTGGTATGATTCAATCTTTCCATTCAAAAATCATCCTTGGGGCCCAAGTAATTCAAAATATATTTGATTGAGAAAAGATTGAAACAAATATAGCAATATTCCATGAGATTTTATATCAAATTTTTTCTCAATCTTTTCTCACAAATCTTTTGATCTCTTTCCAAATCTCTTGCCCTAATTCTCCCTCTATATATTCTCATAACATTCAACATGAGGGCTCTCGAATCCTAACCTAAAAAACCCTAGTCTCCATAACTCCATTAAAGATTTATTTTCAAGAAGAAGTGCATTCGGGCATCTCAAGTTCCAGCCACTATCAGTCTCAAGTGATCATTGCAATCTATTCCTGAGGTTTGATGCATAGTAGGAGCGTTTCGAGCGTGGATTTGAAAACCACCATTACTAGGGTTTCAAAGATGGAAGTTTCGTTTTCCATGCTCCAACCCTTGTTTGTCTAAAACGAAGCCACATTCGAGTCCCTAGCAAGCTTTTGAGTGGATCTGGGCATTTAAATCTTTGTTTGAACGTTGTTTCCTTCAGATTGTTTAACATGCAGGTTAGCTACGAATTTTGCGTAGCAAATTCATAGCAGATTTTTGTAGCGAATGTTGCAGGCTTTTAGGTTGAAGACGAAGAGGACGTGGCAGGCGGCTATTCGTGAGTTTGAATTTCGTGATCCCTGGGACGCGCGCGTAGCATCGTGATTGGTTGGTCAACTCGTCAAAGCACTCTCTCTCTCTCTCTCTCTCTCTCTCTTCCATTGGTCGTACGTGGGACCCAGGATGATAAGTGCTTTGACTCTTCACAAGTTTCTGTACTTTTAATATTTCTTTAATGTTGTTTGATCTTGTAACGGATTAATTGTATAGATCAAGTGGCAGAAACAATATTGATATATTCAACAAGGGGTGGGTTCGATTCCCAGCTCCCTTCATTATTTTTATGAATTAATAAGTCTCCAGATCCTATGCAGCCAGCACACGCAAGCCACCGTACAACTTTCAATTACCATCGTTTCTCAACCATCAGATCCAGCAACAGCAGATCAGACGCCCAGGAAACGCAAAGTCCACCGGACACACTCATAAGCCAACCACACCTGATTACCAGCTAAGTCCCTTCTTTTTTTATTTATTTATTTTATTTTTACCTTGTTATTTATTTTATTTTCCTTTTAATTTATTTCTTTTTAAATTTTTTTTTATATTATAATAATGTTATATAACTATTTATTTAAAGTAATTCGAAGATTCGAGTTTTTTTTCTTCATAACATAAAAATAATTGTTTTATAATAAAAAAGGTTTTTTTTTACTAATGATTATTTTAGGATAATAATTTAATGTTTAAAACCTTGATTTTTATTTTAATTATTTCTTTTCATCATGATCACTAATCACTGCTATTGGTAGGTGTTATCCATTAACGCATTTTTTAGCCTTATAAACTCTTTAGGTCACAATAAGTTTTCTTTTTAGGGTTTATAGATCTTTAATCAATTAAGGTTTGTAGATCATTCATACACTAAAATTTCTTTTCTTTGTGCAACTTTTCATGGTCATCATCAGGCTTCGTCCGGCTACGCGCCATATCGGATCAAAAGCTAAGTTTTTTTAATTCTTTTCTTATTTAAATTTTATCTTTACTTTTACTTTTGCCTTATAGGTTCAATTAGGGTTTACTTCATCTGTTAAGGAATTTCTCCTACACTCACCTTTATTTATTTCCCTCTTAATTTTCAGAGTCTATCGAGGTTCGAGGAAGATCAAGGCACTAAAGGATGTTTATACTAATTATTGATCCGTCTTATTTTCTGCTTTTAATTTCCCCATCCCCGCAGGTGTTTATTGTAATAGCGTAGGTTTTAATTCCTGCCTTTAATTTCTGCAATTTTAAAACTGCGTGGTTAGTAACCCTAGGGAGTGCAAGCCTTGAATTGAATTAGATCACTAATTACAAGATAAATATCATCGAAGTTAACCACATGATTGTTGCACCCACACACCTTTAGGGTAATCCCTCTTGTTGCCTTATTAATTGTCGCCTTGTTGCCTTTATTTTGTTACCTAAAAAATAGTCAAGTCCCTCGATTCCGAGGATACCTAAAGCAATGTTGCATGTTGCCTTCAAAGTTATTGAAACTCCCTCGAGGTTGCCTTATAAAGAATAATTGTCCCTATTGCTAAGGTATCATCGCATGATGCCTAAAAAGACAAAATGACTATTATATCCTTCCCTTAGACTACCTGCCCTCTTTATGGCAAGGGACAGTCTTATGGCGAATGATAACTCGATGACCCTTCAACATCCAATTGAAAGACTTCCTGCCCTCTTATGGTATGGATAGATCCTTTCGCCTAAAAAGCTAAAAGAACATTTTTTCAAACTTAGGGTAGTTGCTACTAATCGCTTGCTCTAAATTCAAACTCTTTTTCCCACTAATTTTCAAATATCTTTTCAAAAAGACTGCGCTTATTTACAAGCTAAAGTTCTTCTTCAAAGTTTTTTATTCACACCCTACTTTTCAAACAATTCAGACATTTTTGAAAACAAGTGAGCCAAGCAATTAAGAGCTCATGGAAAACCATGGATGCAAAGGGTGCCTTAAACCTTCCCTTTGTATAACTTACCCCCCGAACTCAAAATCTTTTTAAAAGGTCTTTTCCTGTTCTTTTAGCCTTTCTTTAAATTGGATAAAATAAAATTCAGTGGCGACTCTTGCTTACCGCGACATTTCGATAAAAAGTCAGTTCACCGTATTACAGGCAGACAGGGTTCGACAAGTCGAACGACTAAAAGCAGAAAAGGCCAGAGCAAATAAAAGTTACAAGAAGGAGAGGGTAGCATACATTGAAGCTGAAGACGTTGACGTCGAATCTTTCGAAGATTCATACAGCGTGGAAGAAGTCGAAATAGACCTATCTGAATTAAAAGAAGCACCACCTTATTCTTGCAAGTTTCTCACCCCTTCTAATGAAAAAAATCCAGTTGAGAATGATAAAAGCGATAGATTTCCTAAGAAAACTTATACATTTGACGTCACTAAATGTGACGAAATATTCGATTTGTTAGTAAAAGATAGCCAGATGATAGTGCCTCCTAATTCCAAAGTTCCTCCGTTAGGACAACGGAAGAAGCGAGACTTTTGTAAATATCATGGTTTTTTAGGCCATAAAACCTCACAATGTTTTCTTTTCAGGGATCTAATTCAGAATGCTATCAAGGATGGACGTCTGAAATTCGCTGATAAAACAAAGAATCATATGAAGGTTGACACAGACCCTTTGAATGTTGCTAACACTAACCTGTGTGAACCACTTGACGTCAACATGGTGGAAGTGTCTGAAACTGATGTTGCTGAATCGGAGATAATTTCAACTAGAAAGCAGGCTACTGAAAGCCTAAATGACAATACAGTCTTCAATGCTGATATTGAAGAATCCTTTGATGCAGAGATAACTGAAGATCTGAAAGGGAAAACTAGCGAGGCCACTGAAGACCTCAGAGCGAAACTTCAGCAGATACAGATATCTGAAGCCCCTCCGGCAGTTGTTAACATGGTCAATGTTAGGCGGCCTTTATCTGAAATAGAAGAACTAGAAAAGTGGCTGATAAGGGAGAAAGGAAACATGGAAATCCCATCGAGAGGGTAAAGTTTGAAAGATTATCTCTGGAATTGTCATGAGAAAAATGGTGGAAAAATGCTAATGTGCCCAAGGTGTTCGATTATGCTGAATCGAAGGGTTCAAGCTAACTTTGAGAGGGCCCTACGAGAAAGAATGGAACAACCCTGGAGAGGAGGAAACCTATTGCTGAAGGTATATCCAAGGACTGAAGAAAGCTTAGTAGGTTTCTTGGTCAGATGTCACAAAGAAAACATTGAGGTTGTATTGTGTCCCAGATGTGGAGCAGTATATGATGAACTACTAGCGCGATCATTAGAAAGAGTATATTTCTACATGGGTCGAGAGACTCAGGGACTCCGTCCCAACATGTATGTGTTCGACAACCGGACCCCATCGAAGAGGCCTGACAGCCCCCACCCTAGAGCTCGAAGGGTCACATTCAAAATCCCTGCAGACATACCCAGGGATAGATGGATGCAAGCTGGTGCGAGAACCAACAAATGGCTAAGTTGGGAGCAAGGGGGAAGGTCTGCAATGGCATATAGGAAGCAATTCCAGACTTCAAATCGAGATATGTATAGGTTGGAGAATTATAAGGGCAAAAATCCTATGTCTAGATCCCAATGGAGAAGACACCAGAGGATGAAGAAGGCCCAGAGAGAATATAAACCAAAGGAGATTGGAGAGTCTAGTAGCAACAAAATCCCAATGCAGGGGGCAAGGACAAGTAAACCTCCGGTGGAACGCAAGTTGTTCGATTCTGAAAATGAGAAGGAAGAAGAAAAGATGCATTCCAGCCCTTGGAAAGAAGATGATAGGATGACAAATGATTTCAACTCAGACGGAGTATCGTCTATAAACTTCAATTGCAATGTTGTGTCAGTACTCCCTCATGAGTTTAACCAAGAGACAGAAGCTGAAGATTGTGAGGAAGCTGATGCAGAAGAGATGGCAAGACACAGACCTGTGTGTTACTATGTGCTAAACAATGGGGCAATCGAAAAGCAGAATGCCTTCTTCGAGAGGCCTGATGAAGGTATGAGAAACCATCTAAAACCACTCTACATTAGGGCTAAGATTGAAAATGTTGGCATTAACAAAGTCCTAGTAGATGGGGGGCAGCAGTGAACCTAATGCCCCAATACATGCTAAAGAGAATTGGTATGTTCGATACTGATATAAGGCCACATAACATGGTTTTATCTAACTATGAAGGCAAAATAGGGCAAACTTTAGGAGTCATTCAAGTGAATTTAACTGTGGGTTCGGTCACAAGGCCAACGATGTTCATGGTGATACCAGCAAAAGCGAATTACAATCTTTTGCTAGGAAGAGAGTGGATCCATGGAGTTGCTGCAGTGCCTTCGACAATGCATCAAAGATTAACCATTTGGAGGGAAGATGGTATAGTAGAAAACATTGAAGGAGACCAGAGTTACTACATGGCTGAAGTTAATCAAGTCAATAAAACCAGTTTCGACAGGAACTTGGCAAACATAGGGCCTTGCCATGCTGCAGAAGATATATACACCCCAAATAAGAATGCTTTATACTATTTGTCTTTACACCCAAATTGGTTCCAATGGAATAGAGAAATAATGGACGGTCCAGAAGATACCGCACCAATGGAGCATTTGCCAACAAAACGGCCAACAGGCTGGGATGACGATGTTGATGATGTCTGAGTCATCCTTCTTCGAAAGGATTTTGGCTTACATAGCCGAGAACAAAAGAAAAACAGCTCTCGAAGCCGAATTATTAAACATGATTGTCGATGCAATTCAAAGAGAGGCAGAAACGACAGGTTCCGGGATACATTTGATCCCTCAATCTCCTGAAGACACAGTTCAAGCTGAAAAGATCTCAGGTGAAGAGGCAAGTCAAAGGCTGGACGCGATTTATGATGAAGAACCCCTGGGATTCGAGAAAGACCCAATGGCGTCAAATATAAAGATGTTAGCCCAAGATCCACTCGAAGAAGTAAATCTTGGAGACGTTGACCAGAAGAGGGTAACGTATGTTAGTGCAAAATTAGAGCCAGCTTTGAAATCAAGGGTCATTGCGTTATTGAAAGAAAACAAAGACTTCTTTGCTTGGGATTACGACGAGATGCTTGGTTTAGGGAGAGATTTGGTCGAACTAAAGCTGCCCATAAAGGAAGGAAAAAAGCCCATCAAGCAAACTCCTAGGAGGTTCGCACCAGAGATTCATTCGAAGATCAAAGCAGAGGTCGAGAGACTTCTACATTGCAAGTTTATCAGAACTACAAGGTATGCTGAATGGATTGCTAATATTGTGCTGGTTATTAAAAAGAACGGTTCATTAAGAGTATGCATATATTTTCGTGATCTGAATGCAGCAACTCCTAAGGATGAATATCCCATGCCTGTGGCAGAAATGCTAGTAGATTCAGCCGCAGGCTTCAAATATTTAAGTATGTTGGATGGATATTCTGGGTATAACCAGATCTTCATTGCAGAAGAAGATGTGTCCAAAACAGCGTTTCGTTGCCCAGGGGAAATAGGCACCTACGAATGGGTTGTAATTCCTTTTGGTCTGAAAAACGCTGGAGCAACTTATCAAAAAGCAATTAATTCTATATTCCATGATTTTACATAAACTTTCATGCAAGTATACATAGATGACATTGTTGTAAAATCTGTTTCAGATCACAGTCATTTGGACCATTTGAGCCAATCATTTGAAAGAATGAGAAAACATGGCTTAAAGATGAATCCCCTTAAATGTGCTTTCTTTGTGCAGGCCGGAGATTTCCTGGGTTTCGTGGTCCACAAAAAGGGAATAGAAATTAATCAGAATAAAACAAGGGCTATTATGGAAACAAAGCCTCAATCCACGAAGAAAGAACTACAGTCTTTATTAGGAAAGATAAACTTCTTAAGAAGATTTATCTCTAACTTGAGTGGACGCACGCAAGCTTTTTCCCCTTACTTCGACTCAAACAAGGAAGGTTTGAATGGCATGCTGAACATCAAGAAGCTTTCGAAAAAAATCAAGCAATACTAGATGCATCCACCAATATTGTCTCCCCCAAATGGGAAGAAGCACATGCGCCTGTATATTTCAGCTTCAGATAATACAATAGGTAGCATGTTAGCTCAAGAAGACGACAATGGCATCGAAAGAGCCATTTATTACTTAAGTAGAGTACTCAATGATGCAGAGACTAGGTATAGCGCAATAGAAAAACTCTGCCTTTGGTTATATTTCTCTTGTATCAAACTCAAGTATTATATAAAGCCAGTTGATGTTTATGTTTCGTCTCATTGTGATGTTATTAAACATATGCTATCAAAACCAATATTGCATAGTCGAATTGGCAAGTGGGCTTTGGCCCTTACTGAGTACTCTTTAATATTTCAACCCCTTAAGGCAATGAAAGGACAAATCATATCAGATTTCATTGTTGACCATGCAGTGGTTGAGAACCCTCAATAATATGTAGAATTGAAGCCTTGGAAGTTATACTTCGATGGTTCGACCCATAAAGAAGGAAGCGGCATTGGAATACTAATAATTTCTCCTGTGGAATTCCAACAAAGCTCAAGTACAAGATTGAAGGTCCCTTATGCTCCAACAACGAAGCTGAATACGAAGCACTGATCGCTGGACTTGAAGCTTTGTTAGAATTGGGGGCAACCAGAGTCGAAATTAAAGGAGACTCCGAACTAGTGATTAAGCAACTGACGAAGGAATACAAATGTATCAAAGAGAATTTGATCATGTATTTTGTCATAGCAAATAGGCTCCTTAAAAAATTCGAGTATGTGGAGTTAAATCACGTCTCAAGGTTGAATAACCAAGAAGCGAATGATTTGGCACAATTAGCTTCAGGATACAGGGTATCAAAGGAAAAACTAGAAGAATTGATCGAAGTAAGAGGCAAGGCAATGGCCACGAAGCTTTCTCCAAGTGATTTGGAGAACTCACAATTAGGTTTCGCTAACAAAGAGGAGTTTGAGGTTTTAAATATAGACTCTTTAGCAGACACAGATTGGAGGAGTCCAATTGTGAACTATTTAAAAGACCCTTCGACATACACAGATAGAAAGGTAAAGTATCGAGCCTTATCATACTTCCTGATGGGAAATGAATTGTTTAAGAAAACCCTGAAGGAGTTTTGCTAAAATGTCTGGGTGAAGCGGAAGCATATTTGGCTCTCTCAAATGTACATAGTGGAGCATGAGGAGCACACCAAGCGGGGCACAAAATGAAATGGCTTTTGTTTCGATATGGAATGTATTGGCCCTCTATGTTAAAAGATTGCATAGAATTTGCAAAAGGATGTCAAGAGTGTCAAGAACACGCAGGTATTCAACATGCTCCCGCAAATGAATTAAGTTCAATAATAAAACCATGGCCTTTCAGAGGTTGGGCACTAGACTTAGTTGGGGAAATTCACCCCAAGTCTTCCAAAGGTCAAAGATATATCTTAGTGGGAATAGACTACTTCACAAAATGGGTCGAAGCGATACCACTTGCAAATGTGGATCAGGAGGCTGTGATTGAGTTTATTCAAAGACACATTATATATAGATTCGGAATCCTGGAAAGTATAACCACAGATCAAGGATCAGTGTTTACTGGTCGAAAGATGCAAGAATTCGCCAAAGAAATGGGGTTCAAATTGTTTACTTCTACACCTTACTACGCTCAGGCAAATGGACAAGTTGAAGCAGCAAATAAGATAATAATTGGTCTCATAAAGAAACACGTAGGGAAAAAACCTAAGAGCTAGCATAAAACTTTGGACCAAGCACTCTGGGCCTATCGAACGTCGCCAAAAGAAGCTACAAACACCACACCTTTCCAATTGACGTTCGGGCACGGTGCAGTGCTCCCAGTTGAGATATACTTGCAATCAGTTCGGATCCAAAGACAAACAGAAATTCCTCCAAACATGTATTGGGAATTAATGATGAACGAATTAGTGGATTTGGACGAAGACAGACTTCGAGCGTTGGAGATGATAAAAAGACAAAAAGAAAGGGTGTCGAGAGCATACAATAAAAAGGTGAAAGGTAAAACATTTATTAATAATGACTTAGTTTGGAAATTTATTCTACCTATAGATCGAAAGAATCAGGTTTTGGGCAAATGGTCCCCACACTAGGAAGGACCCTTTCGAATTTTAAAAGTATTCTCAAATAATGCTTACGAGATAGAAGAGTTGGCAGAAGATCGCAGGATCTTAAGAGTGAATGGGAAGTATCTGAAAAAGATACAAACCAATCATGCACGAAATAAAAATTGCAAAAACGTAGATATTTAAAGTATGCTACGTAGGCCAAAATGGTTGAACAAACACCAAAATGGCTTTGTGTCCAAGTGAGATATGTAGTAAATAAAGTAAGAAGACAGAGCAATGTCAAAATATATTTCATTACGATTAGAAGAATACATTCATTTTTGGAAGGTTGTGTTTCCATGAACAACAAAGGCTACAAAAATAGAAGCATACTAGAGGCTATCAAAAGGAACATTCAAAAATTATGAACAATAAAATTAAGACCTATAACGCCTCCATCAAAGCCTCAAACAACGCACCCTTTAGTTGATCCTTTGTTCTATACCTTCCAAGGACAGCAGGGGCAAGCTTTCTGCTTCGAAAAGATCTAGAGATCCATCCGTACGCATTCTTCTCACTATAACCTTTTTGAGAAACATGTAGGACAGCAATCTTCCATAAGGAAGACATGTCACTACGCCTTGACGAGAGGCAGCCATAGCAACAGCTTCGACAAGTTGCTTGAAGATCAGCAATGGAAAGTTGATTTTCCTTCCCCGGAGAGCACAAAGTATGAACTCCAGATCTTCCATCATGATGCTGTCTTGGTCCTGGTTTAATGGACGAAAGTTGCACACTAAAAGTTGATTCCAAATCCTAATGATCTTAGCACTAAAAGGGTCATTAGCCATGAGGGCCCTCAAGACATCAGAGGTAGTCATGTTAATGATGTTATCGTCAAACGCTTCTCCAAGATTATCACACCTCAGCAGTTCAGAGATAGTTGAGGGAGTAATGGTGATAGGGGCTCTTCGAACCTTAGACACAATGGTGGTTCTTCCTTCTGGATCTATCCGGAGGGACGCAAACATCCAGAAGTCTGCCAGCATGTTGGGATAAACGGACCCCTCCAGGATTCCCTGGTAAAACTAGAGTTGTTGGTTGGCAAAGAGTGCGTCAACATTGATGTGGTTCTCATCGAACTCTTCCACAGAGAGTTTGAATTCCTTTTTGATGGAGGACCTAATGGTAGTGTAAGTCAAAGGTTGTGTCATTTTGAGGAAGAGAGTACAAAAAGAAGTTCTTCAAACTCTGTATTTAAAAGAGTATAAGGGGAGGAGAGGAAACTTTGATAAGAATTTGGTAAGAGAATGAAGAAATGAGTAGAATACTAAGCCTTATATAGAGTACGTTGGCCATAAAAGAGTGGTTATTTTTTAAGTTTGATTGGACCGCGTTTGATTTCCCCAAGAGAAGTTATGGAGTTCTTCGTTTCCCGCCTTGGAAGTTGAAGTGTAATCATTTTAGAAACTGATACACGCACGTCCCAAGTAGACGTTTTGAAAAGTGATGTCATCATTTAATGACAGTTGCGGCTAAGGGAGTGGAAACGTCAAGTCTAGGTTTAAAGAGGCTGCGAGGAGTAATTATGCCACATAGATACACTATCAAGGTCATTATGACAGCTAAAAAAAATAATAATAAGTAAATTTTTGACAATTTAAGAATTGTTAAAACATTATTTATGATAGTTGCAAAATATAACATATAGATAATTGGAAGGAAAAGTGTGCATATATTCCTGGACTAATTTTCAATACAAAAAAGACAAAGTGCTAAACTCAAAAGATGTTGCAGAAATTGGAACAATTAGTAAAAGTCCTTAGGAAGACTATCTTTCATTTTGGCATATTGAGAAGCCCACAACGTCAGACGGCGTTCGATTAGTGCTCGTTGTTTGTTCAGTTCTTCGATCTCTGGCACTAACTTCTGTACCATCTCGAGATTTTGAAATCCTGACTGCGCCACTTCGTTCAACTCATGCTGCTGAGATTGTTTGATCTCTTCTTGACGGGATTTAGCTTTGCTTATTTTTTCTTCGAGGCGTTTAATTTTCTGCTCCCAGGATTTGATGTTTGTCTCACAAGTTTTTTATTCTTCTTGGCGTTTTGTATGCTCAAGCTCAAGGGCACTAGCCTTGTCTGTGGCGTCGTTGGCAGCTTTCCTCGAAGAATTGTGATAAATCATTTTCGCCTTGAGTTTTTCATCAACATCCCGTTTGCGAAGATTATCAGCTTGAAGTTAATCCAGAAGAGAACTTAGCGAGACAATTACGTCGGATACTTCGTCCGAGACCTGGAGTAGATCCACTTTCTTCAAAAGGTTGATCAAACCAAAACAGCTGGTGGAGTCCTTGCGCAGAGTTTCAATAAGATTGGTCTCAAAGAGCTTTTCCTTTATCTGACGAAGGAGCGTTGGAATGTCATTCTCCTTACCACCGCCCGACAAAACAGTTGAAGAAGGCTCGAGCCGGATAGACGAAATACCCTTAGCATTCATCATAGCCTTGAGAAAGCTTACGGGATTAGTATCTTTGAGTTGCTCCAGTTCTGTAGGAGTAAGCACTGCAGTGGTCTACTTCGAAGTAGCCACAGGAGTAACTATATTCCCGAGAGTCGAAGTTTCATCATTGCCGGGAGGAGGCAATTTAGAAGTTTCATCTACATCTTCATGTTCAGAGATAGTGTCTTCGCTCTCGATTGGCTGGTTGACTATGTTGCCACTATTTGAATTTTGTGGGTTCTCTTCCATGTCCTTATCTCGATGGGTAAGTGGAGAAGCGTCATTCGAATGACTTTCCTCAACATGCACAGGAGAGACGTTGGTCGTGATTGTGGTGTCGTTTTCTTTTACCTCCCCGTTTCACTTGGGAGGACGGCACGCTAAACCCTTCACGCGAAATTTGGAAGGAGAATGCGCCCGTGGTGGGATGAATTTTATTTCAGTTCTTCCTACGATATCACACGAACTTTCTTATTGGTCCTACGAGTAGGAAAGGGGAAAAAAGATCTCAACTAAACCCTAGGAGTTTGCTAAGTGTGGGGATTTCACCTAGACTAGAAATTCTGGAGTCCGGGGGGTCGGTTATACATAGGGAAGTGTTTAAACACCCTACATATCTGTAGTACTCTACAGGAACCTTCTCTGTGTCATTTGTGTTTGTGTTTGTTGCTAATGATTGGGAAAGTTTCTCCTTTGTGTTAGGAGAAGGAATGATTTGATTTGAAAAGACAGACAGACAGACAAACTGACTATTTTTGGTATTTTATTAGCTCGCTGAGATTCCTTGTGAACCTCATGCCTACATATCCCTAGTGGAAGTCAGAGCTTAATGTAGTTCGGGGAACTAACTAGGGAAATTAATTGTTTTTTTGTGCCTTGCTTGAAGCTCAAGGTTGAAGCTTGGAATTAAATCTCTGTTTACAGTAAAGAGACATGAAATCATCTCTACAGAGAGGTATTTGTACTATTCTACCACAAACATTTTGAAAGAGTGACAGAATAACTGGATTCATTTCATTCAAGAGGGGAGTCTACTTGGTTGATCAAGTATGACAGCCATCGTGCCTCTAAAATGAAAGAAAGATGCTCATCCAAATTAGGGAAAGTGTACAAGTCTGGGGATGTGCCAGAGCATGTCTTTCAGAGTCCTAAATGGGAGACTTTGATTGAAATTGAAATTGAAATGTTTGTTTGTTTGTTTGAATGTGGTAGAGTAGTAAAAATATCTCTCTATAGAGATAAGCTATGTCTATCTACTGTATAAAAGATTTGAATTTTAGCTGGCTTGTATGAGGCCCAAGCTTGAGGCTTTTTGATTGACTTATTAATTATTATTGACTTTGGGAGATGACTCCACTGGGGATTAATTACAGGGTATTTTTGTGTTCTGTACAAAGCCCAGAATTGAGGCTGACTCTACTTAGGGAGACTCTATTTGTGTGCCTTGTACGAAGCCCAAGGTTGTGGCTAACTGTTGAGGATAATTGAATGAATGACTCTATTTTATGTGCCTTGTACAAAGCCCAAGGTTGTGGCTGACTCTAGCTAGGGAAAACATTATTTTCTGCCTTGTACAAAGCCCAAGGTTGTGGCAGACTCTTAAATAAATGAATTGGATGACTCTATGGGGAAAAGATCCTAGGTGTTAGGAATCTTTGACACATGAAAGTATGGTTTATCTGCCTTGTACAAAGCCCAAGGTTGTGGCTACTGAATGATGAAGAACTCACTGGGGAGACTCTATTATCTGCCTTGTACAATGCCCAAGGTTGAGGCTGACTCTTAACAGGGGAGTTTTATTGTTTGGGTGCCTTGTATGAAGCCCAAGGTTGAGGCTAACTATTTTTGTTGGTTTTGACTCTACTGAGGAGATTTTATTTATTGAAAGACTGTTTTTCTTTGGAAGCTAACCCTTTCCAGGGATTTTGACTCAGCTGGTGAATTTGTCTGTTAAAAGACTGACTTTATCATGTTTTTGGAGGCTGACCCTTTCCAGGGGTTTTGACTCTTTTGGGGAAATTATCTCCTAAGAGAAATGAATCGACATTTTTTATTAATTGACTTTGGAGGCTAACCCTTTCCAGGGGTTTTATATTAAAAATGAAAGAATGTGTGGAAGCTAACCCTTTCCAGGGATTTATTGAAATGGAGGTTGATTTTAATTGACTTTTGGAGGCTAACCCTTTCCAGGGGTTTGACATTTTTTAGACAGATGTTGGAGGCTAACCCTTTCCAGGGGTTTGACATTTTTTAGACAGATGTTGGAGGCTAACCCTTTCCAGGGGTTTGACATTTTTTAGACAGATGTTGGAGGCTAACCCTTTCCAGGGGTTTTGTTGAAAATGAATGGCAGAAAGATTATCTAATGGAGACTTCTTGTTTAAAGCCCAAGATGAAGGCTGACTCAATGCTGAGGATGACCCAAAGCATGGATCCTAGACTCTGCTAAGGAAGATTGATGAAGATAAGGGTGACAGAGACTGTCCATGTCTCTCATTCCAAAAGGTGTACTCAATGCAAAATTGAGACAAACTTAGCTTGTTTAAAGTCTGGTTTAAATTGGAAGAAACTCACCAGGGTAGGCTAAAAGGTGGCTAAAGACCTGTTCCTATGTTTATAAGAAACCTGATGGGTCCTTGTATACAAGCTCAAGAGGAAGCTGGAAATGCTTTTAAGAAGCCTGTGGGTCCTTGTACAAAGCCCAAGAGGAGGCTAATCGAGGGTCCTTGTTATAGCACAAGAGAAAGCTTATGTGGTTTTGAACTTATTTTGGCTCTAAGCGAATGGGTAAGAGGTTTCACCGGGAATAATTCCTCTTTGGGTGGATGTGTCCTATTATTTGGATTCTAAGGTTTTTGCCAAGATGTTTCACCGGGAATAATTCATCTTGGGGGTTTGAACTACAGATCTCTAATTAGGAAAGAGCCTTCACCGGGAAGACATTCTCAATCCTAGGTCATATTCCTATAATATATATATATATAGTTTAACTGTCCTAAGGTTTACACTCGAACGTAGTTCTAAACTAATATATGCACAGTTTATATTTGACAGTAATTTAAATAAAGACTGTAAATTGAAAGCTTGTAAAGCCTAACCTGGATGGAGTGGAGGCCATTGAAGAAGTATGTACAGAGCTTTACCAGCAATTGATGGATAATAGTTGAATATATATATATGATAAACAGTTAATGGTTTTTGAAAACAGAAGAAGTGAAGATGGACAAAGGTCACATAGGTATCTGAAGAGTTTCACCGGGAATAATGCCCTTCAAATACCAGAAGAATGTTTTGAAAACAGAAAGAAGATTTTGAAAATACAGTTTTGAAAACAAGCTAAGAAGAGAAGGTTTTTGGGACTTACACTCTATTAGAGGCCCAGTACTTCACAGTACTGGTGTAAAAGCAATTTGAAAATGATTTGGAATGATACAAGGTTTTGTTGTTTGAAAACCTTAATCATCCGTTTAATTAGAGATTGAAAACAGTTTTGAATATTGACAAAAGTCAACTTAATCAAAGTAAAAATAAAGATTTTTACTTAATTAAGACCTAAACAATTAGGGTTTTATCATAAACTTTATTTACAAAATGATTAGGTTAAAACAAAGTGAATATATGTATTTAAAGTATTTAAGAAAACACTTAAAACATACTATTTTAAACCTAATAAAAATATATGAAAAAAATAATATTTTTATGATTTTTTTATTTATTCACAAAATAGGTATATTAAATGATAAGTGTGTGAAAAATGAAGTGAAAATAAATTAATTTGATAGGTTAAATAAATATGTGAAGTTTGTGAGAAAATGAAAGAAATTGTGTGTTAAAAAAATAGTTTTGGCCCTTGGAGGGTTTGAACCCACGCCCTCTAGGTCACACACTTAAAACAAACACCACTGAGCCAACGCGCGTGTGGTGATAGTAACTTGCATTCATTTGGTTATGTTTCAAAACAACTAGTAAATCATTGAAAAATAAAAGAATCAAAAAGTCTGGGGCGAGGGGGATTCGAACCCCAGACTTGAGGCATGATGAGACTAAGGGCGTATGGGAGGCCACTAGGGCAAGTTTGTTCAGTCGTTTAAGGAACGCATACCATTCAAAATAAAATAAACTTTGGCCCCAGATTCAAATTTTGCGCGCCATGGCCATAGTCATCTTCTTCCTCGAGCTCAAAGATTTTCAAAATCCTAACTCTCTGGTTTCTCAACTAAATGACATGATGTAAACATCAATCTTGTTCTAAATTTCCTCACGAATCCAGATATGTAGCTAACATTTATTTATATGAACTATAGCTACCTAATTTCTCAGAAAACTCTAAGAACATATAAACCCTAAATTTGAAATTAAATGACAAACAAGATGAATAAATGCAAGATGATAGAGGGTTTTCAATCCTCTGATGATGCTGAACAAGATAGAATCGAGCTTTATCACAAAGAGTACTTAAATTAAAGAGATAGAGTTCAGAAACTTACCTCTGAAAATGGAGGTCGTGAGGATGATAGAGAGCACCTGGGCTTGAATGAATGATCTCAATAGCTTCCTTGAGACTCAATGATGCTAACTGAATGCTTATTGGAGCTTGAATCCTCCTGAATTGCTCTATGGACCTCCCTCGATTTCAGCTTCAAGTGAACATGGAGGTTGTTGAATTTGGAGTTACAGATGAGCTGCAGCCATCTGGTTAGCTTCACTATGACCTGAGGAGTGTGCCTGGATGATTGGCTTGACTTGAAACCTCCTGAATCACTCTATGGACCTCCAACTGCAAATGCTCCAAAGTGAGAGCAACAATGGTGTTCCTCTACTTACAGAAGTGATCCAGGTGCTTGGATCACCTCAAATGACCTCCCTTGAGATGTTAGAATGCTCACTTTCCAAAGATAAGCTCTGGTTTGAAGAAATCGATTCTTCTTGCCAAAGAACTTTGAAAAACAATGAACATGAGAAGAGAAAGAGAAAGCAAGGAATATGGTTGCTTTGGTGTGGTTTCTGAATGAGAATGAGGCCTCTATTTATAGGCAAATGTCTCAGTACTGATTGGGAGAGTGAGCTTGCTTAGTGAAGCAAGTTTGGTTTCTTAGCCATGAAGAAATTCAAAGAATATTCCAAGTGCAATGATGAGCTCTTTGATACCACTCCCTAGCCATCGGTTTTGCTTGATCTTAGGGGACCAAATGGCTGCAGAAATGAGCTCCAATTGGTTGGGAGAAGATTCCTTTGATGAATCACCAATTTGTCATAAATTCAAAAATGCAATCATTACATAATCACATGCCTTTGTTTTTGGGAATCTTCTCTAATCCTTATGCAATGATGGAAATTGATGTATGGTATGGTTTCAGATGCATTAGAGGTCGTGTAGCATCACTTAGTGAAGCAAAATGCACAAAATTGCAAAGTTTCAAATTGTACATGACCTATAATTTTACTTCATGAGGCCAACTTTGAACAAGCATAACTCCTAGCTCAAATTGAATTTGGAGAAGGTTGAACACAATTTGGAAAGCCCTAAACATCTACTTCAAATCATTAGTTTGGAGTTTCTTCAGAATCCTTTGGCAAATTTGTGAAAAATGAGGCCAAAGTTGGAAGAAAACTAGGTTAAAACACTTAGAAAAATTTCTAAGTGTTTATGACCTAAAACTCCAAAATTTCCAAAACTCTTAAATGATTGATCTTTTGAAAAAAATTCCTTTGTAAGATGTTGTTTTATTTTGCAAGATCTACAACTTTCATGTTGGAAGTTTTTTGAGTTGTGTAGGTGAAATTTTGAGTTCTCACCATGCCTTAAAAAACCCTAATTCCCGACTTTTTGCTCCTTGATGAATTTCTTTGAATTTCTTTGGTCAAATGACTTCATTATCCATATATTGATGATATTGATCCTTAAAAGTCATGGTTTGACCAAAAATCTCAAAAGTCAATGGTGATCCCACACTGTTGACTTTTCCTGACAAAGTGAATTTTTGGGCTTTTGTGAAGAAACAAGATCTTCTCCTCAAATGAATGATGTAAATGGATTATATTGAGGTAGTAGAGATTCTTGAATCATGTATTGAGTTTTGGATCCATGCCCTGATTAAAAGTCAACCATCCTGGTGAATTAGGTCAAAAACCCTAATTGTCGACCAGATGAGAATGATGACTGTAGACTTTGAATTGAGGTGTGATGTCCAGTGGATCTTGTCATATGGGTTATTTGAAGATGATTGATGTCTTTGAATGACCCCCTGGGGCTTTTTAGGGTTTCCCAAAGGTGATCCCTGATTTTAGTCCTTGATAGACTCCAAACCCTAGTCTGTTGATCTGAGTAATCCTGTACTTAGATAACTGGGTGTCTTAATCAATCACAGGTGTAATAATGAGGGTTTTGAGTCTTATGCTTGTATTAGAGACTAATCCTCCTATTGATTGATCCTTTGCCTGAGTTTTCTTGTCTTTGAACACCCTCGATTGAATGTCAGGCTGCTCTGGGTACTTGCTTTGACTTGATGAAAATCCTGAAGATATGTCATCTCAGGGGGGGTCAAAAATTAGGGTATGACAGTGATAGGTTGAACATATTCGAGGATTTCAGAAAAGGGAGGAGATTTACGTTGAGGGACACCTGTTACGTAAATCAAAGTTTGTTAGGACAAGAAGCCATCAAAGAATTGTTTGTCAATCGAAGAGACAAATGCATACCTTGAAGGTTGCCAAGATCAATGCTGAGGTTTGAAGTGTTGAGATCAGAAGTAACGGTGCCCATGTCATCCTGTATCGACAAGGTAAGAGATAAACTCGGTTGTTAAAAGTTAAGTATAAAAAGTGATAGTGTTATAAGGTCCAAATACCTTGTTTGGGACGTTATCTGGGCTAGAGTTATGGCTTTCCACAACTGGAATAGCACAAACGACCTTTAAAGGTGATTCATCAGAAGATATCTTATCACTCGATGAAGTGAGTTTCGAAGTTCCAGATTCCTTTTCTTTAGTTAAAGGAATAGTAGCCTTCTGTCTTTTCTTCGCTGCTTGTCTGGTACGAGGGGAAGATTTATCTTCATCATCTGAAACATTGGTGGGAGAAATTTTCTGCTTTGAAGGGGTCGGAGGCTTCGAACTCTGGAAATGCACAGTAATCAAAGTAAGAAATATTCATAAAATTGCACAAGTCAGAATGTAAGGTATGAATATACCGTGAGTTTTTTGCCAGTAGTGACGGAGTCACTCCCACTTGTCTTGGTGCTTTTCGAAGCTCCAGCGCCTTTCTGTGCAGGGGCTTCCTTGATACTTTTCTTTCGAGTAACAACTGTGAACAAAGATAGAAATCAGTGTTTGAGTAAAGAAGGAAAGTTAGTCGAAGGGTTGTCTAAACCCCAACCTTCAGGTATTGGAGTCAAGACACGAACGTGCTCAAGACCTATATGAATATTTCCTTTGAAAGTATCCAGGGTATGCTTAGTCGGGACCACTCGTTCAGCGTGTTTTTTATATTGTTCCTGAAGGATTTTAATGGCATTCCCACACACAAACCAGTATGGAAAAGGAGGACTTAGAGCCACACCAAAGTCAGCACTAGGTAGTGGAGGGAATTTTGGAGGATTAAGTTCAAAATCCACTTCATAATGTAGTTCAGGTCGAACATACGTGGGCAATTTCAACTTATCCAGTTTAGCAGAAAACTTTTCACGTAAAGTGACCGCAGCTTCACGAACGGTCCGACTAAGGTCATCAGGCCTGTAGATAGTTTCAAAGAATTTTTGAAAAGCTTGGATTTCTTTAATATGAGTTGAAGTACCTTTATGGAAGTTCGCCTGCACATCAACAAAAGCTTCAGTTAGTTCTTGAGTAAGGCTTTCAGCATCGAAGATTTGCGTAGTATAGTAATCTGTCCACCATTGATGAAAATCTATGGTAGAATAAAAAGCAGGTTCAAAAGAGACAGGAGAGAGAGTGGTGATGCCAACATATTTGGAGATTTTAGACTCGTATTCATCTTCCGCTAGATGCAAAGTGTGTAGACACATGTGATTCCTTTTGTCGTACATACACTTTGGTTTCATTTGAACCAATCCAAATTGTCTCGATACCAGATTTGGTTGGTAGCAAAGAAGACAGCAGTGACTTTTGGGAGATCGAAGTCGGTGGTATAACAGCTTTGGGGTAAGGAAAGCCTCCCAGATAACCATGGATTCGGCTTGTTGATCTGGAGACATTGCTGGAAACTCTCGAGTAAACCACTCAGGACCCACTTTCCTTTGCACAAATGGAGCCATGGAGGGGCTAAATTGATAACGTTTAGAGAACATCATCATGTATGCTAAGAAGGTTTCACGAAGCTTGCCCGTTTCTTCTTTTGGAGTCAGGAGAGCCAATCTAGTTCCTTCTACCGTTCGATTTTTTATGACCGGATCTTCTTCATTTACAACACCTTTGTATGGGAGATGAGCTTCGAAAGTGGCATTGAGCCATAACTGCAACAACCAGAAGGGACCAGCAAAGAGAAGAGATCCTGTTTTGTAGTTCTTAACAAGGTCGGTTGCTTCACCAAGATTCTCGTAGAGAAATCCTAGAATTAACTGGCTTAGGTTTAACTTTTTCCCAGCATTTATCTGGTTAGCCACACAAAGATATCTCTTTGCTACTTGTATAGACCTAGAACAAAAAACGCATCTCGAAAGCCAGAATGCTAGGAATGCAATGTGTTTTTCATCTGTGACTTCTGTGGTCGTTTGGACATGGTATCTTTGGATAAAAGCAGTATAAGTGATTGTTGCTTCATTAAAGTGGATGGTGTCAATATCCATGAAGTTGGGATCGAAGGTTTCTCCAGTTGGTTGAAGCCTTGTGATAGAGGCTACGTCGAAGAGAGTAGGGGTAACCATTCCACATGGAAGGTGGAAAGTATTGTGAGAAGCATCCCAAAAATGAACTGACGCTACTAACATGGTTTGGTTATATTCTAAACCTGTTTTGGATAACTGGATTAGGTCATAAATCCCTAGTTGTTTCCAAAAAGAAGCCTTTTGTTTTTCCACTTTAGTTAGCCAAGCGTAATACAGGTCGGGATCTTTTGCTAAAGGGATTGACCTAAAGACTTTCACGAAATTGGTTACATAGTTTAACCTAATTTTTTCTAAGGTCATAGTGGCTTCAATCAAGGTGCCATCTGCATTGTCAGTGTTAGCTAAGATTGGATGGCCATCTTCATCTATTTTGTTCATGCAAACCAAGGGCCTAGTTTTATAATAAGCAGGAAAAAATTTACCCAGAGAAGGGTTATTTCCTCCAGGTAAAGGACACATGAAGGCGTGAATTTTCCCACAAAGTTCAAAAGGAATGATTACCTGAGAAACGTAGATAGCACGAATTTCTACGGCATTTGAGTATGGAATGTGTTGTTGATTCCCTATTTGTGTAGGATTTTGAAGCTTCTGAATAGGTTGGAGAACGTTTGAAGTTGAAGAAGACGCCATGGATGAGATTGCTTTAAGAATTGGGTTAAACGAAACCAAAGGGGATTTCTTTTCTGTGATGATAGGATGAGAATATAAGTGAAAGTTATGTGAGGGTAAAAGTTCAAGTATTTAAAGGTTTAACGGAAACCCTTTCAAATCTTTTGGGTAAAGGTCAAAGGACACGCGACAAGCGTTGATTTAATCTAACGGCGGTCGAACAGTTGTTAGCCTTACTCCTAATATATAGGAGTAATGATCATAAAGTAATGACAGAACGTGGGAATGCAAGTTCTGAGAAGATGTTTTTGAAAATGACAAGACGTTTTGAAAGTGGAGTCATAAATGATTATGACGTTAGTCAGTTGTCTTGGAACTCTAAAAAATGAGTAAAACAAAATCTCGTCATAACAAGAAACGCCTATTTCTCTTGTTTTCGAAACAGGCACTTATTGGGGGCAATTTGTTGGCTGAAGATTTCGTTTAGAGAAAATATTCTTTGAAGAGTTAGAATTCGAAGAAAAATGGCTACTGATGGCCATGTTTCGAGGATATTGTTTAAGTTGAAGTAAAGATGATTAGAATTGGAGCTAATTCGAAGTGAATTGTCTTTAAGACTTAAACGTTTTGCGAAATACGAAGGGTACTGAAGCTTGACATGTTTTCGTGGCATTCTCGGTTCTGATCACGTTGCCACGTATCGAAAGAGGATTCAGGCGGGAGGATTTGAATTTCGAAATAGTCTGTGTAATTGAACAAGGACAGATGGCATCCCAGGATTCATGTGAGCAATGTGGCATCAGATTAGTGTAGGATCGTTAGGGTCGAAATTAGTATAAATAAGGGTCTTAATGTTAGGATTCCGTGTGTTCATTTTGTATAAATCACTCACAAATTACTCAAGTATCAAGTGTTAAGAGAACGAGTTCGCTGAGAAATGTACGTATGACACCAACACCATTTTAAATACATTTGTATCTTTCTTTATTCAAGTATCTTTCCAATTCCTTTATTGTTTTCGTTTAACTTTCATTTCGAAGCATTTTACGTTTCTGCATTTAACATTCTTGCACGTTATATTCTTGCACTTTATAATATTTCTGCAATTTACACGCTTTTTATGTTTTCTTTGTCGAAGTTATATTAACATGTATAACAAGTGTTGTTTCACATGAATAGTCATATGATCATATTACAAACGAGTTTTCGAAGCAAGAACAAACAAATATGGACCAAATCATATCAAAAGACAATTGTTTGACTATGTCCTAGAATCAATCTAGTCGATCCTGCGAGTAACCAAAGTATATTTTATAGTTTGGAGGACTAGCAGTTGTTTACCGGAAATCACCATAAACACTTTGTCACCTCTTTAGGCAGAGGTTGATCATTAGGGTCTCGCTATGCATCTACTTGGTGGAAAGGAGTAGCCCTTCTTGGATCTGAAAAGGAAGATTCTCCAACTTGGTTCGAGGTTGGGTTTGTTAAGAAGGTTGGAATTGGCCTTCAAACATCTTTTTGGGAAGATCCCTGGATATAGAACATTCCTCTTAAAACTAGGTTCTAAAGACTCTTTACCATCTCCTAAAGGTAAAATAAAGTACCGTGGGAGAGATTGAGAGGTAGGAAGATGGGAGAATTTCTTTGGATCTTGGTTGTAAGAGAATGTTTTTAAATCATGAAGAATCTATGATCTCTTATTTCTTTTTACTCCTCCAAGACTTTCAGGTTAGTGATGGGAGTGGTAGGTGGGTTTGGAGACATACTAGAGAAGATTTGTTCTCTGTGGCGTCTGTTTACCGAATTCAAGTTGGAAATTATTGTGCATCTGAGACCTTTTCATCTAGGGAGAATCCAATTCTTCTTCTTATCTGGAATAGTTGGGACCCCTCTAAGGTGGTGGTCTTTTTCTTAACAGCTCCTGCATGACAAATTCCCATATAAGGAAACATGTTCAAACAGAAGATCATTATTGACTTAGAGGATATCTCTTATATTGATAGCGAGCATAAACATCATGCAAACTATATATAAACTATCATGCAAACTATATATTTTTGCTTACACATAATATATATATATATATATATATATATATATATATATATATATATAAACTATCATGCAAACTATATAAGTATATATATAAACTCACACTCAATGTAATCACATGTATTAATTATAAGATTGTGTAAACAAACTAGTAACAAACCCGTGCGTTCGCACGGGTTCTGGTGTGGGTTGCGCATTTATTTCAAATCCCCACTTGAAAATATAATATATTTATTATATAAAGATTAGTAAAAAAAATGATATTATAAGTAAAAAAACATTTATGGTGTACATTTTTCAAAATTAAATATCGATTAAAATAAAGCCCTGTCCCAAATAAGAATTATGATATTATAAGTAAAAATAACATTTAGGTTGTACAAGGATTTAAAATAAATATAAAGTGGCTTAACAAAGTGAGTATTACCCAAAAATAAAAAAACAACATAGTAGTAAAGTTAATTATGATATTAGAAGTAAAAAAACATGTAGGGTGTACAATTGAAGGATTTAAAAAAAAAATTGCGATAATAAAGTGAGTATTACCCCAAAAAAAATCATAGTAGTAAAGTTAATAATTAAGTGTTAAAAAAATAACATACAATAAAAAGTAGTAGTAATAATTAATTTAAAAAACAATATAAAGAAAGAAATGTGGAAAAAGGCTAAAAAATAGGTTAGTTATAGTTTAATAAATAATATAAAGAAATATCATTTTAATTAATAAAAGGAAATATGCAGTTATGGAATAATAAACGATATAAAGAAATAAATGTGGAAGTAAAAGTTTTTAATGAGTAGGATTTTGGAAACCTAACGCTTATTAGTTGGAAACCGCAATTGATTATTTGTAAAACGCATTTGTTCAGAAGCAAGGAAGACCCTAGTCGCCTTGTCTCCCTCAATCCTTTGCATCAAAAGTAAAATCGCAACTCACATCACGGCAACGATGGCAGCGAAGCACCAAACAACTACAGTGAACACAAACAAAGCAAGGTAAACTGTTCTTCATTTCTATTCTCCCTGAGTAGATGCATTGTTGTTATTTTAAAGTTTGGTATTCCGACAAATCGTCTTATACCAATACCTGTTGCCGAAAAGTTACATAAAATGACTATTTAGAGTTTTATTTTCTATTGCATGTGGATGTATGCGTATTAGATTTGTGTTAACAGTTTATCGGTCTGTTATGCATGTATATATATTGTTGAACATTCAACGGCGTACCTTATATTAGAAACGTGACATTGTCTGATAATGGTTTAAGCCACTGTTGTTATGCAGAGATGAAGAAGTTGGTGTTGAAACACGAGTGACTTTCAAACGGACACGCAGTTATGTTCTGAAAGAAATGCTGGAAGAGGCGCATCGTGTGAAAAAAGAAACTATAAGTGCGATCGAAGAAATTGAGGCAACGAAGGTGAAAACAGAACCTGTTGTTGAGGAAGACATTTCGCGTGGATTGGCAACAGATGTTTTGGGGCGTGAAGAAATTCCAGTAGTCAGTAAGAAAGGCAAAGGGAAACAACAAAATCCGACCATTGCTGCAGGGCATGATGGCAGAAGGTATCATGCGTCTGTCTATCGGGCATCCTTCCAACCATGTCGTTCCCGAAGGTATCTATTTTTTGTGGATTATATTAGCCATAGTCATTAAAGGATGTATTAGCCGCTGCATTAATAGGTACAAAGGATGATATTATTGTTGTCATATTTGTTATTGTATGTTTGTAGCAATGGAGGAGCTGACAGGTTGTCGTCGAAGTTGAAAGGCAAGGAAAAAGTTGTTGGAGTCAGATTGGAGAAGTCAGTCACGTGCAAGAAGGCGAATGGCAAAGGGGAATTTTTTCCCAGGAGTGTAGACCGTACTTGTAACACCCCTCTAATAACCCGCGGCAATTAAACAATTAATAATTCAGAGTAGGCATGCAAGGGGTATCACAATTCATAAAATAAATAAACACACGTCGGTACCTGTCATGCATTCACTGAAAACAACTGAAATTATAACTCAACAGATAAAATCATGTTTTACACAGCGGAATTAAAGCACACAGAGTCAACATTCATCATAATGTATCTGACTCAATCAACAACCAAATAGAGTTATAACCAAACTCATACACAAACGTGTTCCCAGTGTTACATCTACCAGAGCATGACACCGACACTATAACCAAAAACAGACTTATGAGCTAATCCTCACCAAGTCACGCCGCTATCCTCAATCTGAAAAATGACAACAAGTAAGGGTGAGTCTCATCACAGTTAACCAATGTTATCACATCACAAATAATAACATGTCATAGTTATATCATTCACCCAATCGTTTCATATTCAGACAATCACCAATCATATAATCCACAGACAAACAAACAATCAACACATAACATATATAATCATGTTATAGCAAATCATGCACATGTATGAAACTGACACTATGCATGTGGTACCAATCATCACCAGTGGAATCATCCACCGACCGATCTATCATCAATTCAGAAACGGTCCTGCCAGCACCAATTCCACACAATGGGAATTCTGCCCCTCGATGAATCCTCTCATCATATAGGATTCAACTCATGTTTATGAATGCATGTAACATATATATAACATACTTTCATCATTACCAATCTATGAGTAGCATCAACTATACTCATTTCATCATCATCATCATCAATAACAAGCATGTTCATATATACATCACATCATTCAACATAATCAATCATCAGTAAACCACAGAATCACATTACAAGGTTTACACAGTACGAAACAGTACACAAACAGACATACCAACCGAAAGTTACACATCATCGAACTTTCCAGAAAATCACAAAACAGAAATTTCACACACAACACGCCATACGCGTATCACTATGCCTCATACGCATCCATACGCGTTTCAACACGCCTCATACGCGTATCATACGCAATCCACCAGAACACAAAAATAGCCTGTAAACCATCACATACGCGTATCAGTTCTCCATACGCGTATCACCAGAGCTATGTTCCTCTTTCCAAAATTCCATACGCGTATCAGCCCTGCCATACGCGTATCACCAGAATAATTTTTCCTCTTCAATTATTCCCATACGCGTATGTGCATCCTCATACGCTCTCGTACGCAACACACCATTACGTGGTTCTTGGGACAGGGCAACTGCGTATCATACGCGTATAGCCCCTTGGGAGTGTCCCCCATACGCGTATCAGCCTCATTCCATACGCGTATGGCACTGTTTCATACGCGAAACACCAGAAATGCCCAGTAACCTGCAGAATTCGACACAGTCCAAAAACCCATTCGTTCCCACTCATACCAGTCTACGAAATTGAGTTCAAAAACCAGAAAAATGCATCTAACAGTGTACGAATTCATCCACAAACAGTAGCATATGATTCTCTAACCAATTCTATTCATCATATCCTAATCTATCAGTTATTAGGGATTACAGTTCAAACCCAAATGATGAACACAGATGAATGTTTCAGAATTTGGAATCAATCAACCAAATAATATTCCTAATCCACATTACTACTCATAACACGATAATAGAGATTAAACGGAGAGTCCCCCCCCCCCCTTACCTCAGATAATTGTTCTTGATCTTTGGTCTCTCCCTCTACAGATCTCCTTCAGTTCCTCGTGTTCTCAGCCTTCGTTCTTTCACGTTCTTTCTTCCTTTCCAGTTCCAAATGTTTATGAAAATAATATAATAATTTAGTAAAAAGGATTATAAAATTACCCTCCCTCTTTTACTAATTACTCATATGGCCCAAATGCCATAAACCATTATTTTCACAAAATCCCCAATAATTCTAATTATTAATTCAATAATCCAATTAAATTAATATTAAAATTATACGGGTGTTACAGTACTAAGTCTGGAAGGTAGTATTTTATTGTCATATGAATTAAGTGGTCAAGCCGTTCAATATGTTTACTACGACCGCAAATATACCGTTTCTCAATGGTTTATATATACCTCTTGTGTTATATTTATGTAGGAAATCGGCTCCAAAAACAGTGGGAATGAAAGAGGAAAGCTGGACCAGAATGGTTGACAACCCAGTGAAGCTGAGAAACAATGTTCTTGTTAGTTACGATGCCTTTCGTATAATTATATTTAGCAATGCTGCACAGTCTTATGGAAACTAAGTTAGGTGTTTTCTTTTCTGTTTCAGCATATTCCGAGAGCAGTTATTCGTGCATGCATACATGGGAAGATTCCAAGAATAAAGCTAATCGATCGCGACAACAATGTTCCGTATTATTGTGAGATGACAAAGAGGGAAGACACTGTGGACCGGTATATCTTTGGTGGATGGTCGGACTTCTGCAAAGACCGCAACCTTCAGAAAGGTGACATCCTACGTTTTTGCATCAGATATCCTCCGGTGGAAGAGATCTCTGTGGCCGTCCGACGTGGAAAAGCATAGTGTATAAGTTGTTTATTTAACTGATCGAGAAGCATAGTTTAATACTTTTTGGACAAATGTGGTAATGTTTTGGTTGTTTAATTTTTTTGGGCAAGACTTGGAATTTGAGAGTCATGGTTATTTGTTGTATTGACAGTATTATTATGGGCTGGATGGTTTATGTTACTACTCGAATGAAACTTAATGTTATGCGCAGTGTCATATATATTGGAAGTATATCATGGTTGTTGTAATTGTTTGCACGTGTTTCGTAAAAAGTCCAAAAATGCCAATGTTTGTTTCCTGCAGGTTTGTTTAGAGTTTTATTTTTCGGCACCGTAATTGATCTGTCATTACTGGCAGAGAAGCAGCGCTGTGGTTCTATTATGGCAATGTTTTTTGCCACTTTAGTTTTTTTGGACAACCATTGGGTTTTCAATGTCATATAAATTTGTTGTGCTGACAGAATTATTATGGGTTGCATGGTTTACATGAACACTTGAAGGAAAGTTAATGTTACGTGTGGACTCATATATTTTGGAAGTATTTGATGGTTGTTATAATTATTTCCATGTGTTTCGTAAACTGTGATATAATGCCAATGTTAGTTTACAATCGTATTTGTGAATGATCGATTATTGAGATTCAGTGCCTTAGTCTTTAAATTACATGGATGATTTTCTAATTAGGTGTTTAAACCCCAAGGCATGTATTTTGTTAGAACAAAACAAATCATATGGTGTGTTGGGTAAATTGGTTCACGCATCATTATTGTATCAGTAGCAATTTATGGGCGTTGTGAAAAAGAAAATAGGAATGTTTTATGATGTAAGGTTAAACAAATCATGGCATTGCTATGTATAATATGAAGTTATATTTTATGTCAAAAAAAAATATTGAAAGGTGGTATATAGATGATGCAATGGTGTACTACTTTATGCAATGCCACGACTCAACACATGTATATTGGTTGATACTACTTTATTTAAACTCAATTAAATAACAACTGGTACTTTGGAAACAAATTAATAGAACTGCAACTTTTTCTTTTAAGAAGATAAGTATGAATTGTGTTCACATGTGTTGTTTGTAAGCCACGCACTGTTGTGTTGTACCAAAACTGTTTGCATGTGGTTGTGAGGAATATATTCCTTTCCTTCTTGGAAGTATTAGACACTGTGCACATGTGAACCTGCAGAATAGATTCCTGTCGATTAGAAGGATAAGGACAATACCACATTGGAGAAAGCATGCTTACTTCATGGTAAAGGGTGAAAGTACCATGTGATGTTGCAGTTAATCACACATAATAAATAGGCATCCCTAATGTATGCACACAAACAAACCGAAAGCTCTTGTGCACATTGTTCATCACCTCTCCATCTGCATCATTTAAAAATTTCCTTTTGACTCTCCACAGCATTAAAAATGGATCTATGTGGCATTCTGAAGCATTCAGAAATGATAGATTATTCTCTAATTGCAAAGATCTCGACACATGTTTGGTTTGTGTTTTGATATAATTAAATAGTTTATAAATTTGTTTAATATATGCATATGTATTATTTACATTAACAAAGGAGATGCAAGTCTTTAATTTCATCGAAAACTTTCTAAATTTGACAATTGCAGTCCTACCCAGAGATTCAACAGGGATTTGTGAGAAGCTATGGAAATCAAATTGGCAAAAATTGGATCATAATGAATAACCATGGGGTACACCATGATCTGATCTATAACCAAATTGAAATGCATCCGCTTATTTTAAGTGGATGGCCTTGTATGGAATCGTATTACAGTCTTCCTTCGGATGTAGTATTGACGGTTGGATATTATGGTAACAACAACTATTCCATTTTATCAATTAGTGAGGTGGATAGACATCGGGACTTACCGCGTTTTCATAGCAGAAACGTGTTCTACAAAGAGATCCATTTTTTCGATGTAGATCTACTTCCTTTCAGTGTTGATCTGCCAAAATTAGTTGAGTATATAATAGCCCATCTATTTAAAATTGAAATGTCAAGCAATGTAGAACCAATAACTTATTTATGATTTTCCTGTAGAAATTGCCGGAGGAATTTGCAACTGTCCTCAAAGACAATGGATATGAAGACGTTGTGCTCTGCGGTGACAACGGGAAGAATAAATTAATGTCTCCCTTAAAAATTGAAGATCCTCGCCGCACAAAATTAGGATACGGATGGGACGAATTCTGCAGGTCTAACAACTTCAAATGCGGAGATAGGATTCGATTTAGGTTAGATGTTACTTCCTTGGACAAAACATGTTATGTGTATAAAATTGCATGAGTTTAGTAAATAATGAACATGTTATGCTACCTTTGATCTTCGTTGAATGGATATTTAACTTATGATGTTATATATTTAAGCTTTCTATTTATCACAAGTCATTATGGTACTGGTAGTTGGATAAGCAAGATTGACTTTCTATTTAATATATATTTATAACTACAACATATTGAACAATGCATTAACAGTAGCTCAGAAGTGTTATTCCCTTAGAATATACACAACCATAGAACTATAAAATATTAAGGTGGAATATAACATTCATAAAAGTGAAAATTCAGGTCATCATCCAGTAGAATCATGGTGTAGCTCACGGATGCTGAAACCTCATTCCAATCGATGTGATATTTTGCCTTCCAGTGATCTAATGTATAAAACCATTCTCCCCAGTTAGGCTGCAAATTGATATAAGCAACAATATAAAACCAAAGTTAAAGTAAGCTTTGAATTACCTTATACATATCCCATCTATATATTGTTGAAAACCTCCTTATAGACCACATTCGCAGTACTTGACTTCAACCTGTCGTTTTTGTCATATACCAGAATTTTTATTCCTTGCTTGGTTGTGACCCTTGACAGTGCAACATATATTTGGCCATGAGTGAAGACGTCTCGTGGCAAAAAAGTCCTACTTTATCCAGAGACTGTCCTTTAGATTTATTGATCGTCATTGCATATGAGACAATTATTGGAAATTGACGTCGTTTGAGTTTGAAGGACCAAGGGGATTGAGAGGGAGACATATCCATTCGAGGGATGTAGACCAAGTTTCCACAACACTTACCCGCCATTATTTTAGCCTCTATGACATGGTTTGCCATCTTAGTTATCATTACCCTAGTTCCGTTACACAAACCCTCCGACTGGTCTATGTTACGCATAAGCATAACATGTGTTCCTACCTTCAACCTAATGAGATGGTTAGGCAAACCTGAAGTAGTTAAGGAACTGAGAAACTCCGGTGTGAGTGTATCGACTACATTGGTGTCATGAATTTCTGACCTATCGACGGTATTTGAGCTGTAGTAATCCTTGGTTTCCCCTAAAGATGATATGAAGCTGGATGTTAGTCACTGTAATAATTGAAAAATAGATTTAGAAGGGATAGGAATACGATGACTACCTGGCATCAGATCAAGGACGTGATTGTTGATTTGATCGACAACTTCCAATGTAGAAGCAAGTATCGCCTTACTTTTTAGGTAGTCGTTAGATTGGTAGTTTTCGATAAAATCAGGATAAGTACAATTAACGATGGCAACTATTGGGTCTGTGTAATCCGTGATCAAAAGTTCTTGTGGCAGTTGAATATCGGCAAATCCATCATTTGGCTCGGAAAGTTTGCCTTCACCAATTTGCAACAGCCATTTTGAGAAGTCGGCAATTTCTTTTTTTCCAGCTTCATCTGGGCCGGATTGAAGTCGCATGTTATGTGTTAAAGTTAACACTTCAACATTCCGCCAAATGTAAGAAGCATTTATGGTAGAATGTACGATATCCGAACGACTCCCTCTAGGTACAACGGGCAAAATCTGTCTAAAATCACCACCAAAAACAACTACCTTACCGCCAAAGATCTCCTTTGAATTACTGTATGTAGACATGACGTCCTTCAAAGTTCGATCCAGTGCTTCAAAAGCATGTTTGTGTGCCATCGGTGCTTCATCCCATATAATAAGCTTTGTCTACCTTAGAAGGTCTGCAACGTCATCATTATATTCAATAGTGCATGTTGAATTGTCCATTGTTGGCACAGGTACCTTGAATTTAGAATGGGCAGTTCTACCACCGGGCAACAACAAAGAAGCTATTCCACTTGTTGCAACGGTTAGACAAATATCATATTTGGACCTCAATGCACTTGCAAGTGTTCACCACATGTAAGTCTTACCGGTTCCACCATAACCATGTAGGAAAAAGACACCACCCTTTTGCGCGTGAACAGACGCCATAATTTTATCAAATATTGTCCTTTGCTCATCTACAATGAATGGGAGCAAAATTTATGTAAGGGACTGATTTACATGAGATAGAAGTGATATCAGGCTATTCTGTACGAACCTGTCAGAGCGTTGAAAAGCGGCGTGAATTGGGTTCTCATTGTAGGCACATCATAACTCCGTTCATCATAAACCAGCCTGTTCCCTAATTTTTGTAGAACGTATCCATCAGGATATGGAATTGGTTTAAAGTCGCTGAGGCTTCTTCGATTTGCCTGCAGAAGTTTCTCGATTTCCGTCAATGTCAAATTCTTTAACTGATCTTTAGTGAGCACCAAATTTGTTCCAAATGATTGTACAAAACATTATTGTCATATATTTTTAAGGTATACATATAATTAAAAGTCCAGTTACAGTTTTTTAGTTGTTTATATGCAGAGTAAACAGCATATTGCAAGTACATGATTCTTATGAATAAACTTGTGTTAGACAATAATTTGACATTTCAATGGTAAAACGCATGAGTGGAAAAAATGATAACAATTCACTGTCTATTAGATATGGATCCAACAATTAATTTTTTAAAGCTTATTTTAATTCATAATTGCTTCAAACCTTTATTGTGAGCCAACTGTCTTTGCTGATGCAACAGACCCTCAGATAGTAGATCCCACGTCTCGTTCCAAACATGAGCAGGCCTATTAACAGCCGGGGATAAAAGCATCACTACAAAAAGTTTGCGGAGGAAATGGCCAGAACCCCATTCACTTGCCTCCCGTATTGCCCCAATGTATTCTCGGTCATCTTCTAGGAATCCCATTGCAAAGCATGCATCCCTAAAAGTATCAAACTGTGTGTCACCAACTTTGCGACATTCTTCGTAAGTTAGTGGTCCCTTCACTACGGTCAACATCAGTCGCAAGTAAAACAACTCTCCAGTGGTTGGTGGAACCCAGATCAAACGACCAATGGTGAACCCCTTTTTCCGCGGTTTCCATGTTCTGGTCTTTTTGTCATAAACAAATTTAGACACAAACTGACCATATGTAAGCGACCGTGCTTCCTCGTATTTCCCATTAGCAACAAACCAAGCAGTGAACATAGACTCCGTTACACTTGCTTTTTCCAATATATTTTCCATTCTTGCATGATCGGGGTAGTAAACAGCCTGCTCACCTACTAAATGATAATACATACGTTCGACCGCCGGTTTCCTGCCATGAATGTGGTAGGAATAAATTCTCCAACACGCCTCACTCGGGGACACATATCTACAATCCAGATACTGTTTGATCTCATCAACAGGCTCTGTGTCGTTTCCTGAGCCGTTGCCAGAAGTTGAAATTGTTGCTCCGATTCTATCAAACCCCTTGTGAATATATTTGAATAGATATTTGATTGATGTACTTTGGTTACACCACTCCATGTTAATATGTGCATGGTATTTCAGCAGGAATCTTGTATTGTAAGGTACAACATGTCGATTATCCAAAGATACACCATTTTTTTGGACAACATGGGTATTTGATCGCCTCCTATAGAGGGGATAGCCATCTGCATCAACAACAGTATCTTATTGGAAAGGCTTGGGGAAGAATTTCGAGCATTTTCTATTTTTCATGCAGCGTGAATTCATCCGCGATGGACCGCACGGACCATGCATCATGTGTGCGGAGACCAATTTATACAGTGTTGGATGTAAATTGGGGTCTGGAATTTCAACACAAATGATTTTATCTATATCAGATGGTGTTGGATATTTGCTCTGAGGGTGTAAGAAGACTAATATATGAGCATGCGGCAATCCTCGTTTTTGAAATTCAATAGTGTACATAACTGTAACGAAACAACACATGTTAAATTAGTTTGCATTGTCAATAACCAAAGAGTATGAATATCTACAATAAAGAGAAGTTGGAAAGAATCATTACATGCAATAACCTTCCCGAGCACGTGCCGTTTGGTTATATCAGTCATGAGATCGTCAAATTTGATTTTGAATACTTTGGTTATGAGATCAGGTCTATCATGTGGCTTTAAATTAGTGCCAGATAATGCACGTTCTATGTCAGGCCAAGCAGGATTGTAAGTAAACGTAACAAACAAATCTGGGAAGCCCAACTTACTTGAAATGGCCATACCATCAAAATATAGCTGGTCCATGTAACGCTTGCTCCCAATAAAAGTAGATGGCAAAACTACCCTTTTTCCTCGCTTTGGTGCTGTGTTCGCTTGAGCCCCGTGAGTTTTCTCATTCAACTGATTATATTTTCCAACTTGTAACTTGGACTGGTTAGTCCTCAACCAATTGAGACGTTTTGATTCCATCATTGCAAACCCATCGACCAATAACTGTTGAAAAAGCCGTCTTGAGTGAAGCAATGTCATTGCCTCAGCTTTGCGCTCTTGCAAACGAAAACACAGCCAATCTTTGATTGATTGGCGATTTTTCCTGGTAACCTCAGCTTCATGTTCATACCTGTGCAGTATATTTTTCCTATATCCATCCTCCCCATAAACAAAAATGAGCGGGTATTGGTAGGCCAAATAAGCAGGATGAAATTCAGTAATTTTTTGCAAATGGCCATCGCGTGCATGGACGATGATGTCTCTCTGTGTTGTGGGATCGATATCCCCAACAATTAGAGCAGCCACTACTGACACAGTTGGTGTATTGTATACACGGCCATCTTCAGCCCTATCACTGATTAGTCGTATCTTCAAGTCTAAGAACTCATTTCCTCTCAAAAGATCTCTTGCCATTCGAAATGCCCTTGCATGAGGATTGCATTCATCCAACATATCCTTTAACTTAAGAACAATATCCCTGCTGAGAACATCATTGTCCCTGCAAAAAAATTGTCATTGTTATTACAATGTAGTCCTGTATTTATCGTAATAAATACAATTACCTGAAGAATTTCATCCTGTTATCTACTTCATTGTCGGTGTCATATATATATAGTTGAGCATATTGGGGATGATGTCCAACATCCGGCATCAACGTCCCTATATGATGAGATGTTTGACCGTGCAGTTGTAAAGTAGGTGGTCCTCCTCCATGTGCAACGGTGTCGTCGAATTTCATCCCAGGAGAAGTAAACGAAAACATGGCGTTATAAGTGCGAAGGTTGCTTTGGTAGTTCTTACTCTCTGCACCATTTTTATCATGTAATAGTAGCTGCAGCAGTGGGGGGATTTAAAAGTAACGGCAATACAGCTTTTCCACTCCGACAACACTGGTGAAACTTAGGAACAGTCGTATGCCGTGATTTGTCTCTGCGTTCCTGATACCACATGGATGCATGACAAAATGGGCAATCCCAAACTCTATCTCCTATGTCAGAGTATTCTGTACCGGCAGTTACAACAATATCAAAAAACATACTTATTAGTTTTAAAATATAGACAAATAATAAGAAAGAAAACATACGTTCTAAAAGGGAGTCGACAACATCGTCATTTTCAATGCTTTCATCATCATTAGAAGAAGAATCCCCCAGGTTCACATCATCTTCGGAGTTAGAGTCCGTATCAAACGTGTAATTGGCAGTGGTGTCAATATGCGTTGTTCTATTGAGTGTTTTGCTGCCTGCATTGGAAGTAGAAGCATGGCCAGTGTTACATGGCGGTGGAATGGTTTGGTTAAAAGTTTTCAGTAGGTTATTGGCAGCAGTGGGGAGTGTTCTCCTCCTTTTTTGGTGTGATTGTCGATGTATAAGTGTATTGGACGGGGTAGTGAAGCACTAGTTAGATAGGCTGTCCGATAGAGGGGTACGATTATGTGAATTTGGTGTATGGGTGGTGGCTAAAACAGGTTGTTTGATTAAGGGTGAATTTTCTTTGTTTGGGTGATTAGATACATTGTTCCTGTTATCCAAAATGATCCTCCTCCTCTTCCTAGCAATTGAAGCAGAACTTGAAGATTGCCCTGTTTCAAATATAGTACAATAAGCATTTCCAGTTGAACAATGGTTTGTCCCCATTGAGCCATTACGGTTCTGTGCATGTGTTTGTTTATCCATGGGAACTGGAGCTGGTTGTAGCATGGCAGTTGGGACTTTTCCTATCCAATTTTTACGCGTGCGTCGACGCTGAGCTAAAATAAGTTTTCTTCTCCTTATAGCATTTTTTGCAGTTGCAGTTGTTGTTGAAGTAGAGCTGGACTCCATTAATGAAGAAAAGTTATTTCAATACTTTTGTATCTAAGACTCGATCACAGGGTTATAAAACAAAGGCAGTCCAACGCATGTGGAAGGAGGAAGTAAGTGACGATTTAGGTAATGCTGGTCTTGCTCTTGCGAAAACAGAATTATTTCTGGCCTGGTGCTGTGAAAGGGTACTAAAAAATGAGAGGGTAATTTGAAAATTTGTAGTTTCCCGCAAAAAGCTAGATTTTTAAAATATACATTTGAAAAAATGGTTGAACTTGGTTGAGGAAGATTAAAATATTAGTATTAATTATAGTTAGTAGCATTACCACATTTCCTCACGCAACAATGACTGATCTTGGGTTATGTTTTGGTGTGAAGAGTCATTGGAAAGCAGGAAAGCATGAGATCTGACATTCGGTCTTATCCATAGGATGGCTGCAATATAGTTTGTAGGAATGATACTACAAAAAGCATGTGATCTTTAACATGACAGAGTTGAAAAGGTGCTGGACACTATATTTATTTAATTTAATTTAAAAGATGACACCATGAATCTCTTTAAGAGTATATATTATTATATATTATATTTGTCAATCTAAAAATACAAACTAATGTGGATGCACCTGATAGTTTTATTTCTTTAAGTTTCTGCCAATTCTTGGAACATAATAATCAACTAATTTTAGAAAAAAAGCAGTACTTTCAACTTATCAGTTGTAATGATCATCGTTGAGTCACTTGTTCAACTTATAGGTGCATATATTTATTTAATTAAAACTATTAGATAAGATTTAGGAATATTTGAGATGTACTTTGTTGGTTAACATTATAAACAGTCTCATTTTAGGGTGATTAAGACTATTAATATAAGATAATAATATAAATAAGATGGTTGTACTATGCTATCAATAAAAACAGTCTCATTTTAAATAGTGTTATTTGATATGTACTTTGCTAATCTCTTACAGAAATCTACAAAGTTTAAACAAACAGTTAAAGTGAACACACCATTTTTTCTGAGAAGGAATTATAATAAGAATATAGTATTAAGGAATTAATATTACAACATAAATGAAAAACTAAAGTCAGCATTGAAATAAAATTAGATATCCAACAATAACATAATATTTTGCAGAACAGAAAAGTGAGAGCAGAAACGCTCGACTTGGATTGTATCAAAATAGTAGACGCGAAAACTAAGTCATTATAAATTAGGACTACGACTATCTCTTGTTCTACAACACGGTGTTCTTGTTCAATTTGGTCGAAGATAGTTCACGGACACGTAAAACGACTATTTGTTTTTCTCCAACTTGATGATCTTCTTCAATTTGGTCGAAGATAGTTCACCATCACGTACAGATGTTGATTCTCTGGAGCCATCATGAGTCTGCCTTTTTGCGGTGGGTGTTAGAGGCTCCGGGTTATGCTTGGATGTTATCTCTAGGTGCTGTAAACATAACATAAAAAAGGCTTTATGTGTATGTGGTGTTCATTACTTTTTGCATACAGTTCATGCGTATAAGATGGAAAATGATTACCGTAACAACGTCACAATCATCGGCAGCATCAGTTTTAGCCTCATCTACGCTCTCTTTAATCTGCAGAATATAAACAGGAGATAGGAGTTGTGTCTCAAATCCATTATCAAACAACTAAATTTGCAATATCTGAGCATTTATATATACCTGCAGTGGGAGGGGTGTACCGAATGGTTCAGAACTCACGACCTATAGTGTATAAAGAGAATCAGTTATAGTATACATGTAGATGATGTAAAGAATAAGGACAAATGCAAGTTGAGTTTGGTGATACCTGAGTGTCCGTCCAAGGCGCCTTAAATTGTTTAACGAACTCGCTATCTTTTATGAACATGACAACTGAGGCGCTGTCCCAGCTAGGCTGCCATTTAACCCTTAAAGCAAGATCCAGGTCCAACATGGCATTGAGAGCTAACGGGAATTCCAATGGATCTGTGATACCAGCCTATTCAACAAATATACAACGTTAGCAACGATCAGCGACAAAAGTTAAAAACCGTATACATAATTGTTGTACGAAGTTAAAAACCTTTATCATTGTTTCCCGCATCTGAGCAGCTGACAACTGTAAGATTTCGGTACATTCTCGATCCCAGAAAATAAATTTGCAAGAAGTTTGCCCATGGAAACCTTCAACTTCAATCTTATACCTATTATTGGTTTATTGTATTAGAAACGAATGTTGAAAAACCATAATCATAACAATTAGCAAATAGGTTATGTGACTCAAAGAAAAAGGTCCCAACGAACCGTACTTATAGATTTCCGCCTCAGTAGAATGTCCATTATCACATTTGTAGGGAGGTTTGTCACCGCGAACAGATTTAGTGCATTCATGGCAGCACTGGTAGTACCATCAGTAGGAAGACGCAATTAGTTTTCTCGTTTTTGCATATGTAGCACAGAAAGTAATCTGCATGAGAAAATGAATATGAATTAGAAGAAAGCATATATATACTCAAACAGCTTCACATTTCAGAACTTGTACGTCGCGGTATTTTTTCATCTAGACTAGTGGTACAGAAACAGCCCCGTGCAGCAACTTCTGTACACGACTATGACCAACATTGTCATTTGTCGAAGTGCGAGAGTATTGTTGAGACTGAGAGGTTTGTTGTGTGGAAACAATACGCAGTGATTCCTTTGGGAAACTGCATGATTTTAATTCATAATCAATATCTACAATATAAGATGAATTTAAAAGACATTGAGACTATAAATATCATGGAAGCCACCTGTTGAGGAAGTCCTTGACACAAGGAAAATCTGCATTGATAAGGAGCTTGGTAACATGGAATGTGTTGGTAACAGAGAGTGGGTATTGGCCTAAGTAAAAAAAAGAACAATGCAAACAAATGACGACACCATCGGACGTAAGAAATAAACATTAAAAAATACAATAGCGTACCAGCTTCCTTAACTTTTGCATACTGAATCAAAATAACGGTCGGGTCACATGTCGCAGTCTTGTTCTCGTTAAACTTAAAAAACTCGTTGGCATAGTCCTCCCAAAGGGTGCAATTTATGGTGTTGTTGCTGCAGACAGTACAATGGGGCTGTTATTATACATGAAATAGACGCAAAACGGATAAACGAAGCATGCTCGAACCACTTACCTTGAATCTTTGAACATAAAATTAACCTGAAGTTTTTTCCCCCCACTTTGCGTTTGTTGATACCCAATACTCTCGAGCATACCAATAACGTCTAAGTAATTGTTGAAAATGAAGCACATAAGAAATTGAGCTACTATATAATGCGAAAAGAAAAGAATATAGCAATGTAGTGTTATCAATGAGCACGTTCTTCTGAAAGTTGTCGGTTATGATGTCAGAGAAACTGGTGAAAGTGCGCGGTTTTGGGGGTATCTCATGTTTGTCAACATCACCAACAGCAGTTCCTCCCGTAAATTTCACCAAGAACTTGTGGGAGCATGGTTCGAAAACTAAGTTATTTGGCTGCACTGCAAAATTTGACACGGTATACGTATGGCCCACCTCAAACTTCTCATTGTATGCGGCCATGCATGCAGTTGGAACAACCACGTGAATATCACACCCCTGAGAATATAAAAAAGGTTAAATCGCATAACACTAACTCAAAAGCAATAAATAAGAATGACAGCATATCTACAATATAAGAAATCACGAAAAACATGTACTAAACGTGTTGAAACATATAAGGCAAAACATGTAAAACACCAAAAGCATGAAACACATGGGCAAAAAGTTCAGAAAAAGTTAAAAACTATAAAAAAACACAAAAAACATGGTAGATGTTAGCTAACTGTAAACACAAAACATAATCTTAAAAACACATCTACAATACAAACAATCAAAAGTTGAAGACGACGATAAACAAACCAGAAGTTAAAAAACCCTACGATGATTTAGGTTAAAAAACGCAAAGATTGAAGTTAACAGATTTGTTCATTTACCTCTTTGTCTTCAAAGATCATCTCAAAGTGCTCATTGTTGTTGGAGACTACCTTCCATTTATGGGCCACTCTGACCGCCACTTTCCACAGCTCCTTTGTGTCGTTGATGTCAATAATCTTCTCCATCGGACGAGCCATTTAGGAGCAGATGTTGAAGATAACACACAGAGGTTGAAGACAGCAAAGGGTTAGATAAGAGATTCGGAAGGTGGGAGACAAATGAATAACGAAAAGGGAGGAGGAAAGGAAGGTTGAAGACCGAAGAAAGTAGAAGATGGAAAAGGGTTAGAAAAGAGATATGGAAAGGTAATGAGTGAAAGGAAATGAAAAGACTTTAGAGTCTGATTAGGAGAATAGCCATATCTCTGTTTCCAAGAAAGATAGTTCAAATATTTGGAAAAAGGTAGTTGTTGGATTTGTTGAGTTCACGTGTGTTGATATGTTTTAGAAAGGTAGAAATGTTTTAGAAAGGCAGAAGTAGAATATAGAAATTAGAAAAGCAAAGAAATACAAGGAACATGTCCACGTGGCAGATTTAAGAAGCAGAGGGGCAGAAATGTATTTTCCATATCAGTAAACTTTCTTATATTGTAGATGTATAAATCATGAGATGCTTCATATTATAGAAAATGTGTGTGTAAATTTACATTATATAAATATTTTTCTCACATTTAGCAATTTGTATTATTTTTTTGTCAGCGTTTCTTTTACAAAAACTTTCTACAGCTATTTTGTTTTATATCTCAATTATTTTATCTATTTTTTATTATTATATTTATTTGTAGGCTAGAATTAAAAATTTAGTTTTAGATAGGCAAAGTCTTTTTCACTTCTTTTATTTTTTGCTATATTATTCCTTCAATTTTTAAATATTAAAATATTGGTTTAATTAAATATTTCATAGTTTGAGATCAATAAAAAATAATGATTGGTCGATAATGTTTTAAGAAAAGGAAAATTATTGTTGTTGGATAACGCTCATCACATTAGCCCTATTGTGCTTTCTAATCAAGAGGATAGAAAAGAGAATAATTAATTACACAATATTTTAATATTTATTTGATAAGATTTATTTGTTTAAAATGTCTTCCTAGTAAGCAAAAGGTAAGACAAACTCTTATCTTAAATCTTAAAAAAATTGTTGTAAAGTTAATTTAGTCTTTCAATATAAAATAAATTTAATAAAATGATAAATTGTATCTTTCATAAATAAAAAGAGTTATTACCAACTTTAATTTTAGATTTTTATTGGTAAAAATTTTTATACTAATTTATACAATTAATTTTAAATTGAAATTTAGTTAAATTATATCAAATAACTAAAATAAACAAATTAAATTAGAGTGCAACGATATTTTCTTTTTATGATATATCATATTATATGATTTTTTTACTATTCTATTTTATTTATCTAAAAATATATAAATATTTATTTTAATACATCTGGATAATCAATATTATTAAAAAAAAATCTAAAGATTTTTTAAAATTAAAATTTATTATTTTTTTGCTTTAAAAAATATGGCAAAATATCCTTTTTCGTCCCTTAAATTTACCCCGGGGTCCATTTTGGTCCCTTAATTTTTAAAAAGTTCAAATAGATCCCTTATCTATTAAAAAGGTGGCACGTTAGTCCTTTTCGTCAATTTGATAGAAACGGGCGTTAGACTGTGCATGTGTACACTTTAATTATGAAAAAAACGAGTGTACCAGTAGGCTATGTTCATTTTGGTTGCTTTCTTTTCTTTCTTCAGCTAGTTATTAATACTAGTAGTAATAATAATACTAATAATACTGGTAGTAATAATAATACTAATAGTAATATTAATAATATTAATAGTAATACTAAAAATAATAGTAGTAATAATAATAATAATAATAATAATAATAATAATAATAATAATATTAGTAATAATAATAATAATAATAATAATAATAATAATAATAATAATACTACGTAGTAATAATAATAATAGTAATATTAATAATAATAATACTAATAGTAATATTAATAATTGAAACAAAAAATATCGATTTATTATTATTCTTGTTACTATTGAGATGTCTTCCTTTATTAATGTTTCTCTTAAATAAATTCAAACGAGCAAAATAATAAATACACTAGGGTGATGAAGTATACAACTAATACTTGTTTTAGTGTTGCAGTAGAATAATGCAGGTTGGATGGAGGATGGATTCATGTGATTTTGTTGGGGGTTGACCGAAATCATGATTATAGATGTAATATAAAAATATAGCTGAGCTATGGAGGAAGTGCAAAATCAATAGAGTGAATGCTATTATTAATTAGCATGTATGTATATGAAGAATAAGCAAATTGGAGTATATCTTACAAAGATAATGTATATTCCAAATTATTCCATAACGATTGAATGGAAAACAAAATGAGAACATTGAGTTTGGACAGAAATGTATTTTGTAATACGATTGTCTTCTTATTGTTATAAAATTAAAATAAACAATAAAAAATATATAAATATCATTCACACGTTTTAATTGGCTCCTTATACACGTCTTTCAAAATTTTAATATAAAAAATTACAATAAAAAGATAAAATTCCAAAATAATACTTTTTAAAACATTAAAAGTTTAAAATATTTAATATTAAGGAAAGTATTTTTTTTAAAAAGAGGCAAAGTAAAAAACCCGTAACTAATTTGATTTGCTTTTTTGTTTTACTTACCAAAAAAAATGATTAGTTTTATAAGTTAGAATTCATTCAATCACGGTCAATATATTTTTTAATAAGATATAAATTATGATTTAGTATAAAATTAAATAGTTATACATGTATGTTTATTATTAAATAACTTACAAATTGATTTTAGGAATATTTAGATCATTAAAGATTTTGTATACAGGGTATAAGGAATCTCCTCTAAAGTTTGAAATTTTTAGAATTAATGAAAATACATTAAAGGTTTTATGTATAGCCTAGTGGTACACTCATTTTTATTAATAAGTAGCTGCAGAAAGAAAAGAAACCAATCAAAATGAACATAGCCTAGTGGTACACTTATTTGTACCTTACATAAGGGGTCTATTTGAACATTTTAAACAAGTTACATGTAGTCTAGTGGCAATGACACACAAAAATGTTACAAACTAACAGTGCTGGAAATGTTACACCGATAACAAAATAAAAATGCAGGAAATTTTACACTGATAATTTACACTGATAAAAAATGACAGTACAATAGAAGTAAAATTCATCGTGTCTTATAACTAATTTACAAATTTCCTATTACTCTATAATCCTAACCATCTAATTCTTTGCTAGTCTTATGATTTTTGCATTTGCTGTCAAACTAGTGTAAAATGTCCTTCCTCAACTAGTGCATGATGTTGCTTCCAATATGCAGAGTGTGTCAAATCCTCTTCCTTAACTAGTGAAGAAAGTTGCTTCCAATATCCTTCAATTTTGACAGTTTACTCATTTCTTCATGATGGATCAAACAATATTGCATATGCACCTTTAAGACTTGGCCTGTGCAGCGACATCCAAATACTATAAAGCAAACAACTAAAAAAGTGAACAAAAACTTTCAAAAGGATCAAGCATAAACCAACCCAAATTCTCAGTTTAGATTATATGCAATGCAAAATCTATCTTCAAGCAAAGCATCATCCTCATCGTCCTCGTCATCAAGTGGACGATCACTTATATTAGTAATACTAGAACCATAACGTTGTTTAAAATCATCATTTGAAGTAGGCGATAAGGCTATTTAATCCTCTCCTCTAGATCAAGGGCTAACACATTTTTACTTAAAATAATTAATCACCTACACATGAATTCAACTATTACCTGAGTTAAAAGTGTAATATTTCATCCATCAGGAAGAGGTTAAAAAGATGTAGCAGAAATATAGATATGCATCCTGATATAATGGCTGACCTGCAATACATATTCAAAACAACTAAAGGCAAAAATAAATATATATCATCATGGAAGGCATATCTTGAATATTAGAATCTATGGAGTTGGAAGGTAAGCCATGTGTTAATTGATACTTATTTTGAATTAGGGTAAGTTTTGACAAAATCAAACTAATATTTTTTTTATAAGCAAAATAGTATTAATGGGAAGTGTAAGGGATACTCCAAATAATTAAAGAAAAATATAAGATAAAATCAAAGTAATATGATTTTTTTGAAATTTCGAATTATAATTAATTGTTTTTAAAGCTATCAATATCCATGAAGCTGAAACTAGTTGTGTGTGTTCAATTTGGGATAAAATCACAAAGAGCTATATATGCTTATATGAGAAAAATTAGGTAACTGAAAATGAAATTTGTAGCGAGCATGGAAACGTCACTTCATCACATGGTTTTCTAATTTTTCCTTTTGACATTAATATTGTTTTCCAATTTTATATAAAACTAAATCTGAGTTTAACTTTAACCCTGCCTCAATGAAAAACTAGATCTTGGACTTTATATAAAATTTTGTTTTCTTATGATGACAATTAATATCCTTGATGCCCTAAGAATGGAATTAGGATTAAACCATTTGAACAAAGAAAGGTTAATCTAAATGGCAGAAAACTCACTTTAATTATTCAACTATCATATCCATAACTTATTTCGAGACACTCAAGTAGGCGATAAGGCGAGAACCTGTACAGATATAGTAGCATGATCAAATTAGATGATAAATCCTAAGACATTTTCTTTACAGGGTCACATTTAATGGAATCCTCAATAACTTGGCAATATAATTTCAGCTCTGGAAAAAAGAAATGCAGAGTTAATTTGAGATTTCAACAAAAAATTTCAGACCAAGACTTACCGAAATAGGAGTGATCTTCAACAATGAGGACTAACCTTTGGAAGATCACATATATACACGTTTATGGAATATCATTTCTGCAAGAATCTGGCTATTAATTTTCACTATTGGGTTATGAATTTGATTACCACAGTCCCTTTTTTCGGTAAGATGTTTCCTTGACTTTTTATTTTTTTAAAAACAGTGGTTGGCAGTAGTGGAATTGGACATAGTAGTAATACAGTATAAACATATAACCAACAATGACACCAAAATAATTCAAAATAAAAGGAAAACACAAAATGAAACAGGTATTAAGAGTTAAATTGATATTTTAGTATGAATTTGAAGTTATATAATACAGTACAGATACTCAAATAGGAAACCTGATCCTTTGGCCAAACAGTATGGTACTGGAAATATTTCCTCCACGGCGTGGAGATGGACCAATAGTAACTATCAAGGAAGTCCTATGTGTGCTTGCAAATTACTAGAAAACATTAAACATGAATTGTAGAATAGAACAAAAAAATTCCAAAGTTACAAAGCAAAGCAGAGAGTAAGAGAGACTATATAAATATGTCAATCAAGGATTTGAGAAACCAGTTCCTCGGACCATGAATGACATTATAACACTGAACGACAATTAAGACCCTTGCTCGAAAAATGCCGATAAGTGATTGAAATCGCCGGGAAAACCGAAACTGACCGGAGAAGAAAGCGACTGAGAGAGAGAGAGAGAGAGGAATGTGTTGCAAATTATTAATAATAATTAATAATATGAGTGTGTTCCAAAATGACAAGGAAAATATGCTATGATTTGAATTTTGAATTCGGAGAGTGGCAACTCTTCATGAAATGCTGCGGAATAAAACCTGCAACCGTTGGTGAATCATGCTATGGGCCAAAAGTCATAACTCTTGGAATAGAAATTGTTTCACCAACGGTCGCTACCTTGTGAAACAATATCAGCATGGCCTATAAAAGCATAATTTCGGATTCAGAATTCACATTACAAAAAATCAAAAATCCTCTAGAATAAATTTCAGACACTCTTCGCTACATTCGAGTTTTCACCCGTCTTGTGCAGACTCGAGAAGGCTGAAGTATTCTAGATATTCCTGCGTAGAAACTAAAAGACAAATTGGGAGTGCTTGAAATACTACAAGGAAATGTTCCGTACACGATTCTAGCCTCGATCCCATTCGGTTTAAATTAATTTTCTAACAGAATGAGAATTTGGGATTAAGAATTTGGTGCCGCATTATAAAACGCCAAGCATCAAACCATGGAAATTGGATATGGTGTGCTTTGCTTCTACCGATTACCGCCGCCGGAAAAAATGAAGGGAAAAATTGAGACGTTATTGAGAAACATGGAGAGATGGAGAGATAGATATAATAAAATACTGTAGATGTTTTAGAGCATCCACATCCATATCACCCAATTTGGTGGTATAAATGGACCCCACTTAATATAATATATTATTTCACACTTCTGAATTATTTAAACCACCTAATTAAAATTTATAAATATCCATACTACCCATCTAAAACTTTAAAATGAGTCTCACTAATCACAAAATATACACTAACTTAACATTTAATATAATAAAAAATTGAAAAGCACCGTAGCATTATTTGGATACTGTGGTTATGTAATACTACACCATTTGCATTCAATTATCCATACTATTCTGACACAAGTGGTACATGTGGCAAATACCACCCCCTATATTTATGCTCTTAGAATTGTACAAAACGTACCAAAAGTAAAAATATTTCTGACACCGTAAAAAAACCTTTTGACATTGTGTAAAAATAATCACCTATAAATAATCGTACATGTTCTCAAGTGTATGATAATAGATGTTAAGTATTCATTTAATCCTACGACTATTTTTAGAGGTTTCACCGGTGAGGGACTTAATTGAGCTCTCACCTTAAACTTAACCAAATAATGAAAACAAAATAATTTAATTGAAAATAAAAATATATATATATCATTCTAAAATTTAAAAACTAAAAGAAAATATTTTTTAAACACATTTCATTGTTTTTTTTTGTTTTTTTAAATTAAATTAAATTCTATTCATTTAAATTAAATAATACAATTAATATATTTTTAAATAAAGTATATATATATATATATATATATATATATATATATATATATATATATATATATATATATATATATATATAAACGAAATATGTTTTTTCTCACCTGAATCGTGAATTTTATATATATATATATATATATATATATATATATATATATATAAATAGATTGTTCTTGTATAATTAAAAACAACTTGTGCATCTTCGACATTTAAATTATTTGTTCGAACCTCTTTTAAGTGATTCCAATCGTCTCTATAAGAAAAGTTAAATCGTTAAAAATTATAGCAACCTTTTAGATAGGCAAACATTTTTCAATAAACTTCTCAACAAGATTTTTTGCAGCACTACTTCATATTTTTATTTTACGAGACCTCAAATAAGATACATTTTTTAGTCTAATCATGACATATTATGATTATTGTCAAATGATTTTATAGTTCAAATGTGACTATTATTTTTTTCCTATAGTAAGTGATGATTGACATTCATGGATATGGTTGAACATTTTTTTCTTCAATTCCACATTATCATCTCTGGTAGTTTATCTCCCATACACATACTAATTTATCTTACTTGATCAAGTATGAATTACAAATCCTATTGCTTTAGAAAATAATATATAAAAATCTATAGCTTTTTTCATTCTTACATAAGACTCAATATTCTCTTCTGCAGCAATATCAATGTGGCTCATCACAAAAGTTGATAGTTGATTCAAGTTCATCATCCAAAATAGTCTCTTTTTTCATGTGAAAAAATTGACTCTATCCATAAAAAGTTATTCTAATAAAATTTTAATATGCATTTAATCCCTTTAAATATACAATTATTTTCATCTCAAATGCAAAAATAAAAAACTAAACTATAATTTTTTATTCTTATTTTCATCTCAAATTAAAAGTACATATATTTGTAAGAATAATAAACTAAACTACAATTATTTTTGTAACACCCCTTTTCTAACCCCAAATGATATAAATTATTCAAAAAGTAATCATATGCATAAAAAGGGCGTCACATGTTATTTTCATCACAATGAAAACCTAGAACAATCAAACTAACATGGACCTTATCATTTCATAACACAATTTGAAACCTCATGCTTTCACAAACTATGCATATCGCATGCGGAAGAATAAGTACAACTCAAACAATTTCAATGAGTATATCTCATACTATATTCATCTACCAATCTCAAATAACATACTCAATTATGCTAAACCAAATCGAAATCTAGGCAACATAGCCTTTAACAACATATCCAAATATCATGTCAAATACGAAAAGATAACAATATCTAAATAATCCAAAACATGAGTTCAAATAGACCCTCCCAAGTGTTACATGACCAGAGCATTTGACTCTATACCTAACTAAAAGGTAAACCAAAGCTCCTCGGATAAACTCGCTACTCGTCGGAACCTGCACGATGTCACGATGAACATCATTCAACCGAAGGGTGAGAGTTCAAATTATTATAGATAAACATAATAATGGGAAATGAAAAACACAATAAGAATACATTTCACAAATTCATCACTTTTCTCAAAACGTACATTCTTACACCATATATCAATTATCACACAAAACAATCACATTGAATACAAAAACAATCACATAGCACGCAATGTGACTTGAATGTAATAAATGTGAATCAATGCACGTGGTACCATGTGAACCCAAACTTTCACCGCTTTCCGATCAATATCTAGAATTCAAGCCACGCTTTCGATCCAGACAAGACCAAATCCACCATTGTGAACCCAAAGTTTCACCGCTTCCGATTCTACCTCTAGAATCCAAGCCAACATGTGAACCCAAAGTTTCACCACCTCTATTTCCAATCAAGGATCAAGGTCAACCATGTGAACCCAAAGTTTCACCGCTTATGTTTCAAAGCCACCATGTATGCATGTGCAACAAGACTCACAATATATGCAATTAAGATTGTCACACAATCTTAACATACCGTATACCACAATAATTTGCACAATTTGAATTATCCATCAAACGTTGTACAACATGCATACATCATCAATAAAGCATCTACATAGCATTTATCAATCACAATAACATATAGCATACAAGCCAACCAATGTCATTCTTAACAATCCCCCAGAACAACATATACATTTGCTAAATCTAAGCGTCATGTATACATACAATTATCGAAACATATACAATTAAGAATTATCCATATAATCTTAACATCCAATCATATCACCAAAATTCAACTAATTGAATTATTCAACCATTGTACAAAACACATTTATCATACAACAATTACAATAATGCATAACAATTAGCATTCATCGTTTCCCATATATCACAATTAGCACATTGTACGAAATACCAATACATGTTATCCACAATTAACATCAATCCATGACATACACCATTACATTATACGAAATGGTGATTCTACCACTCCAAATCACTTTCATACAACAAATAATAGTACATACAACCAACATAAATCTAGCATAAACCCTAACATTTTCCATATCCATGAAATTGAAAGATGAATAAATTATACACAAACATACGTGAAATTCTGGTATGACAGACTCAAATGTCATTCACGATGTCAAGACATCTGATCTGTTATTAATGTAGCAGAGGCAGAATAGAAAGATCCCCTAACTTTTAATTACCCCTAAACAGGAGTCAATGAGACCTGGGATCACATGTGTTCAGTCAACATAACCAGATTGTAAAGTTTATATGGTTCTGTAAAGGAACAGCTAACACTTCTGAACCTGAAGTTATAAACGATGTCATAACATCCATGACTGAAGAAACAACAAAATGCAGAAGATAAATAACACAGTTAATTGTTAACCCAGTTTGGTCTAACTACCTACTCTGGGGGCTACCAAGCCAGGAAGAAGATTTCACTATCAGTAGTACTATTTTATGTAAACAACCTCAGGTTTACAGATAAACAACCTCTGGTTTACCTAGTCACTACCCAATGCAACCTTTATCTCAGACATCCATCCAAGATAAGAGAACCTCTGCTCACTCCCTAGTGATACCTAACTGTTACAATCCTGCAACAGTTATTTACACAATTAACAATGAACAATAACTTGATCTTTCTTCACAACTTCAATCAAGAATACAACACTCAACTCTTACCTACAGGTTTCGAGTGAGAAAAATCACTTCTCTTACCTACAGGTTTCGAGAAGGACATGGCATGTAACATCCGTAATTTTCTTTAAATTAATTTAATTAGAATTTAAATTATTTTATTGGAATTATTGTGGCTTTTCTCAAAAAATTATGGAAAATAATAGAATTGGGCCGAGGTAGTGTTTAGTAAAAAGAGAGGTGTTAGTCACAAGGCCTTTTTACTGAATTTATATTGTTTTTAATAAAAGAAGAGAAAAGAAGAAAATTGGGAAAAAAAACGTGAAAAGAGCAAAAGAGGAGAAGAGAGAAAGAACGTGAAAGTGCAGAAGCGGAGAAAGAGGAAGAGTTCAAGAATTTGGCTAAGGTAAGGGGGGACTTATCTGATTAGCATCTTTTATCGGGTTAGGAGTAAATAGCATAGGATAGATGTGGAATTCGTATCAATTGGGTCATATGATAGGTTTAGGGATTGAGTTGAATTGTGTAATGTTTGATCCCTTTTGTTGGACCTATGATGTGTATGATGTTATGGTGTTAATTGATGCGTGAATTGTGTATTCTAATGTGCAATTTATGTTGTATGTGTGGTTCATTTTTTGAAACTCGTACTGGTATGATTTTGAGGGCATTTGGGATGTATAGAATGATGTTTTCTGCAGGTTGGGGTTTCTGAAATTACCAGTTGGCGCCGCGTACAAGGGTTGGCGCCGCGAACAACGGGGCAGAATGCCAGGAAGTTGTGATACGCACAGGTCGCGCCGCGTACCAGTGTTGGCGCCGCGAAGGCGTAACTTTTTCTCGTTTCGCGCCGTGTGCATAGGTTTGCGCCGCGGACAGCTTGGCAGAGAGCCAAGGGTTTTTGAGACGCTCAGTTCGCGCCGCGAACTGAGATGGCGTCGCGTGCTGTTAGTGTTTGGAATATTTTAAAAGTTCAAAGATGCATAACTTTTTAACCGTTGGTCCGTTTGATGTGCCGTTTTGAGCTAAACGAGCCTCATAAAATAATCTATATGATGATGATTGATTTGTTTTAGAATGATGCGGATACATGTATGCTATTTCATATTGATGATGATGATTTATGCGAAATACGTGTATGTTCTTTAATGAGGATGATGATGATTGAATTGTAATTGAATGATGCTAATATATATATGAACATACATGACGATTGATGATGATGATGATGATATAAGTATGTTGTATATGTTGCATTCATTCATATTCATTGATGATGTTGTATCCATGATGATGTGTTGGATCAGTGAAGGGCATGATTCCCATTGTGTGGAATCTGTGTTGGCAGGGCCGTATCTTGATGATGTTGGATCGGTCATGGGTTATTCCCATTGGATGATGTTGGTACCACATGCATAGTTTCAGTTCATACATATGCATAATTTTATAACATGATTGGATGTATTCCAGTGTTGTAAATGTTGATGGTGTGTTGGTTATGTGTTTGTGATGGTGAAACTTGTTTTGAATGTCTGTTATGAAACAATTGGGTGAACGATGCAACTGTGATGTGTTATTGCTTTATAACCTTATAAAATTTGTTAATTATGATGAGACTCACCCTTACATGTTGTCATTTTCAGATTGAGGATAGCGGTTGTTCGACTCGGTGAGGATTAGCTCATGAGTCAGTTATTTAATTAGCGTCAGGTGTCATGCTCTGATAGTTGTAACACTGGGGACGCGATGTTTAGAGTTTATGTTTGATAACTCTAGTTATGTTTTGATGTTTTGTAGGATAAGTTTTAAAGATGTTAAACTTAGTCCGTTTGATTTAATTTCCGCTGTGTTAACATGAAACGTTTTAATTTATGATGATTACCCCAGTGAATGCATGACATGACTGAATGATGTTTATTTATTATGAATTGTGGTACCCTTATTTTCATGTACTCTGAATACTTGTTTAAATTTCCGCGGGGTTAGTAAGGGGTGTTACAATAGTGGTATTAGAGCCTGATTGGTCGTTATGACCAGAGTCTTAGTGTTAGTTTTGCTTTCCTGTGTATGCGACTAGTAAGAGTTAACTGTCGATACTTCTGTTCTGATTAAATTGGCTGTGATTTAAGCAGAACAATGGCTGGAAGAGGAGGAAGAAACGACGATGCTATCGCTGAGGCTCTGGGCATGATTGCTGGTGTGCTGGGAGGAAACGCCAATGGAGCTGCGATTGGTGCTGACAGGCAACTGAACAGTTTTCAGAGGAATAATCCTCCATTGTTCAAGGGCACGCATGATCCTGAGGGTGCTCAGAAGTGGCTTAAGGAAATCGAGAGGATTTTCAGAGTCATCGATTGTGCTGAGAATCTGAAAGTGAGGTATGGTACGCATATGCTGTCAGAAGAGGCTGATGACTGGTGGATGGCTACCAGGGCGGAATTAGAGGCTGATGGTGTAGCTATTTCTTGGGCTATGTTCAAGAGATAATTTTTGAGAAGGTACTTCCCTGAGGACGTACGGGGTCGAAAGGAGATTGAATTTTTGGAACTGTTTCAAGGCAGTATGACTGTACCAGAATATGCTTTGAAGTTTGTTGAGTTGGCGAAGTACTACGTCCACTACAACAATGATGAAGCTAGTGAATTCTCGAAATGCATCAAGTTTGAGAACGGTCTCTGTGATGAGATTAAGCAGGGTATCAGATATCAGGGGATCCAGAGATTTGTAGACTTGGTGGACTGTAGTAGGATCTTCGAGGAAGATAATCTCAAGCTGAAGTCATCTCACTCTCGCGAGTTAGTTGACAGAAAAGGGAAGAAGCCTATGGATAAGAGTAAGCCATATGGTAGAGGTAATTCCAAGACTGGTGGTTGGAAGAAGCCTAGTGGGGGAGACTCCAGTGCTTTTGTCAGGTGCTATAATTGTGGTGAGATCGGGCACCGTAGGAATGAGTGCAAACTGAACCAGAAGAAGTGCTTCAAGTGTGAAGAAGTGGGTCATGTTGCCGCTGATTGTAAGAAGAAGGTTGTGACTTGTTACAATTGTGGTGAAGAAGGTCACATTAGCCCACAATGTCCTAAACCAAAGAAGAACCAAGCTGGAGGAAAGGTTTTTGCCTTGTCTGGATCAGAGACCACTCCGGAGGATAGACTAATTAAAGGTACGTGTTTTATTCATGGCACACCTTTAGTTGCGATTGTTGATACTGGAGCAACTCATTCTTTTATTTCTTTGGATTGTGCTAAGAGGTTGAATTTGGAAATATCTGAAATAAATGGAAGTATGGTTATTGATACTCCTGCGTCGGGTTCAGTAACTACTTCGTCTGCATGCTTGAATTGTCCGGTTGACATTTTTGGTAGAGAATTCGGGATGGACTTAGTGTGCCTTCCGTTGAAACAACTCGATGTAATCCTGGGAATGAACTGGTTAGAATTTAACCGTGTTCACATCAACTGTTTTTCGAAGACAGTAATCTTTCCTGAAGAAGTTAATTCTAATGATCTGGAAATGACAGCTAGACAGGTGGAGGAAGCTATCAAGAATGGTGCAACAGTGTTTATGTTGTTTGCGTTGGTGAATTCGAGGGGAAAAGTAGTGAGTAGTGAACTACCTGTAGTGTGTGATTTTCCAGAAGTTTTTCCGGAAGAAGTGAATGAATTACCACCAGAAAGAGAAGTAGAGTTTTCCATTGAATTGATTCCGGGAACTAGTCCAGTGTCGATGGCACCGTATCGTATGTCACCGTCTGAGTTGACTGAACTGAAGAAGCAGTTGGAAGAGTTACTTGAGAAGAAATTCATTCGTCCTAGTGTTTCTCCGTGGGGTGCGCCTGTGTTGCTAGTGAAGAAGAAAGAGGGTTCAATGAGGTTGTGTGTGGATTACAGACAATTGAACAAGGTTACTATCAAGAATCGGTATCCATTGCCGAGGATTGATGATTTGATGGATCAGCTGGCTGGAGCGCGTGTGTTTAGTAAGATTGATCTGAGATCTGGGTATCACCAAATTCGTGTGAAAGATGATGATATTCATAAGACTGCTTTTAGAACAAGGTATGGACATTACGAGTATTCTGTAATGCCGTTTAGAGTTACTAATGCACCTGGTGTTTTTATGGAGTATATGAATAGGATATTACATCCTTATCTCGATAAGTTCGTGGTGGTGTTTATAGATGATATCCTAATATATTCTAAGAACGAAGAAGAACATGTGGGACATCTCAGGACTGTGTTAGAGCTGTTAAAAGAGAAGCAACTTTTTGCCAAACTATCGAAGTGTGAATTTTAAGCCCAATAACATATTGTCTCATAATTCTCCTAATTACTCAAATAGCCCAATTAGCATAAAAACACATAATTAAATAATTATCATACCAAATAATAATTAAATAAAATAAATAATTAATAAAAACTCCAAATAAGCTAATTAATAAAATAGCTAATAAAATCGAGATGTTACAATTTTCATCTCAAATCAAAAATACCTATATTTGTAAGAATACAAAATTAAACTAAAAAATTTATAAAAATAAATCTAAACAAATAATATAATAACATAAATTAATTATATATTTAAATGTTCTAAAAAGGAAACTTATACTCTGGTTGCCCGCCTCGAGGCTATACGTCTTTTACTAGCCTTTGCATGTAATAATTTCAAATTATATTAATGAGGAAGTGTATGTCTCACAACCTCCGAGTTTTGAAAATTATGAGTATCCTAATCATGTTTACAAACTAAAACGTGCTTTGTTTGGCCTCAAACAATCCCATACGGTTTGGTATGAGCGACTTAGAAAATTCTTACTTGATCAAGGATATTCTAGAGGGAATGTCAATACAACACTTTTCATTAAGCGTCAAGGAAAACACATACTTCTAGTTCAAAATTATGTTGACGATATCATATCTGGCTCTACTAACATGCAATTGGTCAAGGATTTTTCTAAGCTTATGCGGGGTGAGTTTGAAATGAGTCTTATCGGGAAGTTGAATTACTTTCTTGGACTCTAAATCAAACAAATCAACGAAGGAACTTTTGTATGTTAAACAAAATATTGTCACGAATTGTTAAAGTCGTTCGGTATGGATGATGAAAAATCAATTGACACTCAAATGCCTACAAATGGAAACTTTGATAAGGATGAGAATGGTAAGGATGTATATGTCAAAAAGTATAGAGGTACGATTGAATATCTTTTATATCTTACTGCATCTAGGCATGATATTATGTTTAGCATTTGTATACCCGCTCATTATGAATCGGCTCCTAAGGAATCACATCTAAAAGTTGTTAGGCGCATCCTTAGATACCTTCATGGCATATCTAAGTACGGGCTTTGGTATTTCAAAGGAAGCGATTGCAATTTTGTTGATTATTACGATTCCGAATTTGCCGGTTGCAAATAACATAGGAAGAGTACTATTGGAACTTGAAACATGTTTTCAAATTGCTTAGTTAGTTAGCATAGAAAGAAACAGATTTTCGTTGCTTTGTCAACTGTCAAGGCGGAATACGTTGCAGTCGGTATTTGTTGTGCTCAAATTTTATGGCTTAAAAAACAACTACTTGATTTCGATATTAAACATTCACGTATTCCTATTATGTGCGACAACAGTAGTGCAATTAATCTAACCAAAAATATTGTGCTACATTCTCGCACTAAACACATTGAGGTACGTCACTACTTCCTACGTGACCATCTTGAAAAGGGAGATATTGTATTTGAGCATGTTGATAACAAAGATCAACTTGCTGATATTTTCACAAAACATCTTGCAATCAAACCATTTTTCAACATTCAAAGGGAATTGAGGATACTTGATATCTCAAATCTCGCATTAAACATCATTTTACTTGAATGCCATCTATATACATATATACTTGTTCAAACTTTCCTTGAAAGTACCTTCTCATGGAGTGCATCCTTCACAAATCTGTTTATGAGGTATTATCGTTCCATTCTCTCTTTATAAATAAATCTTTTTACTATTACATGTTATTTATGTTCCAAATGCTTGATAAATTTATGTATGACATACTACCAAGAATATTCACTTCCAAAAAAAATTGTTTAACCTATGAGTATTTGCAATCCATATGTTTATAGTGACTTCATGTTTTAATCATTTGCACTTCACCACCATATAAATTCAGCACATTTGAAGTGTCCTTGATATCATTAATTATTGAGCATGATATTTATCACTATTCCTTGCATGAATGAGATTGAGCATGCTATAATGTACATAAAATCATGTCACATTTTACCAAGCTAGGCACATGCATGTGCAACACTGGGGTCATTTTTGAAGCAACTTAAGAATTTCTCATTATATTGTATCTAGCATCTTTCATGCTATTGTATTTGTTATTGGGGTCATTTGTGGAAACAATTTTACAATGTTATTTGAATTGTCGTCTTATTTATGCCCAATCATTTCAATTTTGTGTCTCTCCATGTATATCAGTATATGTGAGTGTACATTCTTACTTTGCAAATGCCTCTATGTTATATATTAGTATCTGTGTGTTAAATGATACTTCTCATGGCTTTCTTTGTCTCCTTTTGATGTTGATAAAGGGGGAGAAGCATATGCGAGAAGTTGGGTTGCACACATTCAGAGGGAGCCTTCATGAAGACACGAAATGCATCATCGCAAGTCTTACCATCATAAAAAAGGGGAGTATGCGAGTGCAATTTCCTGTTAGATGTTTTGCATGATGTCAAAACTATGATAACTTTAGCATTTATGTATATTGGACGGCATCTCTGAGTCTTAATGTGCATCTTAGTATTAGGAAACTTAGAATGCATTTAGAAAAGGTGGGTCAATCTATATAGTACGTTAAGGGTGCGTCAATTTGATATAAATATTACTCATAATATGTACACCTATGTGAAGACTTGATAACTTTTTATCAATAATTTGTGAGGTGTTATCATCAGTTAAACACATAATAGTACAAATATTTTAATGTTATCCTACTTCACAATAAAGCTTGATTACATATACTTTAAGAATATTATCCTTATGTTTAATGGAGTCTCACAATTAAGTCAAACTTAATGATTCATAAAATTAACTATAATGACGCCCCTATTTTTCCCTCATGTATGTATTAAACATAATGCACAGATTGTGTCATCCTTGTTTACTTTAATATTGGGCACTTATACATTTATCATGTTACGCATGATGGAAAAATTTTCATCTAGGTCCCTCTTTTCCCTCATCATTATTTGTGGAGTATCCATAAACAATCTTTATAATCATCCTCTAACAGACAATGTTTAATCAATAATAAAATATTCGACTCCATATAAAGAGACCATAGCGGCTTCTGGTCGAAGGGTGGTATACATCATTATCACCTTGTGAATAACTTAAGACACTTGCATAACATTATATGTATCATTTTCATGGTGGGTGATAACACGAAATTGTATCATAAATTTGACTTGATTCGCATGGATTTTAGTCTAGTTTTCATTTATCTATGTCTTGTTATGTCGGCCTTATTGTTATATTTCAGGTGCCTCGAGTAGAAATGGCTAAAAAGGATATTTGAGTAAAAAGGATAAGAAATGAAGGAAAATAAAAAAGTGCAAGAACAAGTACAAATCAAGAAGAAATGAAGCAAAATTATTGAAGGGTGGCTCCCACCACACAACAACGTGGCCCCTGCCACATGGAAAGGGTGACACCCACCACCATAGGTAAGACAGGCGCCCACCACATCACTAGTGTGGCACCTACCACATCAAGTGTGGCGCCCACAACCACTAAGGGAGTGGCACCTGCCACTCGAAAATGTGGCGCCTTCCATGCATCCACTTCTCCTCTTTCTGCCCAATCTTCATGGTTTTTCTCCACGAGGTCACTTTTCTTGATTTTTCTCCATGAACTCCTAAATTCTTGGGCAAACATTTTCTACTAATTTTGAAGATGATAAATAGAACCTTAGATTTATTTTTGGTTTATGATTATGATTGATAGCCGTAATTACATGATTGAATTAAAAACCACGTTCAACTCAATTTCCAGAGCCCGGGATGTGAGGACCGTCGTTTTAACGGGACTCGGTAATTCAAACAGCGTAATTTCTCATTAATTAATTTTCTGGTTTTAGCTTTCAAACTTAATCAAAACGGTTTAACACGAGAGTGAAAACCAATTAAGGTTTAGTCCAATTAGACCGAGAGGGTGAGGAACGACCAGATAGTGAAAGCTAGGCATTAATCCTAAATACAGCGAGAGCACTTTAGGTATCAATTAGGATTTAATAACATTTCAAAATATATTTTTAATTGAAATGGGCGAGCAAGAGAAAAATCTCATGGTTAGGAGTGTGGCTTTAATCAATTAGATCGAAAGGGTGAGATTGAGTCTTTAAATTTTTTATTTTCTACTGAAAACGATTTATTATTAAACCAACACTGAATCATTATTGAGTCCCCGAAGAGCGACTAGATATCACAGTCCGGTCTCGCTTTTATTTATATTTTCTTAATCAAATTTTACTACTTATTTTTGCAACTTAAAATCCTTTCCGATAGTCTTAGATTTACAAAGCAATAGTAGATATCGGTGGGTTGACTATTGGTCTCTGTGGGTTCGACAATCTTTTATATTACCTCAATATTTCCGTGCTCTTGCGGACGCATCAGTGGGTCAATTTTTAATATAAATATTACTTTCAATATGTATACCTATGTGAAGATTTGATAACTCTTTATCCATTATGTGAGGTGTGATCATCATTTAACCACATAATTGTATCATTGATTTAATTTTATCCCATTTCACAATAAAGCTTGACTATGAATACTTTAAGAATAATGTCCATACGTTTAATGGAGTCTCATGATTAATTCAAACTTAATTCTTCATCAAACTTATTAGAACTATGTACCTTTTTTACCCTCATGTATATAATGCACACAAGTCATAGACCATATCACCCTTGTCTAGTTCAATATTGAGCCACTAGACATTTGTCCCTCAGCATGATTTATGAAGTAAACATCAACCATATTTATAATGATCCTGCTACAGACAATTTTTAAACTACAATAAAATACTTGGCCCTACATCTAGGATCCGTAATAGCTTCCAGGTCGAAGAGTAGTATACACCATTATCACCTTTTAAGGAACTTATGACACTTTCATAACATTTTAAGTAGTATTTTTGTAGTGGGTCAATTCGATATAAATATTACTCCTAATAAGTATACCTTAAGACTTAATAGCTCTTTATCCATGATCGGTGAGGTGTGATAATCATTTCACCACATAATAGTATCAATGCTTTAATGTTATCTCACTTCACAATAAAGCTTGACTATGGATATTTTAATAATATTGTTCTTATGTTTAATGGAGTCTCATGATTAAGTCAAGCCTAATACTTCATCAAATGGACTAGATAATCTAGGGACTTTATTACTTTAGAAAAACCAAATAATGAATAAATGACTTATTATTGGTAGTAGGTAATTTGATACCAGTAGCAAGTTTTAATAAATATATTGACCTCTAGAGCTTGCGGCAACAATTTTCACATCTCACATATCTCCTTACACGTCCTAGGTTTTATGAAAGCACGATGCTCATCCAATTCCCTATTAATCACCACCCCCTGCTAAAAAGAAAGAAGGACGGGGAGGGCATAAACCAATACTTGTGATTTTCTTATAGAAATGATGATGAACTTGTAGAAAGAAATGCAGTCCTTAGAAAAAAAGACAAAATATAGAAGGAAACATTGAAGAGAAAATATTGTGAATCATGTATTTAAAGGGGTTTAGTTTTCTTCCTAGATCGAGTTGGGTGAGCATTGTGAGTGCACTTTCCCGTTAGATTTTTGCATGATATCAAAACTATGATAACTTTAGTATTTATGTATATTGGACGATATCTCTGAGTCGTTATGTGCAGCTTTGCATTAGGGAACTTAGAATGCATTTAGAAAAGTTTAGAAAAGGTTTTAAACATCAAAAACATGTTTTCATGCATCAAAATTAAGAATTTTTCTAAAAAAACCAGTCTATGTGTCGACACATACGGGCTATGAGTCAACACATGCACAGTATTATAAAGGTTGTAGCCTCTGTAACTCACATGTCGACACATACAATATTTTAAGTCGACACATGTGGATCAATATTAAAGCTTATAGGCTATGGTTGCATGAGTCAACATATAATGTAAATTTTATTTATATGAGTTGATACATAGAAGGAATTTTTTCTCTATGAGTTGACACATACTACTTTTGTGTCGACACATGCAACCCATTTTTAAAGCCTATAATTTTTGTTTCTCATGTGTCGACACTTAACCTGATATAGGTTGACACATGCATCAACATGAGTCGACACATACTGTTGTTGCAGCCGGCAAAATATAAAGAGTCGCCGCCATATTTTCTTAGTTCCTAAGGAACATGGGAAATAGTGATAAATCCTAAAAGAGGAATAATACGATCATCACAACGAAATAAAAGATTTTGGGAGTTGGTTAAGTGAGGGAATGTGTTAGGCACCCCTCACTTCTCACCTTTTTTTTATAATATTCCTTGTCAGTTTCTTCCTCTATGATAGTATATCTTCTCTTTTAGTTAATTTCACTTTATCTATTTATTTCAATTTTGATATACATATTGTTACCAATTGGGTAGGGCCGACCTTGGGCAAGGACAATCAGGTCCACGGCCCAGGACCTCAAAAAATCGAAGGCCTCAAAATTAGGAGAATAGGTAAAAATTAATAAATAATATATAATAAATACATCATTTGCTAAAAGTTTAACATGTATCGGCGGCTCAGCGGTAATAAGCTTTTCAATGTACTGTCATAGTCTCGGGTCCTTCCATGAAGGACCAGTTTTTACAATACCATATTATTATTATTATTATTATTATTATTATTATTATTATTATTATTATTATGAACAAGCTAATGTATCCTATTTTGAATAATATATAAGTTATATTTATTTTATATTTAAAAAATTTATTATATGAAATTTATTTATTATTAAATTTATATGATAAAATATAATGTTATTATTTGTGTCTAATTTTATTATTTATTTTATTAAAAAATTATTATTAAATTTTATTCTATAAAGAAATTCAGTATTTGCCTAGGGACTTTAAAAAAGTCAGGACCACCCTGCAATTGAGAATAATGGTTTGATTTGTATTATATCCAGCTTTCAATTTATCAAGTCGAAACCAACTTTTCTTTGGGAAGAGAATCTCTTTCAACTTGCAATTTACACCTAAAATTACGTAGCCATATTTGTCCAATTTTCCTTTTCCTTTTTTTCCTTTAAATTTTTTGTTTGTGTTTTCTCTGCTCTTCTGCATTATTCTCTAATTTGATTAATCTTTTAACTCCTAATGAGTTTATAACGTTCATATCAACGTTAACATGATAACAAATCGTCTTCATTGATGATTTTGGTGTTTCGTTTTTATATGTGCAATAACATAGCAACCTAAGCAAAGTTTAAGTAATGCTATTAGTGATCAAATTCAAGAACGAGTGAGATGCAAAGTTTTGTTTGTAAATAATATTTTTAATGCATTTAAATGTTGATTGTTTTGATTATTTATTATATGTTTTTGCATAAAAATTTCTATTAAAAGATAAAATTACATTGACAAATAATTTAAGCTTTACTTTTTAATTCTCTATTGCTCAGTTAACTACAGTTTTATTGAATGGTGCTACTACTACAACACAAAGTGAAAACTCAAAGTGGATGGTGCAAGATTTATTTATTTTAAGCAAGTGCATATAAGGGGGGAGTTAGAACACATTTTATAAGCTTGTTTGAGACTTCATAATACTTGTGGGAATTATTTATTACATAGTGATTTTGAAAGGAAAATATTTAACCCACTCATTTAAAATGGAGAATATTAAATTGACAACATTTTTATTGTTGTTTTGAGTTTCTTATATGAAGAGGAATCATGTTGAATATCGTTCATATTGTTGAGATAACTATGGATTGTTGAAAAATAATTCAAATTGTTGAGATAACGATGGATTGTTGAGAGTATAATTTAAATTGTTGAGATAATTATAGGGGTGGCAATTGGATCCATTAAGCTAAAATCCATCCAATCCATCCACCAAAAAATCCATCCAATCCATCCACCAAATAAAAAATTAAGTTAGTGGATGGATTAAATCCATCCATTTATATACATGGATGGATCCAATCCATCCAACACATTTTGATAATCCAATGGATTATTTTTATTTTATACTTTAAATGGTTAAAATTATTTACGAGTTTCTTCAGAAAATTGAAAAATCGAATTTTTTTCCGAAAAAACGAAAAAAACATATTTTTACGAAAAACAAAAAAATTCAGTTTTTTCGGGAAAACAAAAAAATCGGGTTTTTTTCAGAAAAACGGAAAAATCGAGTTTTTTCAAAAAAACGAAAAAACCTAGTTTTTTTCCGAAAAAATCGTGTTTTTCCGAAAAACGGAAAAAATCAGGTTTTTCTCAAAAAACAATAAAGTCGAGTTTTTTTTCAGAAAAATGAAAAAATCGAGTTTTTTCCGAAAAAACGAAAAAAATTGAGTTTTTTTTTTTCAGAAAAAGAAAAATCGAGTTTTTTTTTCGAAAATAGTCTATATTTTTTGGGGAAAACGAAAAAAATCGAGTTTTTTTCGGAAAAAACGAAAAAAACCGAGTTTTTTCGAAAAACGGAAAAATCGAGTTTTTTTCGAAAAAATGAAAAAAATCGAGATTTTTTGGGGGAAAACGAAAAAAACCGAGTTTTTTTTCGGAAAAACAAAAAAAGTCGAGTTTTTTTGGGCAACGCGAAAAAATCGAGTTTTTTTCCGGAAAAACGAAAACAGTCGAGTTTTTTTCGAAAAACGAAAACATCGAGTTTTTTTGGGAAAATGAAAAAATCGTGTTTTTTTCTCAGAAAAATGAAAAAAGTCGAGTTTTTTTTCGAAAAACAAAAAAATCGAGTTTTTTTCAGAAAAACGAAAAAAATCGATCTTTTTTTTGGGAAAACAAAAAAATGAGTCTTTTTCAGAAAAACGAAAAATCGAGTTTTTTTTCTTCAGAAAAACGAAAAAATTGAGTTTTTCTGAAAAAACGAAAAACACAAGTTTTTTTTTGGAAAAACGAGAAATCGAGTTTTTTTTTAGAATACGAAAATTCAAATTTTTTCGGAAGAACGAAATCAATTATTTTTCAGAAAAACGAAAAAACTATTTTAAAATACGTAAATTATTATTTTTATGAAATTTTAAAAAAAAATAAAATATTTTTAATTATCTTTTGGATGGATGGATATCCATCCATTAGAAATTTGTTAATGGATGAATTGGATGGATTTTATTCCTTAATGGATGGATTGGATTGGATTTTTATTTAGAGAGTTTAATGGATTGTAATGGATTAATGGATTGGTTTGATCCATCCATTAAGGATCCAATCCATATCCATCCAATCCATCCATTTTGCCACCCCTAGATAATTATAGGTTGTTGAGATAAGTATAAATTATTGAGAGAATATCTCATATTCTTGAGATAATTATGGGTAGAGATAATTGTTTGTTGAGGGAAACTAAGGATTCGAATTTTAGATAAACTAAAACCTCGTGTTATACATATGGCTTGTAACAATGTAATCAATATGCAATTCACAAGACATAAATAAAGGGAACTGTAGCTACTCTATAGTCGCAAACATAGGTAATTTTCCCAAACTTTATGAATAAAGCTTTTGTGTCTTTCTCTCTACTCTGATATGTATTTGTCTTTATGTTCTAACAATTGGTATCAAATGACACATAATCCTGGAGGTGTGAAACTCGAAGTGACTCGGTTCGAAGGAAACGGGCAATTTCGATTAATGGCAAAGGAGGGTTAAGGATTTGTTGGCTTAGCAAGGTTTACATAAGGCGCTTTGTGATGAGAAACTGACAGCCATTGCAGTCGTTGATTAGAATGAGATGAAGGAGAAGGTTACATGTTTGATAAGCCTTTGTGTTTTCAATGACGTGATGAATCATATCCTGGACCTCACAACCCCGAAGGATGTCTGGAATAAATTGGAAAATAAATACATCTCCAAGACGCTCATGAACAACATCCTATAGTCTGAAGATGCAGGAAGGAGGATATTTGCAGGCTCATGTCAACGCTTTCAACAACATCCTCGCTGATTTGACACGGTTTGGTGTGAAGGTTGACGATGAGGATAAATTCATTATTTTGTTGTGCTTTTTACCAAGCTCTTGTGATTACTTGGTGACCACCCTCACATACGAGAAGGAAACAATCACGGTGGACTCTATTTCTTCTACTCTTTTACAACACACACAACATCACCAAAGTGTATAGGAAGGTAGAGGAAGTTTAGGTGAAGGTTTATTTGTGAAGTGAGTTCAAGACCGTGAAAGAGGAAAGGGTAAGGCAGTGAGTTCTGGAAAGAAAAATAGGTTCAAGTCCAAGGATAAAAAATAATAAAATGTTATGGTTGCAAGCAAATTGGCCATTGGAAAAGGAATTATCAAAACAAGTCCGGCAACAATAGTTCTTCAAATGTAGTTTAGTGTGATGGTTAATGCAGTGAATAGGAATTGCTTTGCGTTTCATCTGCAAAATACAATGATGCATGGATTCTTAATTTTGAGTGCTCCTACCATATGACATCGCACCGAGAGTGGTTCAACTCTTTTAAGTCAAGTGATTTTGGTTTTGTATATTTAGGTGATAATAAAACTTGTACCATCATTGGAAAGGGGTAAATTAAAATTGCTTTGGATGATGGTGGCGTGCGCATGATGACCGAGGTGCGTTATATTCTAGAATTACAGAAGAATTTGATTTCTCTGGGTATTTTTCAAGCAAATGGTTATTCATTATAGTCAGATGGAGACAGAGACATCCTGAGGATTAGCAATGGTGCAATGACAATGATGACGACAAGGAGGACTGCATGCAACATTTACAAGGTGTTGGGGGCACAATTATGGGTGGTGTAACATCTGTTGAATTGATAATGATGCACCCAAATGGCACATTCTCTTAGGTCATCTCATTGAACGTGGGATGATGGAACTACATAAGAGGAATTTGCTGAAGGGTGTTTGCAATTGCACAATTGGATTATGCAAGTATTTTGTTCTTGGGAAACAGTGTAGAGTTCATTTTAAGACCGGGCAACACAAGACCAAGGGAATCTTAGACTATGTCCATTATGATGTTTGAAGGCCTACGAAAGACCCCTCTGTTGGAGGTTCCAGATAATTTATGACATTCACTGATGATTTTTATCGTAAGGTCGGGGTTTAGTTCATGAAATATAAATTTGAGGTCTTTGCTAAGTTTAAATTGTGGAAGGTAGAGGTTGAGAACCAGACAAGGAGAAAAATAAAATATTTGCGGTCTAATAATGTAACTTAATACACATACAAGAAGTTCATGCATTTTTGTGAGGAGAATGGAATCTAGAGGAACTTTTATGTGAGGAAGACACTCCAACATAATGGTGTTGCAGAAAGGATGAACATGAATCTGACGGAGAAGGCAAGGTGCCTTCGGCTGAATGCTGATCTTTCAAAAGGTTTCTGGGCAGCAACACTCAATATGGCATTCTATCTAGTCAACATATCACCATGGGTTTCATTGGATTAAAAAGTTGTAGAGGAGGTGTGGACAGGTAACCCTATTTATCTGAGTAATTTGAGGATTTTTATGCGTCTAAAATAACTGCATATTTCCAGTGAGGATCGGTCTAAACTTGACCCAAAGTCAAAATAGTGGATCTTTATTGGCTACAATAAAGGTGTGAATGGGTACAAGTTATGAGATTTGATTAAGAGTAATGTGGTTGTCAGCAGAGATGTTATATTTGATGAGCAGTCAATGTTTAAATAGTGAGATGTGAAACTTGTGCTAGATACTAAGGTCGAAAATTCCAATCAAGATAAGATTCAGGTGGACATTAAGGAGCTACCAGTGAGTCCAAGGCAGATTGTAGTCTACCAGTAGGATGAACCAGGCTCCGAATCAGGTGGAGTGCAAGATTCAACAGAAGTACAAGACTATACACTTGTGCGTGATAGGTAGCCCCGTCGTATGACACCTCCAGTGAGATATAGGTTTAAAGACTTAGCAGCATATGCTCTTCTTACCAATTCAGGAAACCCTTATACATTTCTAAAGGCTATGGCTTGCCAAGAGAAAGATAAGCGAATGAATGCTATGGTGGAGGAGAGGGAGTCTCTAAAAAAGAATTTGACATGGATCTAGTTCAACTGCCACAAGGAAAGAGATTTATTGGTTGCAAGTGGATGTACAAGAAAAAGCCAACAATAACAGAAAAAGAAGGGGAAAAGTTCAAGGCTCGCCTATTTGTAAAGGGGTATTCACATCATAAGGGAATTGATTATGATGAGACTTTCAATCTAGTTGTTAGATGCATTTCTATATCAGAGCAGTATTGGCCCTAATATCCGACATGGATATGCATTTAGAGCAGATGGATGTGAAAACAGTTTTCCTCCATGGTAATCTCAATGAGCAAATCTACATGGAGCATCCAGAGGGATTCGGTGATACTGGACAAGGCAGACTTGTTTGTAAATTGAAGAGGCCCTTGTATAACTTGAAGCAATATCCGAGGCAGTGGTATAAGCACTTTGATTCATACATGTTCCACATTAGCTATAGAAGGAGTGGTTATGATTATTGTGTTTATGTGAGGAGCCTTGATGATGGTTCTTTTACGTTACTGTTACTATATGTTGATGATATGTTAATTTTTGCCAACCATTTGCATGATCTAAATGAGTTAAAGACCGAGTTGAATAAGGAGTTTGATATGAAGGATTTGGGTGGTGCAAAGAAGATTATTGGGATGGAAATTCATAGAGACAGAGGAGCTAATAAATTATGTTTGTCTTAGAAAAAGCTATGTTGAAGGTGTTTTGAGCAGATTTTACATGAGCAAAGCAAAGCTTGTGAGTACTCCATTGGCAAATCATTCTAAGCTCTCTTCGGAACTATATCCAAAGATAAACTCAGAGATTAAAGATATGTCTAAAATTTCTTATGCCACTGTAGTTGGTTGTTTGATGTACGTTATGGTTTGCACTATACCAGATTTGGCACAAGCAGTTAGTCAAGTGTGCAAGTTCATGTCTAATCTAGGTAAGCAGTCAAGTGGATCCTAAGTTACTTAGAGGCTATAGCAGATTATGGTATCATGCTCAGCATGGAGTAGGGCGTTCCATCAATTGTGGGATATGTGGATTCTGACTATGCAGGTGATATGGATGATAGGAGATCTACAACAAGGTAACTCTTTACTCTTGCAGGGGGAATTATATGCTAGAAATCATCAGTTCAATCCATGGTAGTTATGTCTACAACTGAGCTAGAATATATGGCAGTAAATGAAGCTACAAAAGAAGCATTGTGGGTTATAGGGTTAGTGAAAGAGTTCGGTGTTGAGCAAGGTGGAGTTCAGTTGCATAGTGATAGTTATAGTACTATCTATTTGACAAATAATCAAGTGTATCATGCTAGGACCAAGCATATTGATGTGAGGTTCCACAAGATCAGTGAGTTGTTGGCGTCCAGAGATATATTACTTCAAAAGGTTCACAATTTATAGAATGTAGCTGATATGTTGACCAAGCCAATCACTAGTGACAAGTTCAAACACTGTTTGGACTTGTTACATGTTTTTCAGTGTTAAGTAGGAGGTGTTCCTTCTCAGTTTCCAAGATGAATCATTATGCAAAGCCTTCATAGGGGTTTGATATTCGCCGAGGTGGAGATTGTTTAATATGGCTCATATTGTTGAGATAATGATGAGTTATTGAGATAAATATGGGTTGTTGAGAGTATAATCATATTGTTGAGATGATTGTGGGTTGTTAAAATAACTATAGGTTTTTTAGAAAATAACTCATATTGTTGAGATAATTATGGGTAGAGATAATTGTTTGTTAAGGGAAACTATGGATTAGGGTTTTAGATAAACATTGTAATCAATATGCAATTCATAAAACATAAATAAAGGGAACTATAACTACTCTATAGTCGCAGATGTAGATAATTTGGCCTAACTGTGTGAATAAAGCTTTTGAGTGTTTCTCTCTACTCCGATCTGTATTTGTGTTTCTGTTCTAACAAATGAGATCTACATTCCTGATCATATGCTTTTGGAAAATTTTTCAGTCGTTTATTATTAGAGTTTTGCCTAACTTATCCTTATAAAACTGACTTATAAAGTGAGAGGTGTCACTCTATATAAATTCTTTCAATGCCCTCGAATCTTTCTAACACACTTCCTCACGTCCAACACTCTTTTTGGGCTTGGTGCGTGAGTTTTAAACAATGGGCTACCCAAGGTTTGATCGAAAGGCTCTGATACCATATTAGATTTTGGTCTAATTTATCTTTACAAAACCGATTTGTAAGATGATGGATGTATATCTATATAAACTCTTTAGAGACTTTATGTCTAACTAATGTGGGACTTGAAATCTTTTCAAGACATCCCCTATAAAATCTCAATTTTCATGGATATTTTCATGGTGGCACAAACTTTGCACTTTTTTGGTGCACATAACTTAAGAACATATTACTTAGTTGAGTTAGTATTGATTCAAGTTTTTATAAACTAGACTCTTGAAGTTATGTTCTTTTCTGGTATTTTTGGAGGATGGGGATATGTTCTTGGTGATTATCATTTTCAAACTCTAATTTGATGCTCTTCGTTGGAATTGTTGTTTGCTTTGAATTCGTTTTGGTCTTGTTTATAGTTGTTTTTAAGGGATACTTCTTGATATTTTGCATTTTTTAAGGCATTTTTTTATTTTGCTTTTTTACGTGATACACACATTGTTTGAAATTTATTATAGTGTTGGAGTAATAATTTAGAGACTAGATCAGATATGATATATTCAATTATATTATATTTGGTTGAGTATGAGGCTGTTGCAGATAAGGTAAATAGGAGACATAATATTCAGAGTCACTAACTAGAAAGAAATTAAAGAGACCATATTTTCCTTTTTTAAGAGGTGACAATTTGACTCATACTCAACGAGTATTGCAAAAATTTCTACTACATATTGTTAACGGTGGAAATTCGTAACAAACGCTAGTCCTTCAGAATAATTATTATTCCGGTTGCTCGCATGATCGACTAGATTGATCCTAAGACATAGTCTAAGTTTCGAGATTTTGATGTTGGTATTGTGTTCATTTTTTGTTAGGTTTGTGTATAATTTTAAGTAAAAGAAAATGTATTGAAAATGTATAAAATAAAGTGCATAAATGTTAAAGGTTTCTGATTCGAAAAGGTAAAGAAAAATAAAAAGACTTTACTGAAGATAAGTATAAATTGATAAAAGACAATGCAATTTGATTGAAATTAATTGGTAATTCTTACGTACATTCTCAGCACTCGTTTCTCGATACGCTTTGATACCTTTGAGTATGATTGAGTTTTGTACAGATTTGAATACACTTAAAATCTAACGCTAAGATTCTAATTTATACTAAATCGACCCTAACGGTCTATTCCTAACGGGATGCCATGTTCTCCATTTGGATGCCTTTTGAATTCTAAGGCTTCCACGCGTCCTTTTTGGATAAGACAAACCAATTGAATTTGAATTTTCCTTTGCTCGATGCGCCAAACTCAACCAACATGGCTGTCGAAGATTATTCTCTAAAAGCTCTAAAATATTCTAAGTATTTTATCCTTGTCTTCGAAGATATATATTTCAGTAACATTTCGACAAGATAAAAAACCACTTCATACAAATCGATGCTTCGAATAGCCTTCAAAGGCTGGATTTCATATCTCTCTTTGAAAGATCTTCTTTCAACAATCTTCTCTTTGTCCGTCGAAATTTCCAACTAACACATATAGGGTAAAAAAACTCGTAAAGTTGGTTTGGGCATGTTCACAAGTAATTACCCCATAAAATATGCAGATATGTATGCGGGTAAGTGAACCAAAGTTCCAAACAAGTACCTACTATGTCTCATATCCGCACAATATATATTATATCTTATATTTTATTATAATATATAAATATGTATGTTTATTGTCTTAGGTCAGCCAAAGGTCCAACAAAAGCGACTAAACTCCAATGGCCAAATTCAAAGGCGCTAGTACCAAAGGACAACGGATAGGTGGAGCCACACCAAAAGAGTATCACACCTGATATATGCTACAAGTCTATCTATTTCTACCAAATTTGAACAAAAGGCTCCCTGCAACACATGTCGAACCAATCACACATGATTTTAACCTTCTATCATATATAAGCCTCGTCACGAGCCATGACATGTACTCTCGCACTCAATATAGCAATTTATTCCTCGCTGACTTAGGCGTTAGAGTGTTAACCTTACATGTCCACCCTATTCTATTACATCAGAGACTTGTATCATTGCACGAGAAAGGCTATTTCCCTCACCATCATCGATTTATTTTTCCGCTTCTAGAACAGTGGTGTCATATGTGGGATTCAAATTCTAATTCCTTTGAAATTTCAAAATTAATTCATCAAACTTCGGTTTTCAAAATACAAATTGCAAACCGAACTGAACCGCACGGTTTTATTAAAGTATGACCCAAACACATCCAAACCAAATATGGTTTATTGTGATTTTTGGTTTGGTTTGGTTCGATTTGAGGTTTTCTATTGGGTTGGTTTACTTCTGAACACCGCTACCAAACCACATTCACTCAACAACGGGAAAGATTCAATTAAGGATCACTTATGGGACTGAGGCCGCATCTTGATCAAATTAGCAGAACTCAACAATAGAACGACTTACCCCCAACAACAGGAAGATAAAATGCAATCCATAAGGGAAGAATTAGACCTTCTATACAAAAACAATATGCTTCTCCATCATCACAAACACCTTCATAAAGAAAAATCTAGCCGCCGAGTACAACAAGAAGGTTAGGACTATGAATTTCCAACGCGAAGATATCGTGTTATAGAGGGTTGGCGTTGGAGGAAAGAATGCAATTTATGGTAAGTTCTTCGCTAATTAGGAAGGCCCATATTGAACCTAAGTCAACACGAGCAACAGAACTTTCACCCTTTAGACCTTTCAAAAGGAACTCATTTCAAGGACCTGGAACACTGCCAAGTTAAAGCCATATTCCAGCTAACTCATTTCTTGTTTAAATAAATCTTGAGGGAACACGATTTCCTAAATGTAACTTTTTTGAGCTAAATAATGAAATAACTTTTGATTAAATTATATTAGTTTTATTTCAAAGGAAAAGTATAGCAAAAGCATAATGCTAACGTAACTAAACTCGGATATTTAAAGGAAAAACAGACAAAATTGCGCCAGTCACATCCCCTTCTTAGTAGTTTTCCACTTCATAGCGTAGGAGATGAAGCCCTAATTACGCAGGCCTCCAACCATGTCTTCAATTAGGGGCAGGGAAATGAAACAGACCCTTGGTCGGGGTAAATCCCTAAGACTTAAATGGAAAGAATATATGTCCAACCCAACCATAATAACCTTTGGGAGGTACCAATTACACCAAAGACAAATGACAAAATAAAATGATTCATGGTGGTAGATGATGAAATAAAATCATCCATAAAGTCAAATGATAATATAAAATCATTCACAAAGGTAAATGATGAAATAAAATCACTAACACATAAATCACAAAGTAAAGCAACTCACAAAGCCATGAGACAAATCATAAACATCCAAAAGGGTATAAAAAGTCATGATTTCATTAGTCAAAAATCGAAAACTATGTTTACAATAAATAAACTCGCTAGAGGCCAATGCTACATCCGACAACAAAGACCGTGATAAAGTAAATCAACAGCCAGGAAACCTAGCCTTTGTTGAAATCCACCAATTTCACTTCGACAAGTTCCTTCTCTGAATAAAGTTTCTCCCAGGGAATTTTTTACATCTAGGAAAAACAAGTTTACTTGACTCACATAATTTTCTAAGGAGACCTGCATCTAGAGCACCTTGGAGGATAGTGTTTTTGAATTCCTTCTCCTTCGCCAAGGCAGTCTCCATATCTGCCACAAACGTGTTTATGCTTCAAAAAGATTTATGAGTCTCTACCAGAGGTTTTTCAACCTTTGCTAAAGATGCTCAGACCTCACCTAGGGACCTTTCCTGCTCCCTCAACTACTCTTCCAAGAGCTTCACTTTAGTAGCAAAGATAGTGGGAGCACCATGTTCTACTACCTCCTTCTTTGTAGAAACGAGTTACTTTTTCATATCATCCAATTCCTTCCAAAGATCGTCGCACTAAAGAGGGATGGTGTCAAGTGGATTCTTCAGAACCTCATTTTCCTTTCTCAGAGAATTTGGAGCCAAAACCTCCTCCTGCCCGGGGCACCAATTGATAGCACCACATAAGCTCGATGCAAATGGTCAGATATTTAAGCCATCACCTCCTTTTTCTCCTCTCATTAATTTGGGAGAAATAAGTATATTCTCCTTTTATAAAATTATCTTGCATATCTTTTAAGTATCGATGATCATTGGTAAGAAGAATTTGTTGCATTGAGAATGTGGGTGGTGTGCATTTAGTTCCACTTATGACCACTTTATCATTTTACGCCACTGTCGGATTGAATTTCTTTAAAGTAGGTCCATCTTGAATTGATTTTCTCACCTTTATCTCGCTTCGATAAATCCATGAAAAAAATTTATGGCTTGTCATGGGACTTCTTACTTTGAGTTTTAAGAGACAGATAACCATTGTTCGTCACCCCTTATTTCACATGCCCTTTAGTTTGATTTTAAATTAGATCAAAAGTTGGTTCAATGGTTTCTCCCATGACCACCTCTTTGGCCAATCACGTTTCACCTGCATTCTATTCCGATGGAGAGATACTCTTCTCATAATCATTTCTCATCTTGATTAATTCTTTTGGGTTGACACTTGCTTTGAGATTTCTTTTGAGTCTTTAGATGTAATTTTTTGTTTGCCTTTGTATGAACCTTTGTTGATTTCTGAAGCTTTATCTAAAACTTTGTCAATCCTATATCAAACCCATGGCTTGCATCTTTAACTACTTAAGTGCATTGGTTGACTTTCTTAATTGTTGCATCTTTATCATGCTGGATATCATCTGTTCTGATTTTTTACAATTGTTATCATGTTGCATCTTTGTCATGCTAAATATTTGCTCCATTCTTCACAGTCGTCATCATGTTGCATCTTTATCATGTTGAATATCTTTTCAGTTGTCATCATCAAAACAAAAACCTATTACCTGCCAAACTAGGTTCCACACACCAAATTTTTCAAAATATCCAAAAGATACAAAACGCGCACCATATTTTTCTATATATTTGGTATAAATTCATAGCGGCTTTTTAAATTGCACTAAAAATCCATTATAAAACCCAAGTTTTCCCTTTTCAATTTTACGTGTTTTTATCAGATTTTTTGTTATAATTATTAGTTTTTTTTTGCAATTTACTGTTTTATGGGAGTAATTTTTTTCAAAAATTTGTTAAAATCAAGAGATATAAATTATGGTAGAGGCATTATTGACATTTTAAAATTATGTAGGGGTGTCATATATATATATATATATATATATATATATATATATATATATATATATATATATATATATATATATATATCCTCCCTATGTGATATGGAGTGTGGACAAATTCGAGTTGCCCGAATCTAAAGTTGGAGTTATATTTTATGGGGGTTAATTTTTCCACCCCACAGGGTGAGGGTGAACACAGTGAAAATTCAAATTTTTTTCTTTGACATATTCAAGAGATGTATCTTCAGACGCACCTAAAATATACACCGCGTCTCCTTAATTTATGGGTGATTCCTTAGATGCATCTCTGGAATAACCCCGTGAATTTTTTCTTTCGCCGCAAGTCTCCCAAATTGATATATTTTAGGCAATTTACACTAAGTATATATTAACACCATGCTAATTATACTAATGTAATTCAAGGATGTCTGATATAAATTCAAACAATAATACAAATCTAAATGTTATCATGACATATAACTTGTCAAGAAAATATAATTGTTACCAAAATACAAATACAAATAAACCATTGTGTATATGTAACCCCCCTTTTGCTTCTCCTCTATCGTTTTTACCCCGAGGCATTTTGTGCCTCGAGTAAGATGGAACGTACGAAGGCCATACCATAACTACCTTCTTCAAAATATAATCTCTCTATGGCATTTCTCGCAATCGTCACAATACAATAGCCGACAAACAACATGTCATGGGCATGGTCATCCCTAGCTTGCTCCTCTTCCAATATCTCCCGATGAGCTCGTCTAGATGGTTCTCCCACAGCATCTAGTGTCATGTATGGATGTGAGACTCAATAGAACCATATGATGTAGCCGTGTGCATCACTCCATGGATAAAGAGCTAGCACACTACGTGCCTCATTGGGTACCATATGATTATAGAAATCATTGAGTATGGCATCAAGATATTTGTGGTTTATTATCGGATGAGCATACATGGAATGAGGTCTTAGAATAATCTGAAGAAACTTGAAATGGCGCATGACCTGCTCATGAAGATATAGATATATTAGGCATAGCTCGCAAAGCCAACCATCCATAGTAGAAGGCTATGTCGTCCATGGAACGCATCTGATAGTGGCCTTTGTAGATCAAAATCATATGGAATCTACTATAGTTTGGTCAATAAACACCCGCAAGCAAATGGCCACTCCTCAGTGCAGTCCATCTCAAGTCCCAATCTGGATATGCAACGAAAGTGAGAGATGATACATGCATACAAATAATTCAGATAAAATATAAGTAACAGGTGTAACACAAGTGTTATGAAAGTATTAATAGAAGTAAAGGTTGCAAATACACTACCCTAAATGGCGTGCAGCTTTTAGTTATATGTCTTGTCTTCCAGAGACAAGCTTCACCTAGTTTGGAGTATAGATAAACCAAGCACACGGCCCCCTAGTTGTACTTGTGGATCCTCTCTAAGTCGCTAAACTATGTCAAGAAGACTTTATTGATGTAGGTTGCACTTTTGTCCATAAATATTGTCATTCCATCCAAGTAAAGAAAGTATAACCTCAGTGCACATTGTTTGTGGTGTCAAGCTCCTCTTGGGTCTCACCTGGGCCAGTTCCTAAATAGTTCACCATCATTTCAAGTGCCTCGAATCTGCTGATCTAGGATTGGTTTAGTAATATGCAACTAATCGAAAGATGAAGAAGACAAGAGACAACATTAAGGGTGATGGACATCTCACCATGAGGGATATGGAAATGTGACGTCTCCTTGTGCCATCTCTTAACAAATTTCGTCAACATGCCATGGTTAATGTTCTTGTATCCAATGGCACATAAACCTGCCAGTCCAGAGTAAAGAGCCACATCTTAAAAATATGCATCTTCATTTTGTTCCAGGTTCAGAATCTTCCTAGAATGGTTAACAAATTTTATCGTTTCACGCTCTAGTAAAAATAAATATATCAACATCAGTTGTAACTCAATTAGTATGAAATAGATGTAACATAAAAGTAAATATATATATATATATACCTCTACTTCCCGCCCATGCCTAAAAACAAGTTTTGCATAGAGATTAAGCAAGGAGGTGTCATAGGGACCTCCTGGAAAACTATCAGGAATAGGAGCAGAGGCAGCAGGTTCCTCTTGTTGGGCATCAGGTACTCCACAGGCTTCAAGGCCTAGAGGGTCAGGAGGAGACATGTGCTTTTAGGAGGTCGATGTTTGAGACATACAACATTGTAAATTATGAGACACCCGACCATGTGAAATTGACGCTTCCACGTCAAACAAACAAGCACTAACTCATGGCCTCGAGTAAGCTTCCCTCTCACTACGAATGAATGTATGTTGGGATACAGGACAGTGCCTTAATTTTTCCTGGTTTTTAGCCATTGTGTAAGTACATAGTGAAACTTAAAGGGGTAAATTAGGTTTTATGAATTTTCTCGTTATTTTACATATGTTCTTATTCTTTTACTTTTTCAGAATAAAGTGTATGGACTTAGAGCAATAATGTAGAAAAATAAAAGTGTAGGAAAGTAAATGAGACATAAGAACTATACTAGTTCCCCTTATAACCAAGGATACATTTAGTCTCTTCACACCCCTTGAAGGATTTTACTATGTTAGATCTTTGTACTGTCTCACACCAAAACTCTTATACAATCTTCAAACACAAATGCACCAAACCTATGGTGGACTTTGAATATTCCCAGTTCAAAGGACCTTTTTACAACACACAGAAAGAACACCACTTCCTATTTTCAAACACCTTAAGAAAGTATTTTCACTTTTTACAGACAATGTCGCCACACATTTTGTGAATAATTTACAACAGACAGATAAATTGGGAACAGACAATTTGTATGTTTTCCAATATTCTAAAAATATAATCTTCTCTTTCCAAAGAACAATTCAAGAATATGTAAACATCAAGTGCTCAATGGTTTATGAAATGTTTTCTCTGATGTGAGAAAAATATAAAGTAAAAAAATTTTAAGTCATTATATATGAACACTTGAAAAACAGTAAGGATTGTTTGAAAAACTGTGATGAAAGAGGTTATTTGAAATATGAAAAATTATTTCTTTAGATACATCACAAAATGCATCTTGAATGAGTAGCAATGTTTGGAAAATGTCCAAGATTAACTGTAATAATTTGGAAAAGGTTTCATGAACATGTGCAAATGAAGAGGTATTACCATGATTCAGATTTTTCAAAAAGATTCCGGAAGCAACCGATTAAACTAACATGTTTAACGTTCAAAAATATGCAAAAAAATACAAGGGCCAATTGATTGTAGTGTTGCATCAATCGATTGGGGGTTTAAAATTTCAAGGCAAAAATACCCCTCAATGGATTGTAGGGTTTGTATCAATGGATTGTGGGGAATATTTTTTTCAAGGAAAATTATGACCAAACAGTTGATTGTATTTATGCATCAATAAATTGTTGCTTTAAAAAAAATTTCTTTTCGCAAACAGGGGCTAACAAACAATCGATTGTACCAATCTGTCAATCAATTGTTCCTTTCAAAATATTGAAATTTTCCTTTTTAAAACACGTATTATGAATGGCAATCATGCATGAATGTTTAACAAACATATAATGGTTTAGATGAAAAAGTGTTGAGCACCTAAAGCATATACATATGAATTTCCATTGTACCTTAATCTTCATGATTCAATCCTTTAATTTTTAAAGCTTATGCAAATTTGATACTTGATTCAATCTTTTTCTACTTTGATCTTTCTTCATTGATAAACTTTTGTCTTTGTCAAAACTAAGCTAAGATAGATAAAGAACAACTTTTTCACACATTATTCCTATAATACAAAACAAACAAAAATCGTATCAAATCAAAGCAAGTAAATTTCAGAGATGTAACTCTAAAACATGAAAGTGAAATCCAGAAAAAATACGGAGATGCATCTCCGTAAAACAGGAAAGCAAAATCTAGAAAAATTCGGAGATGCATCTCTGCAAAAATATGCGATTGCAGAAATATGTAAAAAATGTAGTTAACTTCTTTTTGGTCCTGTATGTTAACCTCGGGTTTCATTTTGGTCCCTTAACTTCAAAAAATTCTATATTGGTCTCTTACTCTTCAAAACGTATCAAGTTGGCCCTTTTCGTCTAATTAGCAACGAAAGAACTCAAAAATTGATTGCAAAATCAGTCGCTAATATGACAAAATGGATTAAAACGGTACCTTTTGAAGATGTAAGGGATCAATATGGAACTTTTTGAAGTTAAGGGACCAAAATGAACCCTAAGGTTAACATACGAGACTAAAAAATATATTTTTCCCTAAACAAACTGCCTATTTTAAATGTAACTACAAAATAATGCATTTTAAACAACCTATTTAACCTAATACATGCATCACAACTCAAAAATAAAAGAAAAATAAAAGATGAAAAACTTACCGATTGAGAGTTGTTGTGCGAAAGTTTGAATGTATTGAATGAAATTTACTGGCATTGATTCTTTGAGGTATAAGCAGTGTAAAAGCTTAAAAACTGTGCACTTGAATCTTGTTCACGAGCTTTTTGAAGGGTTTGTGAAAATGTAACAGATGAAGAAGGAGAGGGAGGTTATGGCGTGAGGTATATGAATAAACCCGTCCAAAGATGCTTCTCCGTAAAGCTCAATGAGCATAGACACATTATTGGGAAAAATGAGGGTGGTTCCCTCACTTAATCGTTGAGTGTGTTTAATTTCGATCTATTTGGAGATGCATCTCCAGAATCTATGAGCTTTTGTGACTTTTCACCATGCTAAACTAACACCACATAGAATAGATAAAATAGATAAAGTAATCCATATTTTATTTTAAATTCCAATTACAATTACATCTCAAGACCTTTGGCTCATAACACTGACTGAAAAAAATAGATGGAAAAATTAAATAAATCATTTATTTTATTTAAAAGAATTTTTTTTATAAAATAATAGATAAATATTTAGTATTTATATCATTTTAACATTAAGAGGTATTATATCATCTTAAATTAAAGTTATTCAAACTCACCAAAATTCTCATTCTATACAATGTTGTTATTCAAAATTAAAAATATTTTGTATTATAAAAAAATAAACCGTCTAAAACTTCCTTTCTCAAAATTGTATTATTTCTACTTAATTTTTCTTTTTTAAAACCTCTCTCCTCTCCTTTCGTGAATTTTCAAACTAAACCTAAAGATCATCCTACAAAGCTCTTTTAAATCTCTCTCCTCCCCCTTCGTGAATTCTCAAACTAAGCCTAAAGATCATCGTATAAGGTCTTTTGAACAATAAATTATATCATATTAGTCATGATTGAATTTAAAAAGAAAAAATAATTTTAGCTTTTAGGCTCAGGAAAATTAATGCTTACTTATTTGAAAACCCGTGAGACGACTTATTGAGACTTCTTGATATATTCAAACAAAATTTTTAATGAACTGAATTTGATGAATATATATTATACTCCCTCTAAATTATAAGACGTTTTAGGTATTTTACATACATTAAAAAACTTAATTATTATCTTAGGAGAAAAACAAATTATATATTACTTTACAATAATGCCCCTCATAATTATACAAAAAATAAAAAAATAAAAAGTTGAAAGAAAAATAATAATAATTTATATTTTAAAAAAGATTATAAATGTTGCAATGAAATTTTAAATAATTTATAATTTGAGACAATTTCTTTTGGTATAGCATTTTATAATTTGGGACAGATGGAGTAATATTTAGATGGAGTAATATTTAAGTGATTATGTTATAATTCTCATTGAATTTCCATTTGTTACACATAAAGTTCTTGTAAAGAACAAATCTTAGTGCTGTTTCTCAGAAACTTGCATCTGTTGAATTGTAAGTGACCTACGGTTCAAATAGTATACAACAATTTCCTAGCAATGCATTAAATTAAGCTCCATAATATACATTACTCAAACTACACAGATGTTCATGACATAGAAGGGACATCAATAAAAAAAAATCAAGGTTTCCACAACTTCATCGTGCCGTCTTCACTGAAAGTTGCAACAAGATTCCTATGTGGATGATGAGTAACACCGATAATTTCCTTTTCATGGACCTGCCATTAATCAACAGATTATTTTATTAAATACTAAATAATTAGAACATCCTCAATACAATACAAGAAAATAAGACCAGATTGAGAGGAATTTATAGATCTAATCTCATGCTTAATCGACAAACATACCTTCATCAGATGCTCCAATTTGCCAGATTGATAGCTGAAGCAGTACATATTCCTGCATTTATTTCGAAGATTCCATTATGGACAAAGAATATGACAATTTCAAATTATAATTCGGGAGGAAAAGAAGATTATAATTTGTTAGAAAAACAGAGGCTACCAACCTGTCTTCACCAACACAGTAAATCCATTCCCCCTTAGGTGAAATACAGGCTGCAACAAAGTCACCACCTTCTCTTTTACCAGACGAGAAACTCTTTACAACCTACACCAACAGAAAAAGAATAGTAAAGAAGTATAGCATAAGGTTCTGCAACCTGCATGGTCTTTAAGTAAATATCCACATTTAACCAATATGAATAAGCAGAACAACCATATTCCGACAATTATACAACATAGTATTCCAACACTTATGCGAATGAATGTGTATGTAGGATTAAATTATGTCAAGAAAACACTTCTCTATGCAGAATTAGATATAATTTATTCTTATCAGATTCATACCATCATTAATTATTTATTAAGGAAAGCACTGCAAAGAGCTTTAAAAAACATTAGAACTACGTATAAATGAAATGACTTCTAGTCATCAACTCTTTGAAGTTTACCTGTCCTTGAAGTGTCATGATGTATATTGATGAGGTTTTGTTACAAACAACAATGTGCTCAGTACTTTTGGGGAAAATGTAAACAGAGTTAACTGAAGCATCTCCTCCCTATCAGTCCAACGGAACCAGAAATCACAGAAAATAAAATTAGGGAAAATGATATCACAAAACTTAATAAAAAAGAAACCAAAATGGAAATTTATTAAAGACACACCCTTAAAGGAGGAGGTGGCTTAAATGTTTGTATGCAGTCTGTAGTCTTCAAATCCCAAACCTGCAGTAAGGAGGAAAAAATACATACATGTCTCACTATTAGAGTGTTAGCTTTAGCTTAGAGCCAGTCAGTATGTTACTGACACCTGGCAGTTTGTTTTCAGTAGTTACAGGCTACTACAGGTCACAACTTGTAGTATATAAACAAGTTGTGATACCTGATGTAACTAACTTTTCACAATTGAAATTCAGTTACAACTGAAATGAAAGTTCAATCATTCTCTCTTTCTATTATGGTATCAGTTTAGCTTCTCCGATCCATGGACTCACAGCCAGGATCTCCCTCTTCCGCTCACGTTTCGTCTCCGGCGGCGCCGTCTGCGGCGGTGATGGACGAATCACGCCGTCTTCAGTTTGCGCTGAAGATCGCATACAAACTCGACGACAAAAACTTCCATCTATGGCGTCAGCAAGTGGAGCCTTACATCAACGCACACAATCTCACAGATCTGGTGGTTTGTGCGCGTGTTCCTCCCAAATTTCTCTCCGATGACGATCGTCTTCAAGGTATCGTCAATCCTCTCTATTCTTCGTGGCTTCAAAAAGATCAGCTACTCTTGTCGTGGTTGCAATCGATGCTCTCCAGCGAAATCATGTCTCGCGTCATTGGATGCGTTCACTCTCATCAACTTTGGGATCGGTTGTTCAACTACTTCCAAAAGCAAACTCGTGCACGAGCAAGACAACTTCGCGTTGAACTTCGCTCTGCTTCTCTGGATTCGCAATCAATTTCTGATTATCTGCTTCAGATTCGTCAAACTGTTGATGCTTTAGCCTCGATTGGTGATCCTGTTCCGTCCACGCATCACATTGATGTTATTCTTGAAGGATTACCGAGTGAGTATGCTTCGGTTGTGTCGGTTGTAGAGAGTAAGTTTGGAGATATGGATCTAGATGAAGTGGAGATTCTCCTTATTGCTCATGAACTCAGGTTGAATAAATTCAAGAAAACCTCTGTTCCAGATCTGGCTTCGTTGAATCTCACTCAAGCTTCATCCCAACCTCCAGCTTCTGAAACTCCTCCGGTTAGTGCTGTTGAATCTACTCCCTCTGTTCCTGCTTCTCCTTCTCCTGAGCCTGAATATGCTTCCTTCAGAGGTGGAAGGTCCTATAGAGGTGGCAGAGGTGGTAGAGGTAGAGGAGGCAGAAATTCTGGTGTTCAGTGTCAAGTCTGTTCCAAAGCTGGTCACACAGCCTTGAACTGTTGGCATAGATATAATCAACAGTTTCAACCTCAAGTTGCCTATGCTAGCACTCCTTTTGCCCCTGTGCAGTGGACTCCTCCTCAGGTTGCTTATGCTCAAATTCCTGCAAATGTTTGGACTAGACCTACTGCCAGTGCTACACCACAAGCTAGACCTGCTATTACATTGACTCCTAGTGCTTTCATTGCTAATGCTGCCCAACCTCAGGCTGCTGCCACTTGGTACCCTGATTCAGGTGCCTCCTTTCATGTCACTAATGATGCCAACAATCTCCAACAGCACACTCCTTTTGAAGGCCATGACCAAATCTTTATAGGAAATGGTCAAGGTCTGCATATCAATTCAGCTGGCTCTAGTCAGTTTTTCTCTACTTGCCAATCTCACACACCTCTCACACTTAAAAATCTTCTTCATGTTCCTTCAATTACCAAAAATCTCATCAGTGTTAGTCAATTTTGTAGGGATAATCAAGTCTATTTTCTGTTCACTTCTGACACATGTCTTGTTAAATCACAGGTGTCTAATGCTGTTCTTCTGGTTGGTAGAGTTGGTCCTGATGGCCTCTATCAGTTTCCTCCTTTTGCTGTCTCAAAGCCTACTCAGTCTCCTGTCAGTTCCAAGCCTACTTCTTCCTTAGTTAGTACTAATAAAATAGTGCCTAGTGTGCAGGCTACTACTATTTCCCCTTCCCTATCCAATGTATGGCATCTTAGGCTAGGCCACCCTAATGCTCATGTGCTGAAACTTGTATTACAAAGTTGTAATTTGTCTCATTCTAATAAAAATCTTGATACCTTTTGTGCTGCCTGCTGTGTTGGTAAAGCTCATAGATTACACTCTCCCTTGTCTCAAACTACATATCATTTTCCTCTTGAACTTGTGTACTGTGATCTTTGGGGTCCCTCCCCTCAATCCTCTACTCAAGGTTTTCATTATTATATCTCCTTTGTTGATGCTTTTTCCAAATTCACTTGGCTGTATTTACTGAAATCTAAGGCTGATGCTCTCCATGTGTTCAAACAGTTTAAAGCACTAGTTGAGTTACAGCTTGGATATCCTATTAAGGCTATTCAATCTGATTGGGGTGGAGAATTTAGGCCCTTTTCCAAATTTCTGGCAGATCTGGGCATTCAGCATAGGGTTATTTGTCCTCACACACATCACCAAAATGGTGTGGTAGAAAGAAAGCATAGGCACATAGTTGACCTAGGCCTTACCTTGTTGAGTCATGCTGCTCTACCTTTGACCTACTGGGACTTTGCCTTTACCACAGCTGTCTACCTCATTAACAGACTTCCCTCATCTTCAGTGCAGTTTCAAATACCCTATACTCTTCTGTTCAAAACTGCTCCTGACTACAAATTTTTAAAGGCTTTTGGTTGTGCTTGCTTCCCTCTATTAAGACCTTACAATGCCCACAAACTTGAGTTTAGATCTCATGAGTGTTTGTTCTTGGGTTATTCCACTTCCCACAAGGGTTACAAGTGTCTATCTCCCTCTGGAAGAATGTACATATCCAAGGATGTCCTCTTCAATGAGTCTAGATTTCCCTTTCTAGAGTTGTTTTCAAAATCAGCTACTTCTCATTCCTCCTCTTCTCTAAAAGCCTCTAGTATCTCTTCTCTCCACTCTCTTTTACCTACTTCAGCTTCTTCTCAATCTACTCCTCTACCTATGCCTACTCCTCTTACAGCTGTCCCTGTCTCAAGTCCTGTGTCAGCTTCTTCACCTGCTCCTGTCAGTTCTGACCCTACCTTGTCTCCTACTGTTTCTTCTTCCCCAAACCTCTCTACTTCTCCTAGCTCTACTTCTGCTTCTCCCAGTATACCTCTCAATGCCATCCCTGTTGCTCACATTCCTATCAACAATCATTCTATGACTACTAGAGCCAAAGCTGGCTTCACTCAACCTAGACTACAACCCTCTTTACTGCTAGTTCACTCTGAGCCTGATAGGTTCTTGTATGAATAAGTGAATAAGAGATAGAAATAATGAATAGAGAGAATGAAGGCTACTGTAATTGAATTGATAATGGAGACAATTACAATAATGAAGAAAAAGAAATGCAGTAACAAACTGGTAGTGGAACTACCAATTCCCCAAAGCACGCAGTGCTCCCAAATCACCAAAGTGACCCCACCACTCTAACTGAATTCTTGGCTAAATTATTCTCTCTCTCTGTTACTACCTATATAGTCCTTCTCTCCATGCACTCCATGCATTAAGTAGCCACGTCATCATTCATCACTTCTTTCCCCTTCTTTCTTGAGTAGACCCTCCATATTCTTGGTTTGGGCCCAAGGTCAAGGCCCACTCCACGATCTACGTTTCTATCAATACCCTTCTCCTCTGAAACAGCCTTGTCCTCAAGGCTAAACTCAGGGAATTGACCGCGCAGAAAATCATTATCTTCCCAAGTTACATCCTCTAGAGGCTTGTTCTTCCATTTGATCAAACTTTGATGCACTGGCGCACTCCCCTGCATAGTCACTCTAGATCCCATCACCAGCTCTGGATACACATCAACAGCATCTGTTATCTCTAGCTCTTTAGGAAGCTCACCTTGAACTTGATACTCCCCAATGGCCTTCTTAAGCAAGGATACGTGAAACACCGGATGAATCCGTGATTGCTCCGGCAATTGCAACCTGTAAGCCACCTCTCCGACTTTAGCCAAAACCTTGAAAGGCCCATAAAAACGAGCAGCTAGCTTTTGATTAATTCGCTTCACAACTGACTGTTGCCGGTGAGGGCGTAGTTTTAAGAAAACCCATTCCCCTACTGCAAAACTCAAGTCCCTTCTTTTCTTATTAGCATAGCCTGTCATCTGTTCTTGAGCTCTCTGAAGATGTAATTTGAGTTGTTTGAGAGCTTCATCTCTCTCACTCAACTCTAGAGCCACAGCAGCTACTTTTGTCTCATTTGTCAGGAACCTTAACAAACTAGGAGGTTTTCTCCCATAAACCACCTCAAATGGAGTCTTACCAATAGACACGTGATATGTTGTGTTATACCAGTATTCAGACCAAGAGATCCAGTTTGACCACGTTTTCGGTTGGTCGGAAGCAAAGCATCGTAAATAACTCTCCAAGCACCTATTAATCACTTCCGTTTGTCCATCCGTTTCCGGATGATATGCAGAACTCATATGCAACTTGGTACCTTGCAACTTAAATAACTCCATCCAAAAATTGCTAATGAATAAAGGATCCCGATCGCTGACGAGGGACTTAGGAATACCATGTAGCCTTACTATCTCCTTGACAAACAACTCAGCAATGGACTTAGCAGTATAAGGATGCTTTAATAAAATAAAATGACTATATTTTGACAGTCTATCCACAACTACTAAAACAGCCTCATAACCCTTCGATTTTGGCAGCCCGGTAATAAAGTCTAATGATAGATCTTCCCATATAGCATTGGGAATAGGGAGAGGTTGTAGTAAACCTCCTGGTGTGGTAGCAGCATATTTCTGCCTTTGACACACATCGCATGATCGGACAAAATCCCTTACACTTTTCTGCATCCCAACCCAATATAAGCATATTGATAGAAACGTGGATCGTGGAGTGGGCCTTGACCTTGGGCCCAAACCAAGAATATGGAGGGTCTACTCAAGAAAGAAGGGGAAAGAAGTGATGAATGATGACGTGGCTACTTAATGCATGGAGTGCATGGAGAGAAGGACTATATAGGTAGTAACAGAGAGAGAGAATAATTTAGCCAAGAATTCAGTTAGAGTGGTGGGGTCACTTTGGTGATTTGGGAGCACTGCGTGCTTTGGGGAATTGGTAGTTCCACTACCAGTTTGTTACTGCATTTCTTTTTCTTCATTATTGTAATTGTCTCCATTATCAATTCAATTACAGTAGCCTTCATTCTCTCTATTCATTATTTCTATCTCTTATTCACTTATTCATACAAGAACCTATCAATTGGTCCGACCTACCGGATCAATCACCACCATTTTCTGACGATAGTAGATGCGACGGCGTTCTCAAATGGGAGACCGAATTGATGCATTGGAAGTTCAGATGAGTGATGTGCAAGTTACGTTGCAATCGTTAGCCCAGCAGATGCAACAACAGAGTCTGATTATGAGTGAACTGAGCAAACAAATCAGTCAGAAGGGAGTGAATCAGGGGAGTGAGAAGTCTGTGGGAGACTCATCGCAAGTTGAATCTCGTCTTTCCGGCAAGAAGGTGAAGTTGCCACTGTTTGAAGGCGAGGATCCTGTGGCTTGGATCACTCGAGCTGAAATATATTTTGATGTGCAAAACACAACGGATGAAATGCGTGTGAAGTTGGCTCGACTGAGCATGGAAGGTTCAACCATACATTGGTTCAACCTCTTGATGGAGACGGAGGACGAATTGTCGTGGGAGAAGTTAAAGAAGGCGTTAATCGCTCGTTACGGAGGACGACGGCTAGAGAATCCATTTGAAGAATTGTCAGCACTGCGTCAAACTGGAAGCGTTGAGGAGTTTGTGGAAGCTTTCGAATTGCTCTCCTCACAGGTGGGAAGGTTACCTGAGGAACAATATTTAGGTTACTTTATGAGTGGGTTGAAACCTCACATCAGAAGACGAGTTCGTACGCTGAATCCTGTGACACGTATGCAGATGATGCGAATCGCAAAAGATGTGGAGGATGAATTGAACGAAGAAGACGACGATGGAGATCGATCTTACGGGAAGAAGAAGGGAGGTGATCGTATGGGTCGCAACGAATGGGCTGGGCTTATGTTTAAGAGTCGGAGCGGATCTAACCCGAGTCCAAAAGATACAACCCGATTCACTAATCCAAGTGGATCTAACCCGAGTCACAAAACGGGTTCGATGGGTTCTAACCTAAATTCAAGCTCGTCTTTGTTTTCGACGGGGAGAAAAGCTGAAAGTGACCGTCGCACTGTGTCGTCGGAGCGATGGAAGGGGGTTAGGAGTCTCCAGAACGATGAAATGGCGGAGAGAAGGGCAAAGGGTTTGTGCTTCAAATGTGGAGGCAAATTCCATCCAACACTTCATAAGTGTCCTGAGAAATCTTTGAGGGTGTTGATCTTAGGTGAAGGGGAAGGTGTGAATGAGGAAGGAGAGATTGTCTCACTAGAAACTCAAGAAGCTGTAGAGGAGAAAGAAGAAGAAGTGGAGGCAGAATGCAAGGTTATTGGAGTCTTAGGAAGTATGGGGGAGTATAACACGATGAAGATCGGGGGCAAATTGGAGAACATTGATGTGGTAGTATTGGTGGATAGTGGAGCTAGCCACAACTTCGTCTCTTCTAAGCTAACCTCGGCTCTGGGTTTGTCTATCACTCCTATGGCTGCTAGGAGGATCAAATTGGGAGATGGACATAAGGTATTGTCACAAGGAGTTTGCAAAGGAGTCAAAGTGAATCTAGGTTCTATGGAGGTATGGGTGGATGCGTTGGTACTGGACCTTGGTGGGCTGGATATCATTCTGGGAGTTTCATGGCTATGCACCTTAGGGAAGGTGATGATGGACTGGAAAGCTTTAACTATGCAGTTTTGGCATGAAGGGAGATCTATAACTTTGCAAGGACAGGGAGAGAACAAAGACAAACATTGTTTTCTAAATTCGTTTCTGGATGGTAGACAAGAAGGATTGGGAGGAGAGTGGTGGATGTCTCAATTTGAGAAAGAAGTAGGAGATGGTAGTTTGAACCAAGAGCTGTTGGGGGTGTTGAGTCATTACTCAGAGGTGTTCCGAGACAGCATCAGACTTCCACCAAAGAGGCCTCAAGTGCATCAAATAAAATTGTTCCCTGATCATGGTCCAGTCAGTGTTAGGCCTTACCGGTACCCTCACCATCAAAAGGAAGAAATTGAGAGGCAGGTTCATGAGCTATTGAAAGTAGGAGTCATCAGGCCTAGTATGAGTGCCTTCTCAAGTCCTGTTATTCTTGTCAAAAAGAAGGACAAAAGTTGGAGAATGTGTGTGGATTATAGAGTTTTAAACAAAGCTACAATTCCGGATAAGTATCCGATTCCCATCGTAGATGAATTACTAGATGAGCTTTATGGAGCAACTATTTTTTCAAAAATTGATCTTAAGTCGGGTTATCACCAAATTAGAGTACATGAGGATGACATCCACAAAACAGCTTTTAGAACTCATAATGGCCATTATGAGTATCTTGTTATGCCCTTTGGCTTGATGAATGCCCCAGCTACTTTCCAAGCCACGATGAATGATATTTTTAGGCCATTCTTGAGAAAGTTTGTCTTAGTCTTTTTTGATGACATCTTAGTTTACAGTAGAGATATCCAGGAACATCAGAACCATCTGAAACAGGTTCTAACTGTTTTGTTAGCAAATTGCTTTGTTGCTAATCAGTCTAAATGCAAGTTTGGTTGCACACAGATTGATTACCTCGGACATATCATTTCGGGAGAGGGAGTTGCGGTAGATCCGGAAAAAGTCAGATGTATATTAGATTGGCCGGAACCTAAAAATGTGAAGGGGGTTCGTGGATTTTTAGGTCTCACAGGATATTATAGGAAGTTCATTAGAGATTATGGCAAAGTGGCAAAACCTCTTACTGAACTCACCAAGAAAGATAACTTTGCATGGGGTGCAGAAGCTATTACAGCTTTTAAGCAGATGAAAGAAATGCAGTAACAAACTGGTAGTGGAACTACCAATTCCCCAAAGCACGCAGTGCTCCCAAATCACCAAAGTGACCCCACCACTCTAACTGAATTCTTGGCTAAATTATTCTCTCTCTCTGTTACTACCTATATAGTCCTTCTCTCCATGCACTCCATGCATTAAGTAGCCACGTCATCATTCATCACTTCTTTCCCCTTCTTTCTTGAGTAGACCCTCCATATTCTTGGTTTGGGCCCAAGGTCAAGGCCCACTCCACGATCCACGTTTCTATCAGAGCCAAAGTCTGTTAAGCAGGCTCTTACAGATGCCAAGTGGAAAGCTGCTATGCAAGCTGAGTTTGATGCCTTATGCAAGAATCAAACCTGGTCCCTTGTTCCTCTCCCTCCTAACAGACAATCTATTGGCTGCAAATGGGTTTTTCGTGTTAAGGAAAATCCTGATGGCTCTGTTAATAGGTACAAGGCCAGGCTTGTTGCCAAGGGCTTCCACCAACAGCAGGGATTTGATTACAATGAGACTTTTTCACCTGTGGTTAAGCCTATTACCATCAGAATCATTCTTACTATAGCTCTCTCCAGACATTGGTCCATCCAACAGTTGGATGTCAACAATGCTTTCCTTAATGGATTGCTCACTGAGGAAGTTTACATGGAACAGCCCCCTGGTTTTGTTTCTTCTGATCCCTCACTGGTTTGCAAACTTCAAAAGGCCCTCTATGGTCTGAAGCAAGCTCCTAGGCAATGGTTTGAGAGATTACAACAGGCTCTTGTGCTTCTTCATTTCACTCCTAGCAAATGTGATCCCTCACTTTTTATATACTCCTCCAATGGCCATGTGGTTTATCTCCTAGTGTATGTTGATGATATAATCATCACTGGAAGTGACTCAAAGCTGCTGCAACAGATTATCTCCAAGCTCAACACTGCCTTCTCTCTCAAGCATCTTGGTGATCTTGATTATTTCTTGGGCATAGAAGTTAAGGCTACCTCTCATGGCTCCATGCTGCTCACACAGTCCAAGTACATTAGGGATCTTTTGCACAGGACCAAAATGTCTGACTGCAGTCCTGTCAGCTCCCCCATGCAATCCTCTTGCAAACTCACCAAGACTGGCTCTCCTGCTCTCTCTGACCCTTTCATGTACAGGTCAGTAGTTGGGGCTTTGCAATATGCCACAATTACTAGGCCAGACATTGCTTTCTCTGTGAACAAAGTCTGCCAGTTTATGTCTCATCCTTTAGAGACCCATTGGGTTGCAGTCAAACGCATTCTTCGTTATCTCAAGGGTACACAGTCTCATGGCCTGCATCTATCTCCTCTGACCTCCAGCCAACCACCTCCTGTCAAGGTATTTTGTGATGCTGACTGGGCATCTGATCCAGATGATAGGAGGAGCTCCTCTGGTGCTGCTATCTACTTTGGTCCCAACCTAATCTCTTGGTGGTCCAAGAAGCAGCCTGTAGTGGCAAGATCCAGCACAGAAGCAGAGTATAGGAGTTTGGCTCAAGCCACTGCAGACCTGCTCTGGCTTCAAACATTGTTCACTGAGCTTGGCATTGCTATTCAACAGCCTCTTGTTCTTTGTGACAATCAATCAGCTGTTCTGCTTGCTCATAACCCTATTTTACATTCTCGTACCAAGCATATGGAGATTGACCTCTTCTTTGTCAGAGAGAAGGTCATAGCCAAAACCATTGCTGTTGCTCACATTCCTGGTGTTGATCAAGTGGCTGATACTCTCACTAAACCTCTTCCTTCAACAAGGTTCCTGGAATTCAGAGACAAACTCAGGGTTGCGAGCTCCCCATGAGTTTGTGGGGGGGGGTATTAGAGTGTTAGCTTTAGCTTAGAGCCAGTCAGTATGTTACTGACACCTGGCAGTTTGTTTTCAGTAGTTACAGGCTACTACAGGTCACAACTTGTAGTATATAAACAAGTTGTGATACCTGATGTAACTAACTTTTCACAATTGAAATTCAGTTACAACTGAAATGAAAGTTCAATCATTCTCTCTTTCTATTACTCACACGAACATAAGTGAAAACAAGACATTTGCCATGTGTATATTGTCAAGTAACTGACCTTGACAGTACAATCACTGGATGCAGTAATAACACGACTCCCATCATGAGTGAAAGTTGCATCGTTCACATAAGATGTATGGCCACGGAACTCTTTCAACATCTTTCCAGATTTAAGTCCATGGATTCTATATTACAAAAAGAACCATTGCACTCAGCAGTTGCTAAATATTTGATTAAATATGTAAGATTAACACACATTTAAAGCCACTCTAATGAGTTAAAATTAAAACAAGGGATTGTGCTCTTTACAAAAGGATTGCATAGAAATCAGTAATTTGATTTGCAATCTGTCTAGGGCTTTTAATACTCGACTCATAATAAGACATTAGTGTTTATCTGGTCTACAGTTAAAGCTTTCGGGATAGTAAGTTCAGGATGATTGAATTCTGCAGTTTTTTTCCTTTCATATATAATATATACACACGAACTCAGCGTTACTTTACAAGTAACTTTTTACAAGGTCTAAGGTGTGATGTAATCTTTAGATTAAGTTTAGTCACTGATCTAGTTTTAGCTTGCATGTTCGATTTTTGTCTTACCATCAACTATATTCAACAACACTAGCTTCAATTCACTTGGTTATTACTTATTACTGCATGTCAAAATGTTACGGAACATTTTTAAGTAGAAATTTGAAGTTTCGGGTGGAGCAAGGCCCAGCAAATGGTTATATAGAACAAAGATATAGAATACGTAAAATTAACTTAACAAAACCTTGCTGTGCTGTCAAATGAAGTACTTAATAATTGGCTTCCATCACGAGAAAAGGAAAGACTTGTAACACCTTGGGAATGTGCACGCTCAAGACGCCGCAAGCATTGACCGGTCCTAATACGCCACACCTAAAATGAAATGTGAATGATAGTGTTTAAAGTCTACGCATTGATAGTTTTCGGTGAAAACAAACAGTAACATTGACAAAAACTGCAGTCAACAGAGAAATTTATAAATATCATTTAAAGATAAACCAATCACAAAGAATACATTATTGTATGCATCGAGCATTTAATAGCCAGCTTTCAATAAAAATATCCAGTTAGATAAAATTTAAGAAAAGGTATATAGTCTAGACACACATAAATTGCTTACAATCTAAGACATTCAACAAGTCAATAACAAAAAAAAAAATAAAAAATCAAGGAGCACAATGGAAAAAGAGGACAGTGCATATTGTGTCTAAGAAAAAAACCAGAGAACCGAAATGATGCAATAAAAAAAGGATAGTCAGAAAAGCACGTGTCTTCTATTTGCACTGCAGGGAAATAGTAAGAAACACTGCAGTGCAAATGGAAGACATGGTTGCTGAGTATTTTATTTTCACGGTGAAGGGACTCTAACTCAAAGACCTTCCAACATAATGAGGGTAAATAGCATAACTCTCCCTAATATGAGTACAAAATGACAGCACAAGAAAATAGACAAAACTGCGACTTTGGCCCTATTCAGTGTTGTTGCTGCTTCAAAATTTCATTCACAAAAGACCATAATCTCTGGAGCAATCTGCAACAAGCAAACCAATACGGCCGAGAACTTAGAGCAGCCATAGGCCACTCTGCCCCACAGCACTGTGGTTGTATAGTTTCCTTAGATAATTTGTTTTGATTGTCAAACTCATGTCTTTCTGTAGTCTTAGTGTAATTCATGTTAGAACTGCATCTACATCCTAAACCATACTCTAAAAATACATTTGGTGCATATTTGAATTCTGTGAATAGATAATAGATTCATAATATCTGTGAATCAACTCAGTCCTGCTATATGAAGAACTGTGAAGTTATGAATCAATTCATGCACAATCGCAGTTCCTTTAAATCAAAGCATCAGAACATGAATTGATTCATACTTGTTAAGAAATGTGGTTGGGCCTAACTCAACCCTACAAAACCGGCTTGTAGGGTGAGGATTGCCCCCACTTATAAAGATGTGTTCAGGCCATATATTGTCCAATGTGGGACTCTTAACACACCCCCTCACGCCCAGGAGTAGACAACTGGAGCGTGGAAATAAATGGCGGGTGGCCCGATAGCGGAAACCATAGAAGGTGGTCCACCGGATCTTAAACCAGTCTCTGATACCATGTGAAGAAATGTGGTTAGGCCTAACTCAACCCTACAAAACCGGCTTATAGGGTGAGGATTGCCCCCACTTATAAGGACGTGTTCAGGCCATATATTGTCCGATGTGGGACTCTTAACAATACTGAATAAATGTGTCTTTGAATAGACTTGTGGAATCTATGAATCAATTCATACATGTAATCGTGTATAACCAATTTTCCAAAATTTTTAGAACTGCAGACAATTCATGTGAATAAAAATCAGATTCCTAAGTATTTGAGTCTTGTTTCCATTGAAACCCATTTCATATAAATCCTAAACTCAGTGATTTCTTATAACATTTATAGCATCCAATACACATTGAGAGAATCTTCAAACTACTTATATTCTCTGAATCCATTATCTTGATGGGGTATTGATTGAGAGATAAATAATGAACTAGTGTGAGTAAAATCTCCTTTAGCTGCTGTATTTATTAATCTTTGTACATTGAACTAGTCTAAGTAAAATCACCATATAAGTTCAATCAATTTTATTAAAAAATAGAAATTCCTCTGGAAATCTCTTTCACAGGTTAAGAAAAAGTGTTGATTTTTCAAAAGGCGGTAGATTCTATTCAACCCCCTTTTTCTAGAATCTTTGGAGCCATTTAACTAACTAACTACCACTACTAGAGTGAGACAATTTGCCACTCTATGACAACTCCACCATGTTTAGTGTACAGGATCAAATTCACTAACCAAGTGCTATTCTATAGCTAGGTTCAATTTCGCAGAAATGTTGAACAGTCATATGTGCAAGCTTTGAAAAAGATAAAATGATGTGCGGGAATATTAGATTCATAAAAAAGGATGGCTCCTAACACCTTCAATGCATATTAATAGTACTCACTTTAATCTTTCCATCTTGTGACCCAGAAGCAATCATCTCTGAATCTCTGCTAAAGTCAACACACAGCACAGGATCATCATGCATCATGAATACTTCCTGCAAGTTCTTACAATCAAAAAAATTGTCTACGGAAAAGTGACAAGATTTATATATAACATGAGAACCACAAATCATACTTAATGTTACAGCAAAAATCTACATTTTGGGATCAAGTTTAAAATAGTCCCAAATTAGCAACAGAGATCTGATAACATGAACTTTATTTTCTATGGTTTTGAATGTACCTATAAAGTAAAGATGCTGGGAAAAACCAAGTGTTTTGAAAACCAACAGGCCATAAATTTTTTCCCGGGAAGTTCATCACATACAAGACATTGATTTTTGATATTGATTTTTGATATTGATTTTTGATATCTAAAACAGTTGGTTTAAAAAACTAACTTACATCTGCTTGGTACTGGAGGTCTTTCTTCAGTTTTCCACTTATGTAATCCCAGACCTAGAAAATGACCACAGTAAGGGGAAAAACATCCAATAATGAAAGTTTCAAATTCAACTATGCATACCTCAATAAACCCATCAACCGAACATGATACGAGAAATTGCCCATCTGGGGAAAAGCGAGCACACTCTGCGTGACTTTTTGCCCCAAACTAGAAGCGCATATGTAGACACGAGAAAAGGGTCAGAATATGTATTCTTCAACTCTAAAGAGAGATCAATGATGACTAATAAATTTTATAGAAAATAATAGTGGAGAAATATAAAATGACAGAATAAGACAACCTTTAGAAGGTAACATTAATAGGGGTCAGATTAATTCTATTGTTTAACCGATAACTAAGATATCTAATGACCCAGTATGATATGATTATGACCATAGAATATCACCTTCGGATTATCACATACCAATGCAATCCAGATCACATAAATACCAGGTCAATGACAAAGAACCAGATTGCAACTCAGAGGATGGTAAAGAGATAATCTACTAACTATGATTGGTTCAAGCCATTGATTAACAATGTCCATACAATCACGTCAAAGTCTTCCAGAGCTAAATTATAAAAACCATTGAACCAAATAATCATCCTGCTTCCTTGTTATCAGACTAAAGGTAATATCTCATCTCATTCTCATCATTTTCTCAGACTCTTTGACCATCCCAACAAAAATACATTAAAACATCCTAAGGAAAAGACGCACGGTCACCTAAAGAGATAAAGCCGGCCATCGTCTTTATGATAATCTACTTTAACAAAAACAGAGAACAGACAAGTAAAATTGAGAAATACTATAACAAAAACGACCCAATGGCCAACCATGACAGTAAAGCTACAAACAACCTAGTTCTAGTGTACACACATTAATGCTAGCCAACATGCTGCCAAAAACAATTTCAAAGACTTGAAGCTAACAAAATGTTTTCAAAGAAACATCCTATTTCTTACTCATGTGAAATACAAACGAGGTACCACAACAACCTTGCAGATTCACAACTCTATTAAACCCCTAATCACACCCCTTTCAAAACGCCCATATGCCATTCAGCCTTAGCCAATAACCAATAAAGTAAAGAGGGAAAATGAGCCCAAAAAAGGAGAGGGGGAATAGATAAATGAAGAAAACGTGTTTCATTGAAGCAAAAGAATCACAGAAAAATACCATAAAACAAAAGTGAATAACCTTTACAGGAAGGTTCTACATCCCAAGGAAAAACAGAACTATAATGAAAGCGATAACTAATTCGATGGCAGAAAGTTCATTCTTCAAATAAAAATGACCATGCAGAACTATATTTGGCTCTGCATATTTGTTGTTGTCTCATTAAGGATTGATCACATCATTATCCATTAAAATTTAACAAAAACTATGCCTTGAGGATATACAAAACATACCTTTATAGTGTGAGAAAGAGTGGTTGGATACATGTCATCAACATCTTGTTTCATAGCAGCTGTTCCACGAAACAAATCAAACTGTGTTCCAGGAGGAAGTAAACCTGCAAGATCCCAAAGGAAAGCATCACCGTAAGATATAAATTATCCTCAAAGTAGCATGGTGCCAACATACAATGACGGCGATACAGCATTTCTTAAATTAAGAGAGTACACAAAAGTAAAAAGAGAATTACAAAACATTAATAAAATTTACAAATTACTTGTACAAATCTAAATAAAATTTCCACTCACCTAAAAAGGGGGAAGAGTCATAAAATTATGTAAAAAGACATAGCAAGTGTATCGACAAAGCATTTTACAGCATTAAAATGGCGTACTCAGATATGTGACCATATCAAATAGTATTCGTATTAGATTCATATCTGATACAGTGGAAAACCATGTATCGGTTCTTCATAGGTGCCAAACCAATCATTTTATCATTTCCAGGCATGGAGAATTTAGTCATGCCAAAATTTAAAAAAGAAATCTCTTCTCTGCTTACTTAACATGAGAAATGAAAGACGCATCCTTATAATTGAAAATTTAAACTGAATTCATTCTTAGGCATCAAAAAGTTGCAAATATGAGCAATGGTATACAATACATTGCTCAGGTACTTAAACCAAAAGAATTACCTTGATGCTGCTGCCATTTCAAAGCCTGACCAATTAAAGCCATTAATCGGGAAGGTGGCACCACAGTCACTTCGGCTGCAATAGCTGAAAACGCAAACACAGATGTTCTATTGTTCAAAAACGTGAATAGGAGAACCTATCTTATAAGTCCAATTATATAAGGATTTTATTTTCATCATGCAAAATGGCGAGAATTTTGGTTAATGACATTCAAAATTGTGGTTAATTGTGTTCTTTGAATAGTTAATGTATAATAAGTTGCGACACCTTTTTATATCAATTAACCGTCAACTAAATGTGATTAATCACATATTTAAACTCTGTTAAACATCTAAATTGTTGTCAAATTTTTATGTCAAAAAAATAACACACCTCTTATTATAATCATTAAATTGGTATCATATCACAATAAGATGCAGTAAGAACAAGAAAGGAAAAGACAAAAACCTTGGGCTATAAGCGCACGTCGCTTCTCTTTTGTTGATTCTTGATAAGCCTATCACATAGAACACAAGTCACAAACCCATGTATATTGACACAACGCAAGAATTTTAACAAATAATGACCCCTAATCCATGACCTTACAAGTGAAAAAATTTGTAAGTCATTCCATAATCTGTAGATTCTGTAATACTCATTTTCCAAAGAGCACGTAAGAATATCAAATCAAATTTTGAGGTTTAAAAAGACAGCCTGTCAGGTATTTCTATGTAACTTAGCACTCCTTTGCAATAACTTTTGGAGTATGTATCTTTCTACACTTATCCTTATCTTAACTACATTAGCTCTATTTGACTCCGAAAAGAATTAATTGGCACTTGCACAAATGCATACAAATACATAGTAATAGCTTTAATATGAGAAACTACAGCTAAATGAAAACACAATTTAGGCATTGTGGAAACAAAATAGCAAGAACTGAATTAAGAGAGGAGTTTTTATTAGGAAAACATAAAATTACAAAAATATAGAGAATTAGAAAAAAGTTTCCTGACCTCATTTGGGTCAAAATACGTTCTAACTAGAAGATGCTCGAGACGCAAATATCTTTCGGCTTGCTCTTGTTTCATGACACCCATAACCTGTGTTTGTCTTAAAATAGAGCGTGCGGTATCCAGTTCTCTAAGTTCAATCATTTCTAATACAATCTGCAACCATAGCCACATCCTTATCAATAGATAATCTCAATTTGGGCATAGTAACATAAAATAGCCCTGTTAAGATAAACCCCTTAGTTTGCAGCTTATATATCTTAAGTTGCTCATGTATAAGCTATTTCTATAAAAACAACCAAAAGATTTAAAAAAGTTAAATTTCTATTATAAGCTATTTCCGTAAACGTTACGTAGCTGAATGAAGATTCCATTCCATCGTTTGGAAATTTTAGGATGGAACAAGACCAATTTTTCATTCCACCCAAATTGGTGGGCGAGAAATATGGTGATAAGTGATGGAATGGAATGGAATCCATACCACTCCATTCCATCCCAGTAAGCTATTTTCACAACTTCTTTCAAACACTCTAACAATTGTTTAAGCCAATAAAGTTCAAATAAGTTCTTCCAAACCAGCCCAATAATTCAAATGCAAAATACCTGCTCATACAAATCCTCCAACTTATTCCTCGGAAGTTTAAGCTGAGAAACTTGTGGCAAAATCGCATCCCATCTTCCACTATTAATATCAGCAACAAAGGTTTCAATGCTATCAACAGTATTCAGAGAAACTTGACACTCATTCTGCAGTGTTTGAAATGTCTGATGCAGTGAATTTTCTTTGCAGAACTGAAGCACGGTTTTAATCACACTGAAAAATCAAAAAACAATGAGAATGCAATTTCACGTTATTGTTACAATTCAATTGAATAGGGTTAGTTAATAATAGGGTTAGGGTTAGTAAAGGAAACTCACTCTCGAGCTTCGATTTCTAGCGTCGACATTGGTAGCGAGAAGATGAATCTGTGTAGGGTTTAAGCAGTGATAATGAAATTCGGTTGGTTCAAACGATTTCAGAGGAAGAAGAGAGAACTGAAAAACGGGAAAAGAGGGTATAGATTGAAAAACGGGTAAAACGTTGAAAAGTTTGGGCCGGGCTGCGATGTAATGGGCTGGCCCATATGTTACTGAATGATAAGGATTAAGAGGGATTGCTTATTGAGGATTCTGCATGACACCCCCTAAATTATATATGGCATCCGGTATTTTCGTATTGAAAAAAATGTTTTTGATACTAAAGAGAAAATCATATAAACTTATCAGAATATTTGAAATTTCCGGTTTGCCACAAAATCTACCAAAAATTTTGAAATTACTTGAAATTTTTGGTATGTCTACAAATTCTGTTATTTTCTTGAGTGGTCTAGAGCTAGCAGAGCTTATTGCACTCTTAATGGTGGTGCACATCGAGTGAAAAACAAAAAAAGTCCCTCAAATATGGAGATGTATTTTCAGACGCACCAAAATTCCATATTTTTTCATAAATTTCTACAGAGATGCATCTCTGTAAAAAAATACGAAAATATACCTCCGGACGGGTTTGAGTGATATTAACGCGTCAAACATTTCTCCTTCCTCTTTTTCAGCATAGCTTATTCTAAACCAAAAAAGAGGTGTGCGTGAGAAACCCTATTTTCACAATTTTTTAACCATTCTCAAATTTTCTACTGCATTACGCCTAATCCAAGAGTTTTATCAATCTACCCGAGCTCATTCAATCACTACTTGAGTCCACTTCTCACATTTGATAAGTTTTTTCATTTCCCTCCTTCTGGAGCATCCCGACAGGCATCCGTTCATAGGGAGAGAACTTGGCCATCGCGACCACCAGTTTGTGTCAGATCATTTGATGTGTAAGCATCATCTTCCAGAGTTTAGTTGTTTCTTACTTTGTCTTCTCTGAGACATGTGTCCTGTAACACCCCAAAAATCTAGATTAATTATTTAATTAGTTATTTAATTAATTTGGCGTGAGTATATAAGTCTCTATGAAGTCTTGATATTCAAGTGATGATATTAATTGTTTTGATGATGATATATGATGTTTCAAGGATTTTGGGTGGTGCATAGATGTTATGAGAATTATTGAGAATTAGGAGTATTTTTGAAATAATTAGAATAATTAATTATTAATTATTTTAATTAATAAAATAGAATAATATTGAGGTAGAGATAATAAGGGCAAGTTGGTAAATTCAAGAGGGTTAAGTGGAACAAAAAGAGAGAAGAAGGAAAAGGGGATTTTCATTCGATCGTAGAAGTTTAGAAGAACGTGAAAAAGAGGAGAGCTAGGGTTGAGAGAACTTGAAGGCTTTGTAGGATGCGAAGAGGATTTCGAAACCGAGCTTCAATCTAAGGTAAGGGGAGTCTATCCTAATTATTATAATTGGCTTAATTGATTGATAGTTATAGAATTGGTTTTGGGGATTTTGGGGTTTGAAAAATAGATGATGAGGTGATGAGTTTTTATGAATTAAATGTGTTAAGTTGCAATAGAATTATGCCTATAATGTAAGATAAATGGAGTTGTGATTGTATGATGAGAATCTGAGTTTATATGGTAATTTAGGGTGTGTAATGTGAAGGAATCACAGGAATTCGGACTGAATTATGCAGGAAATCGCATAAGGAAATTCCTGGTTGCATAGCTTCGTCGGGCGGAGGAGGGCTCGTCGGGGCAAGTCGCTTGTATTCTTGGAACGCACTGGGCGGAAAGCGTGGCGAGAGGGAGTGTTGGCTACTGCCTTGTCTCGTCAGGCGAGTGAAGTGGCTCGTCGGGCGAGAGACCTGAGAAATTGAGAGTGTTGGCTATTGCCTTGAGTCGCCGGGCGAAAGAGGGTGCTCGTCGGGCTAATGGTGCCTGAACTAGACAAATTTAAAAGGACCGTAACTTAAGTTTCTGGACTCCGTTTGACGCGTCATTTGAAGCCTATGAGAGCTAATAAAATAATCTATACTCTGGTGGGGTAAAAATGAGTTGTAGGGTATGGTTTTCTAATAATTGTTTTATGATGAGATGATGATGATGATGATGTCTTGTGGTGAATAATAGTAAACGTGATTTCTATTATGAATTTGATTTAACCATGTTTTGTTGTTACTTGACTTATGTTCTATGATGTTTTGATGTTGTCGTGAGGTATGTATGATCATGAAACATGTGATGATGAATATGCTGAGTTGTGATTAATATGATGAAAGATGATTCATTTTCCTATTATGTGTTATTTCGGATCATGCATTCATAGCATTTGTAGGACTATTGTCCAGTGATGGAAGGGTAGATGCCCAGTGATGTTAGGACTAATGTCCAATGTTGGCCTTAATCCCATTGTGTGGATTAAGTGCGTTTTGTGATGTACTCCGGTTCCAAGCAGGAATCTATCCTATGTTGAAGATCTTTGGAGGAAGATGACTATGTCATCATTGATGATGAATTGGAATCACATGCATGAGTCTATTGATGTTGTATCTCATTATTTGTGGCATTGAATATTACATGAAGTAAGTGATGCATTTGATGTGATTCTTGAGTTGAGTGATTGATGTGAAGAATTGGAGATTGTTGATTTGCTATAGATGTAATAGATGATATCGTGTTGTTATTGTCCCTATGCTATGACTATTATATCTATTACTTATGCTTTTTATAATGATTGTGAATTACTCACTCTTTTTGTTTGAATGTTCCCTCCATGTAGGTAACGCGCAGGTGATATAGACTAGTGCAGGGAGCTTATGAGGTAGCTTCAGAGTGCGCTTATTTAGTTTCCATTCAGTCCAGTGGGTCTTGCTCTGATATGTAACATCAGGTTTGGGATCGACTGATTTGAGGTTGATGATAATTCTTGTTATTTTTGAAGAACCTTGTATTACTTCTATAATCATGTCGTTGTAAACATAAATTGTGGTGTTTTTGTTAATACCCGAGTTACTTTCCACGATATTGGTTGATTATGATGAAGATGTTTTGAATTTTTTATTTCGCTGCGAACTTTTAAAGTAATTTACTTGATGACATTAAAGATGCTATATATATTTAAAATGTTTGGCAACCCGTGTTACGAGGCAGGGGTCTGTGTTAAATGATTTTTATCGAAGATGTGACATCCTTGTTATTGTTTTGTGTTTATTTATTTAATAAAATATTCGTGAAAATCGTGGGAATTTAGAAGGGTGTTATATTAGTGGTATCAAAGCATGACGGTTCGTCTGACTAGGTTATTGAGTCTGTAGTGTGACAGTTGGATTACTGTCGGTAGTTAATTCTAACTTTGATGCTATTTTTTTGTGTGAACAGATTATGGCTGGAAGAAACGACGCTACAATTGTTGCTGCCTTGAAGGCTGTTGCTCAAGCTATGCAGAATCAGCAAAATGTTGGGAGGGTTGATGAGTCTAAAAGCTTGAGTATGTTCCAAAGGCAGAATGCGCCTACTGTCAAGGATAAGTATGATCCCGATGGAGCACAAGGGTTAATACAAAAAAAGTTACATTTGTTAAAAAAAATCACTTTTCAAAATCAGTAAAATTTGAAATTTCTGATACACTCTTAGAAATTTCAAGTATACGAAATTGTTTTTGTACCAAAAATTATTTACATTTGACAAGTTTTCGGTAGCGAAGTACAGAAAATTTCAAAATTTCTGGTGCCGAAATAGAAAATCAGAGTAAGTTACTAGAATATTTGAAATTCCCAGATTGCCACAAAATCTACCAAAAATTTTGAAATTGCTTGAAATTTCCGGTATGCCTGCAAATCTTGTTCTTTTCTTGTATGGTCTAGAGCCGGTAGATCTTATTGCACTCTTAGTGATGTTGCACTTCTAGTGAAAAACTAAAAAAGTCCCTCAAATATGGAGTTGTATTTTCAGACGCACCAAAATTCCACATTTTTCATAAATTACTACAGAGATGCATCTCCATAAAAAATACGAAAATATACCTCCGGACAAGTTTTTAGTGACATTAACGCATCAAACATTTTCCCTTCCTCTTTTTCAGCAGATCTTATTCTAAACCAAAAAAGAGCTGTACGTGAGAAACCTTATTTTCACCATTTTTTAATCATTCTTAAATTTTCTACTGCACTACGCCTAATCGAAGAGTTTTATCAATCACTACTCAAGTCCACTTCTCACATTTGATAAGTTTTTTTCATTTCCCTCCATCTGGAGCGTCCTAGCATGCATTTTTTTCGTAGAGAGGAAACTAGACCATCGCAACCGCTAGTTGGTGTCATTTTATTTAATGCGCAAGCATCATCGTCCAGAGTTCATTTGTTTGTTGCTTTGTCTTCTCTGAGACCCGTGTCACATGTTGCAGCTCCTGAAGCTCCACCAGTCCAAGTTGATGCACTTGTTGTTGATGATACCGTTCATGGTGTTGTTCCTAAGGTTTCTGGAGAATGCCCCTATGACATTTCACTATTGTCTCCAAATACACTAGAAAATTACAAAGATGTATCTCAAGACCATTTTTTGACAAAAATGAGATGATTGCTTGATTTACAAAAGATGAGGTGATTTAAATGGTACGAAGTGGTTTTCAAAACTCGATCTCCGCTCCTATTATCACCAGGTCAGAATGCACACTTAGTGTGAATACAAGATCACACTCACAAAGATGTTTTTGATTCATGGCAAACTCAACAAGCATACAAGCAACAAGGTACAAGCAGAAGAACTCAAAGAAAAGCAAGCTTTGGTCACTCATAACAGAGCAGGTCGATCTACTATGCATACAGGTCGACTCAACACAAGCAAAATAAGAGGAACTCAGAAGATCAGCAGTCAGGTCGACCTACTCTCAACACAGGTCGACCTAAAATGAAGAAATTTACATATCATTCTGCTAGGTCGACCTACACAACAACTAGGTCGACCTAATCTGAGAAAATTTACCCAAAACGCATCTGAAGTGGATTCTGGTCGACCTACTTCTTTGACAGGTCGACCTAACTGGGAACAAATGACATCCAAAGGATATGCAGCTCTGTTAGGTCGACCCAGCCCTAAACTAGGTCGACCTATCTGATCAAAACTGACTTCCAAAGGATATGCAGCTCTGTTAGGTCGACCCAGCCCTAAATTAGGTTGACCTATCTGATCAAAACTGCCAAAATTTCTGGTTTTCTCTGCATCAACTGAAAAGCTCTCATATATATTGTCCAAGGTTCAATTATTGAAAACAACACCAACGACTGAAAGATACACAAAGGCTTCTCATCTTCGTTCTTCGTCATCTCCAACACAATTACACATAATCATTCTTGCGTTGAGGGTTAGTGATCGAGTTCGATAACGTCCATGGAACGGAATTGAAGATTCCTAGTGGGTGAAGATTTGTGGGGTTTTTGGTGAATAAAATTCGAGGGTTTTGTCCTCCAAGATAGGTGTTTCTTGGGGGTTTTTATCAAGAGGTTTCATCGAGGATCCATCTGAGTGTGAAGATTGAAGAACAAGGGTTCAAGGCAATTCAAGACACTGCAGAAAAGGGATCAAGTGAAGCTCTTGGATCACCTTGATCTGGTTCAAGATTAAGGGGGAAGAAGATTCAAAGGATCGACAAATTCGGTTTATTGTTTATCGCTTTGCTTTCTTCTTTGTATAAACTGCTTTCAACATTAATGGAAGATTTCCCAATTTCAATTTGGAATTGGGGGCAGACGTAGTCGTAGCGAGGACGATCGACGAACTGCCTGAACAAATATCGTGTTCTTATCGCTTTTATCTTTTCATTTACGTTCTGTTCATATTTGGTCATAATTGCAAAATTGATCAACGATTCAAGTGTTAAAATTGTGAATTAAAGTTCTGCATAAACATCACAATTCACCACATCTTGAATCATCATCAATTTGAACATTATCACCAAGTGTTTGTCGTTTTGCTTATTCCACTATTACTGCATTGCAAACCAAAGTTTGTCAATTTAGAAGATAATTGATTTTCAGCTGTGAAACGTATTGATTCGATAACATATCACTTCATCATTAATCTCAATTATCTTGTGGTTTTGTCACATATACGACCCTTGCAATAACGGTCCGGAATAGACGCAAGTCGATTCAGAACCGCTTTCGCTTTAGTTCGAAATAATTCCGAAAAACTCTGTGAGATCTATTCACCCCCCCCTCTAGATCCTCAGGCCAGCGTCTAACAAGTGGCATCAAGAGCTCTGGTTTATTCCGTGCTACGTGAAACACTTATTGGAAAGATGGCTTCCGGACCTAAAGGGGCTCACAATAGAGCTCCAGTTTTCAACGGTGAAAACTATGGCTATTGGAAGGATTGTATGTGTGTCCACATCAATGCAATTGATAGGAACATCTGGACAGCTATTGTCAATGGTCCCTTTCAGATCACCATGACAAATGCAGCTGGTGCAGTTGTTCCAAAACCAGAAAATACTTGGGATACTGAAGATGAAAAGAGATATGCATACGATTGGAAAGCGAGAAACATTCTAATCTCAGCTCTAGGAGTTGATGAATACTATCGCGTTTCCCATTGTAGATCCGCTAAAGCTATGTGGGACACATTGCAAGTTGCCCACGAGGGAACGGATGATGTCAAACTAGCTAGGATCAATACGTTAACTCAAGAGTTCGAACTCTTCCACATGGAAGATGGTGAATCCATCGAAAACATGCAGAAGAGATTCGTTCACCTGAAAAATCGGTTAAATTCTCTTGATAGACCTGTTTCCAATGCAGTTGCTACTAACAAAATCTTAAGATGCTTGAACAGGGAATGGCAACCCAAGGTTACAGCAATAAAGGAAGCAAATGATCTAAACACCTTAGACATTACCACTCTCTTTGGTAAACTAGAGGAACATGAACAACACCTTAAATCCCTTGACATGCATGAGAAAAGGGCAAAGGAAGAAAAGAACATGGAGAAAGAGGTAGAGAAGAAGTCAATAGCTCTAAAAGCTTCAAGCTCCAAGACCTCAAGACAAGAGCTAGAGGATAGTGATACAAGTGATGACGAAGACTCCGATGATGAGGAAATGGGACTGTTTGTGCGAAGATACAACAAATATCTAAAGAAAAATGGAGCAAAACATTCTGACAAAGGATTGATCAACTATAGAAAGCAATCAAACAAGTTCAAACAAGATGACGACAACAAAGGAAAAATCAAAGGCCCTTGCTTTAATTGTGGGAAAGCCGGTCACTACAAACCTGATTGTCCATACCTTAAGAAGGAAAAAGAGAAGAACCAAAGCAAAGGTCATAACAAATCTAAGAGAGCCTACATAGCATGGGAAAGTGATTCATCTAGTGAAAGCTCATCAAGCGATGAAGCAAAATCAGCAAACCTATGTTTTATGGCTCATCAACACAAGAAAAAGAAAGTTGTAAGTCATCTTAAACCTGAACTCGTAGATAAGGTATCTCATTCTCAACTAAAACTTGCTTTTGAAGAATTACATAGAGATGCAATTAAAGCTTTCAAACTTTTGGCCTCAAATAAGAAAATCTTTTCATATCTTGAATCAAAAGTTGAGAAAACCGAAAAGGATATGGAAGCTTTAAAACAATCTATGCTAGACATTCAAAAGGATAAAGTTGAAATAGATCCTACATCATGGTTTGGTTGTGAGACATGTCACATTTGGCAAAAAGAAGTAAGAGATCTAAAAGCCAAGTTAGACAAGGCTCTACAACCAAAAGTGACTTTTGCGGTTGATCCAAATAAGTTCAAAAGATCGTATACTCCTTTATATAGTAAATACACTTTTGTACCAAAAGTATCAACTAGCAAAACAGCATATTCTCATCATATTACCTGTCATTATTGTTGCAAAAAGGGTCATACCATTGAAAAATGCAAATTTAGGAGGATTTTAGTTCCTAAAGGAGTATTTCAATGGTTGCCTAAGTGCAACAATTTATGTACTCACCACCTAGGACCCAATGAAGATTGGGGACCTTCCACTCTAAATTAATTTTGCAGGAAAAGTGTCTTGACATTACCGAAAGGTTGTGGTTCCTTGATAGCGGATGTTCAAGACACATGACGGGAGACATATCACTCTTTGTTGAGTTCCACGCAAAGAAAAAGGGGTATGTCACCTATGGAGACAACAATCGGGGAGCTATACTTGGTAAAGGAAGTGTAGGTAACCCGTCTACCACAACTATAACTGATGTGTTACTAGTAGAAGGTCTTAAACATAATCTCCTAAGTATTAGTCAATTGTGCGACAAAGACTTCAAAGTAACTTTTACTAATTCTGGCTGCACAATAGAACATATTAAGAAAAGAGATATCATGTTTAATGGCACATGAGTAAACCACATTTATATGCTAAAACTTGGATGAAGGCATATTTTTTTTGGTTACTCTCAATCTAGTAAGGCATATAAGCATATAGGTTCTCTCAATTCAGTTACTACTTATTGTTGAAGAGTCAGTTCATGTGTCCTTTTGATGAATCTTATGCAAAATGTGTCGAGAAAGGTATATCTTTTGATAGTGCAGGCCCATCTATTGAAGACATTGTCAAAGATAAGGAAGACGAAAGTGAAAGTGTTGCAAAGGAAGATGCTAAGAAAGAGAATGATGAGTCTCATGACAGTGTTGAAAAAGAAAGCATCTCAAACAATGAAGAACTTCCTAAGGCCTGGACAAATGTAAAAGATCATCCAATCGACAATATAATAGGAGACATCTCAAGGGGCGTTACAACACGCTCAAAGATAAGTAACTTCTGTCATCATTTTGCTTTTGTTTCACAAGTTGAGCTGAAAAACGCTAAGGATGCATTACTTGATGAGCATTGGCTAATGGCCATGCAAGAAGAATTAAACCAATTTAAACGGAATGATGTTTGGGACTTAGTCCCTCATCCGGGAGATCATCAAGTAATAGGCACTAGATGGGTTTTTCGTAACAAACTTGATGAAAACGACATTATTACTAGAAACAAAGCGAGATTAGTTGCCCAAGGTTATAATCAAGAGGAAGGTATTGATTATGAAGAGACATACACTCCTGTAGCACGTCTCGAAGCTATTCGTCTCTTACTTGCTTATGCGTGTTCTAAAGACTTCAAACTATTCCAAATGGATGTTAAAAGTGCTTTTCTAAATGGTTATATAAATGAAGAAGTCTATGTTGCTCAGCCACCCGGCTTTGAGAATTACATGTGTAACACCCTGGATTTCCGCTTACCCCGCAAGGCTTCCGGCCTACCAAGCATGTCACCAGCTTAATCAATAATCCCCCCTAGGTCCGCTTATCGGCTGCCCAGGAAATATTGTTTTTTGCCTCCCGCAGGAATCGAACCATGTACCTAGGGGTTAAGTACATATTCATAGCAATTCCTGCTACCAATTGACCATATGGTCAAGTGGTAGCAGGAATTGCTATGAATATGTACTTAACCCCTAGGTACATGGTTCGATTCCTGCGGGAGACAAAAAAACAATATTTCCTGGGCAGCCGATAAGCGGACCTAGGGGGGATTATTGATCAAGCTGGTGACATGCTTGGTAGGCCGGAAGCCTTGCGGGGTAAGCGGAAATCCAGGGTGTTAGCAGGAATTGCTATGAATATGTACTTAACCCCTAGGTACATGGTTCGATTCCTGCGGGAGGCAAAAACAATATTTCCTGGGCAGCCGGTAAGCGGACCTAGGGGGGATTATTGATTAAGCTGGTGACATGCTTGGTAGGCCGGAAGCCCTGTGGGGTAAGCGGAAATCCAGGGTGTTACATTAAAAGGCGCCTTTTAATGTAACAGCCCGAGCCTTCGGCGTTGCCGGCACTGTCACCTCATGATCTTCTCTACCCCCCTCACTAGTAGAGTTTTTGCCTTTCGTGGGAATCGAATCCTGTACCCTGGGGTTCAAGTACATGTTCATTCCATTCCCACTACCACTTGAGCTACTTAGCTCAATTGGTAGTGGGAATGGAATGAACATGTACTTGAACCCCAGGGTACAGGGTTCGATTCCCACGAAAGGCAAAAACTCTACTAGTGAGGGGGGTAGAGAAGATCATGAGGTGACAGTGCCGGGAACGCCGAAGGCTCGGGCTGTTACAACATGTACCTAACTCATGTTTATAAGCTGAAACGTGCTCTATACGGTCTTAAACAAGCCCCTCGGGCTTGGTACGAACGTTTGAGCAAATTTCTTCTTAGTCAAGGGTACTCTAGGGGTAAAGTTGACACTACTCTCTTTATTAAAAGAAAAGATAAAGATGTTCTCTTAGTCCAAGTTTATGTAGATGATATTATATTTGGGTCGACTAATGCAAAACTTGTCAAAGATTTTTCTAAGCTTATGCAGAGTGAATTTGAGATGAGTCTTATGGGTGAGCTAAATTTCTTCCTTGGCCTACAAATCAAGCAACTCAGTCATGGAACGTTTGTAAATCAAACTAAATACTGTACGGAGCTGCTCAAAAGATTTGGAATGAGTGAAGCGAAGGAAATTGACACACCTATGGCAACAAATACTAATCTAGACAAAGATGAGAAAGGTAAAGAGGTTGACGTAAAATTGTACCGAGGTATGATAGGTTCACTATTGTATCTTACTGCCTCAAGACCAGACATTATGTTTAGTGTGTGTATGTGTGCAAGATATCAATCTTGTCCAAAAGAATCTCACTTAAAAGCTGTCAAAAGAATTCTGCGATACTTACGTGGAACTACTACATATGGCCTATGGTATCCAAAGGGAAATGAGTGCCATTTGGTAGGATTCTCCGATTCAGATTTTGCTGGCTGCAAATCCGATAGAAAAAGCACCAGTGGAACATGTCATCTATTCTCAAATTCATTGATAAGTTGGCATAGCAAGAAACAAGTATCAGTTGCATTATCTACTGCTGAGGCAGAATATGTAGCTGCTGGAAGCTGCTGTGCACAAATATTATGGCTCAAGCAACAACTTCTTGACTTTGGTATTAAGCTTGATCGTATACCTATCATGTGCGACAACACAAGTGCCATAAACTTGAGTAAAAATCCTGTCTTACACTCACCGCCAAGCATATTGAAATAAGACATCACTTCCTACGAGATCATGTAGAGAAAGGAGACGTTACATTTGAACATGTAGAAAGCAAGAAGCAACTAGCCGACATCTTCACCAAACCTCTAGCAACGGAGCAATACTTCAACGTTCGTAGGGAATTGGGGATACTCGATATTGTTAGAACAAGATTTGTTCTGATCAATTATCTTAGTTTTGATGATAACAATAATATGAATTTTGCTTAAGATAATATGGTACTCTAATCCAATGCAATTTCCTTTTCAGGAAATATATAAAGAGTACGCATAATTCAGCGCTCAGAAGCTTTGTCTCAAGGGTTCAGCATGCAACATCAGAACATGGTCTGGCAAGACATCAGAAGATGGTCGAAGCAGAATCAGAACATGGGTCTATGGAAGCATCAGAAGAACAAGAGAACAGAAGCACTGAAGTTCTGATGGTATCACGCTCAGAAGCACTTCAAGGTCAGAAGATCAGAAGATGCTTTGCACCAAGCTGTTTGACTCTGATGATATTCAAACGTTGTATTCACAAACATCAGATCAGAAGGAAGTACAAGTGGCAAGCTACGCTGACTGACAAAAGGAACGTTAAAAGCTATTAAAGGCTACGTCAGTAGACACAGCGTGAACAAGGCTCGAGGTAGTTGACAAAAGCGTATAACATTAAATGCGATGCTGTACGGAACACGCAAAGCATTAAATGCACTCAACGGTCATCTTCTCCAACGCCTATAAATATGAAGTTCTGATGAGAAGCAAGGTTAACGATTCTGCACCAAAACAACTCATATTAACTTGCTGAAACGCTGTTCAAAGTCAAAACTCAGAATCTTCATCTTCATCAAAGCTCACTACATTGCTGTTGTAATATATTAGTGAGATTAAGCTTAAACGTTAAGAGAAATATCACAGTTTGTGATTATCGCTTTTAAGAAGCAATTGTAATACTCTTAGAATTGATTACATTAAGTTGTAAGGAACTAGAGTGATCGTGTGGATCATAATACTCTAGGAAGTCTTAGAGGTTATCTAAGCAGGTTGTAACTAGAGTGATCGTGTGGATCAGTATACTCTAGAAAAGTCTTAGAGGGTATCTAAGCAGTTGTTCCTGGAGTGATCAGTGTGTGATCAGAAGACTCTGGAAGACTTAGTTGCTGACTAAGTGGAGAACCATTGTAATCCGTGCGATTAGTGGATTAAATCCTCAGTTGAGGTAAATCATCTCTGCGGGGGTGGACTGGAGTAGTTTAGTTAACAACGAACCAGGATAAAAATAACTGTGCAATTTATTTTTATCTGTCAAGTTTTTAAAGCTACACTTATTCAAACCCCCCCTTTCTAAGTGTTTTTCTATCCTTCAATTGGTATCAGAGCGCCGGTTCTAAGGTGCAAGCACTTAACCGTGTTTAGAAAAGATTCAGGAAGAGAAAAACGCTTCAGTAAAAGATGGTTGATGAAAGTGAAAAGTCTACACCTGCATCTACATCTGGCTCTGCTGAGCAATACAACGGTAACAATGGTTATACTAGACCGCCGGTATTTGATGGTGAAAACTTTGAATACTGGAAAGATAAACTGGAAAGTTACTTTCTTGGTCTAGATGGTGATCTATGGGATCTTCTGATGGATGGTTACAAACATCCAGTAAATGCCAGTGGCGTAAAGCTGACAAGGCAAGAAATGAATGATGATCAGAAAAAGCTTTTCAGGAATCATCATAAATGCAGAACTGTTTTGCTGAATGCTATCTCTCATGCTGAGTATGAGAAGATATCTAACAGGGAAACGGCCTATGACATATATGAGTCTTTGAAAATGACTCATGAAGGAAATGCTCAAGTCAATGAGACTAAAGCTCTAGCTTTAATCCAGAAGTATGAAGCCTTCAAGATGGAGGATGATGAAGACATTGAAAAGATGTTTTCAAGATTTCAAACTCTTACTGCTGGATTGAGAGTTCTTGACAAGGGATACACCAAGGCAGATCACGTAAAGAAGATCATCAGAAGCTTGCCCAGAAGATGGGGTCCTATGGTGACTGCATTCAAGATTGCAAAGAATCTGAATGAAGTTTCTCTGGAAGAACTTATCAGTGCCTTGAGAAGTCATGAAATAGAGCTGGACGCAAATGAGCCTCAAAAGAAAGGTAAGTCTATTGCATTAAAATCCAATATCAAGAAATGCACTAACGCTTTTCAGGCTAGAGAAGAAGATCCTGAAGAATCAGAATCTGAAGAAGAAGATGAACTGTCCTTGATCTCCAGAAGGCTAAATCAACTCTGGAAGACCAAGCAAAGGAAGTTCAGAGGCTTCAGAAGTTCAAAGAAATTTGAACGTGGAGAATCTTCTGATGACAGAAGATTTGACAAGAAGAAGGTCATGTGCTATGAATGCAATGAGCCTGGACACTTCAAGAATGAATGTCCAAAACTTCAGAAGGAAAATCCCAAGAAGAAGTTTCATAAGAAGAAAGGTCTTATGGCAACCTGGGATGAGTCAGAAGATGATTCAGACTCTGAAGATGAGCAGGCTAACTGTGCGCTGATGGCGACAGAAGATGAAGGATCAGAATCTACATCAGAATCAGATTCTAAAGAGGTATTTTCTGAACTTACTAGAGATGAGTTAGTTTCCGGTCTAACAGAACTTCTGGAATTCAAGTCTCAGATTAGTCTCAAATACAAAAAGCTGAAAAAGCTATTTGAATTTGAAACAAAGAAGCTTGAGCTGTAAAATTCTGAATTAAAAGAAAAACTTTTAAAATTATCCAATAATGTTGGATCTCCTTCTGATTCAGAAAAATCCACTCCTAGTCTAAACCATATTCTGAAAGAATATGATTTAAGTTTCAGGAAGTTCTTATCTAGAAGTATTGGCAGAAGTCAGCTAGCTTCTATGATATATGCTGTGTCTGGAAACAAAAGAGTCGGCATTGGTTTTGAGGGTGAAACCCCATACAAACTTGAACCTGTTGATGAAATGAAATTCACATACAAGCCATTGTATGATCAGTTCAAGTATGGCCACTCCCATGATATTAGGCACACTTCACATGCTCAAAGTTTTCACATAACACACACCAAAAAGCATGTGACACAACCTAGGAAATATCATGAAACTCATATAAAAAATTATCATGCTGTTCCTCCTATTGCTTATAATGTTAAACCCAAGTTCAATCAGAACTTGAGAAAATCTAACAAGAAAGGACCCAAAAAGATGTGGGTACCTAAGGACAAGATTATTCCTATTGCAGATATCCTTGGCTGCAACAAGGACAAAGCACAACATGTCATGGTACCTGGACTCTGGATGCTCACGACACATGACAGGAAGAAGGTCTATGTTCCAAGACCTGGTGCTTAAGTCTGGAGGAGAAGTCAAGTTTGGAGGAGATCAGAAGGGCAAGATAATTGGCTCTGGAACTATAAAGTCTGGTAATTCTCCTTCCATTTCTAATGTACTTCTTGTAGAAGGATTAACACATAACCTCTTATCTATCAGTCAATTGAGTGACAATGGTTATGATATAATCTTTAATCAAGAGTCTTGCAAGGCTGTAAATCAGAAGGATGGCTCAATCCTATTTACAGGCAAGAGGAAGAACAACATTTATAAGACAGATCTGCAAGATCTTATGAGTCAGAAGGTGACTTGTCTTATGTCTGTTTCTGAAGAGCAGTGGGTCTGGCACAGAAGATTAGGTCATGCTAGTTTGAGAAAGATTTCTCAGATTAACAAACTGAATCTGGTCAGAGGACTCCCTAATCTGAAATTCAAATCAGATGCTCTTTGTGAAGCATGTCAGAAGGGCAAGTTCTCCAAACCTGCATTCAAGTCCAAGAATGTTGTTTCTACCTCAAGGCCATTAGAACTCTTGCACATTGATCTGTTTGGCCCAGTCAAAACAGCATCTGTCAGAGGGAAGAAATATGGATTAGTCATCGTAGATGATTATAGCCGCTGGACGTGGGTAAAATTCTTGAAACACAAGGATGAGTCTCACTCAGTGTTCTTTGATTTCTGCATTCAGATTCAATCAGAAAAAGAGTGTAAAATCATAAAGGTTAGAAGTGATCATGGTGGTGAATTTGAGAACAGATCCTTTGAAGAATTCTTCAAAGAAAATGGTATTGCCCATTATTTCTCTTGTCCTAGAACTCCACAGCAAAATGGAGTTGTAGAACGAAAGAATAGGACTCTGCAAGAAATGGCCAAAACCATGATCAATGAAACCAATATGGCTAAGCATTTTTGGGCAGAAGCAATAAACACTGCATGCTATATTCAGAATAGAATCTCTATCAGACCTATTCTTAATAAGACTCCTTATGAATTGTGGAAGAATAGAAAGCCTAACATCTCATATTTCCATCCTTTTGGATGTGTATGCTTTATTCTGAACACTAAAGATCATCTTGGTAAGTTTGATTCCAAAGCACAAAAATGTTTCCTTCTTGGATATTCTGAACGCTCAAAAGGCTACAGAGTATACAATACTGAAACATTGATTGTAGAAGAATCAATCAATATCAGGTTTGATGATAAGCTTGGTTCTGAAAAACCAAAGCAGTTTGATAATTTTGCAGATTGTGATATTGATATATCAGAAGTTGTTGAGCCAAGAAGCAACGCATCAGAAGCAGAGCTTCTCAGAAGCAAAGAATCTGAAGATCAAGTATCAGCTTCTCTGGAGGATCTAAGCATTTCTGAAGAACCATCTGTCAGAAGATCATCCAGACTCATCTCTGGTCATTCAGAAGATGTCATTCTTGGAAAGAAGGATGATCCAATCAGAACAAGAGCATTCCTTAAGAACAATGCAGATTGTCAATTAGGTCTTGTATCTTTGATCGAGCCAACTTCTGTTGATCATGCTCTAGAAGATCCAGACTGGATAATTGCTATGCAAGAAGAACTGAATCAGTTTACAAGGAATGATGTTTGGGATCTTGTTCCTAGACCAGATGGATTCAATATAATCGGTACAAAATGGGTCTTCAGAAACAAGCTCAGTGAGAAAGGTGAAGTGGTAAGGAACAAAGCCAGACTGGTGGCTCAGGGTTATAGTCAGCAAGAAGGGATTGACTATACAGAAACCTTTGCACCAGTGGCCAGGTTAGAATCTATTCGTCTATTAATTTCATTTGCCACTCAACATAACATCACTCTCTATCAAATGGATGTTAAGAGTGCCTTCTTAAATGGTTATATAGATGAAGAAGTTTATGTCCATCAACCTCCTGGTTTTGAAGACTCTATGTCTCCTAATCATGTTTTTAAATTAAAGAAATCGTTATATGGATTGAAACAAGCTCCCAGAGCTTGGTATGAACGCTTAAGTTCTTTCCTTCTGGATAATGGTTTCACTAGAGGAAAAGTGGACACTACTCTCTTTTGTAAAACCTTTAAAAGGGATATTTTAATTTGTCAAATATATGTAGATGATATTATTTTTGGAACATCTAATGCTACACTTGGAAAGGAGTTTGCTGAGTCTATGCAGGCTGAGTTTGAAATGAGCATGATGGGAGAATTCAAGTATTTCCTCGGAATACAAATAAATCAAACATCAGAAGGAACGTATGTTCACCAAACCAAGTATGTGAAGGAACTTCTGAAGAAGTTTAATCTTCTAGACTGCAAAGAAGCCAAAACTCCTATGCATCCAACATGCATCCTAGGTAAGGATGAGGTAAGTAAGAAGGTAGATCAGAAGTTATACAGAGGTATGATTGGATCTCTTCTATATCTGACTGCTTCTAGACCTGACATTCTGTTCAGTGTTTGTTTGTGTGCTAGATTCCAATCAGATCCTAGAGAATCTCATTTAACTGCTGTTAAGAGAATTCTAAGGTATCTGAAAGGTACTACTAATGTTGGCTTAGTTTACAGAAAATCTAAAGAATACAACTTAGTAGGATTCTGCGATGCTGACTATGCTGGAGACAGAATTGAAAGAAAGAGTACTTCAGGAAGTTGCCAATTTCTTGGAAGTCATTTGATCTCCTGGTATAGCAAGAAGCAAGCAACTATTGCTCTATCAACAACAGAAGCAGAATATGTCGCTGCTGCTGGTTGCAGTACACAGATGCTCTGGATGAAGAGTCAGCTAGAAGATTATCAGATATTTGAGAGTAACATTCCTATATTCTGTGATAATACTTCTGCTATATGTTTATCTAAGACTCCTATTCTTCATTCAAAAGCTAAACATATTGAGATTAAACATCATTTCATAAGGGACTATGTTCAGAAGGGTGTTATATCTTTAAACTTTGTGGATACAGACCATCAATGGGCTGATATCTTTACAAAACCCCTGGCTGAAGATAGGTTTAAGTTCATTCTGAAGAACATCAGTATGGATTTATGCCCAGAATGAGAAGATGAGAAGTTCTTACGTATGAGTATCTTCTGAAATGAATGTGGATTTCTTTTTATATCAGAAGTTCTGATTGAAATCTTTTAGAAATTATGATTCGGTTATTACTAACGTTTCATTGTCTAAGTTGATTCAGAACCTCTTTTAAAGCAATACAGCTGTAACGTTTTATCTCGGGATGGTAAACCTGTCGTTACTGTTCATGGATAAGTGCGCGTGCAGTTGAAGGGACGCCGACCATAGGTAACTGTGCTAGTCACCTCATTCGTCTTTATTATCTCTCCTCACGTCACGTAACATTAAATGCTTTTCATCATTTACTCTCTTTCAGTTTTTCTTTTTTTATGTTCTTCAAACGTTTCTTTTCCCTCTTATATCTCTCTCACTTTGCATTCCTCATCAAGTTATTTCTCTCTCTCTCTTCCGTTTTCTTCTCTTGCTCAAACAAGTTTTTCTTACTTTTAAAAATCCTAGCTCAAACCTAGTGTTCATCCTAAGTCTGTTGAGGATCTATGACTCAAAGGCGACAGATCTCTGCATATCTCGGGATGGCTCTCCTAATACCTCTCAAGTCAGACCTCTTCTTTGATGTTGTTATCAACTTTCACCCAAAGACAGAAGACTTTCTTGAGTTATGGGAGGAGGTTAAGAATGATATTCTTAACTTCTATGTTAAGGGAAAGCCCCGTTTGCAACATTAGCTCTCTGTCTGTGAACTGTCCCTCTCTTCCTCTTTGGTCACTTGGATCTCTCCTACAATGGAGGTTCTAGTCTGGAAGACAAGAGTCCACAGGGATTCTTGATGGGTTGACACAGAGTGTGTCCTGCTAGGGTGCTGTTTTTATTTTTTGTAGTCATTTCCTCTTGGGATGACTTTTTATGTATTTGCTAGGAATGTTTCTCATCTTGTTAAACATAGGAACCTTTTGTAATATCTTTTGATTATCAATGAAAAGTTTCTTTGTTTTTACATTCCAGTGATTTTATTTGTCGTTTTATTCATCTGAATCTTTTGAAATATTCTTTTTGATGTTATGACAAAAAGGGGGATAAGATAAATGATAAATGATTTGATTAATCTATCAGTTGCTGGGTAAAGCTCCCACACATTTACTAACAAGAACTGCAAGTTCTATATGGTTTAAGTGTTTTGCAGGTATAAAGAAGTGAAGAGAATCTTCAAAGCAAACACAGAAGCAAAACCATAAGGAGTGTTATTCTGTAAAAAGAATAAACTCATGGAAACTGAAGCAAGCTTAGTGCTGTCAAGCTTCAGAAATCAGAAGCAAGAAAGAAGAATAAATCAGAAGCACTGATAATAGAATTTGATCCATATTTGTCTATTTGATCTGACAAAATTCTATTTGCTCTGATACATTATTTTAGCCTATATGGCTCTGATACATATCATGTGTTCTAATATACATTTTATGTTCTGACTCGTTCATGCTGACTTTTGTCGTTTAGTTTTTGTTCTGTAACATTTCAGGATGTAGAGATGCTCAGATGATGCTCTGGTACATTCAACAATGTTCTGATACAAATCTAGCATGAAGTGATGTTGATAGAAATTCAAAGCTCTGAAGCTATCCGAGGGAAGCAGAAATCAGAAGCTGTGAAGGTTCTAAAGATCCAGAAAACTCAAGTTCTGAAGCTGTCCTAAATGGAAGCAGAAATCAGAAGCTGTGAATGTTCAGAAGATCAAAGAAATTCAAGTTCTGAAGCTGTCCTAGAAGGAAGCAGAAGTCAGAAGCTGTGAATGTTCAGAAGATCAGAGAAATTCAAGTTCTGAAGCTGTCCTAGATGGAAGCAGGAATCAGAAGCTGTGAGTGTTCTAGGGATCTAAAGAAATTCTAGTTCTGAAGCTGTCCAATGGAAGCAGAAGTCAGAAGCTATGAATTCTCTAAAGACAGAAGCTTATATGATCGTCTCTACCGAAATAATCAGGGAAGTCTTTTATTAAAGTTCTTCGAGTATTTATTTCAGAGGGAGATTATTTATCTCAGGGGGAGATTGTTAATCTCAGGGGGAGACATATTCATATGCTTATACTATAGCTGTGTAATTTGTCTTTTGCCGTCTGCTCTTTCTGATCGCAAATTCATATCATTTATATATGTTTTTGTCATCATCAAAAAGGGGGAGATTGTTAAAACAAGATTTGTTCTGATCAATTATCTTAGTTTTGATGATAACAATAATATGAATTTTGCTTAAGATAATATGGTACTCTAATCCAATGCAATTTCCTTTTCAGGAAATATATAAAGAGTACGCATAATTCAGCGCTCAGAAGCTTTGTCTCAAGGGTTCAGCATGCAACATCAGAACATGGTCTGGCAAGACATCAGAAGATGGTCGAAGCAGAATCAGAACATGGGTCTATGGAAGCATCAGAAGAACAAGAGAACAGAAGCACTGAAGTTCTGATGGTATCACGCTCAGAAGCACTTCAAGGTCAGAAGATCAGAAGATGCTTTGCACCAAGCTGTTTGACTCTGATGATATTCAAACATTGTATTCACAAACATCAGATCAGAAGGAAGTACAAGTGGCAAGCTACGCTGACTGACAAAAGGAACGTTAAAAGCTATTAAAGGCTACGTCAGTAGACACAGCGTGAACAAGGCTCGAGGTAGTTGACAAAAGCGTATAACATTAAATGCGATGCTGTACGGAACACGCAAAGCATTAAATGCACTCAACGGTCATCTTCTCCAACGCCTATAAATATGAAGTTCTGATGAGAAGCAAGGTTAACGATTCTGCACCAAAACAACTCATATTAACTTGCTGAAACGCTGTTCAAAGTCAAAACTCAGAATCTTCATCTTCATCAAAGCTCACTACATTGCTGTTGTAATATATTAGTGAGATTAAGCTTAAACGTTAAGAGAAATATCACAGTTTGTGATTATCGCTTTTAAGAAGCAATTGTAATACTCTTAGAATTGATTACATTAAGTTGTAAGGAACTAGAGTGATCGTGTGGATCAGAATACTCTAGGAAGTCTTAGAGGTTATCTAAGCAGGTTGTAACTAGAGTGATCGTGTGGATCAGTATACTCTAGAAAAGTCTTAGAGGGTATCTAAGCAGTTGTTCCTGGAGTGATCAATGTGTGATCAGAAGACTCTAGAAGACTTAGTTGCTGACTAAGTGGAGAACCATTGTAATCCGTGCGATTAGTGGATTAAATCCTCAGTTGAGGTAAATCATCTCTGCGGGGGTGGACTGGAGTAGTTTAGTTAACAACGAACCAGGATAAAAATAACTGTGCAATTTATTTTTATCTGTCAAGTTTTTAAAGCTACACTTATTCAAACCCCCCCTTTCTAAGTGTTTTTCTATCCTTCAGATATCTCCAATTTGGGCTAATTACGTTTGTTCTCTCTTAATATTATTCCTTTACTTTATATATATTTTTTTCTGCTAACATTTCTCTTAGCGTAAAGGTAGTTCATTATCAAGCCAGGCGTCATTCCACATTGACTAAAGGCTGCCACTAAAGTTGACACCTACATATTGAGAAAGCGGTAACGTAATTGTTGTTCACTTCCAAAAATATTATTGATACTATAATATGCTATCAATTAACATGCTTATAGTGACTGCATACATATATATCTCTCTTGCTCATATATGTGTCTCATCTTTAATACACCTTTAAACATATTTGGCTCTCATACTATCACTATCTACCTTTTATCTACTATACTATGAATGCTAGCGTGTTATCTATGTTTCTCTCGTTACTCTCCTCTGCTGTTTTTCTTGTATCTCTTTTGATGTTGTCAAAGGGGGAGATAGATGCTGAGTGTACGGGGGAGCTCAGCTGAGTAAATAGATGCTGAGTGTACGGGGGAGCTTTTACCACTTATTGCCAAAGCTTCTACTACCGGTTTGCCATCATCAAAAAGGGGGAGTATGTGAATACAAGATCACACTCACAAAGATGTTTTTGATTCATGGCAAACTCAACAAGCATACAAGCAACAAGGTACAAGCAGAAGAACTCAAAGAAAAGCAAGCTTTGGTCACTCATAACAGAGCAGGTCGACCTACTATGCATACAGGTCGACTCAACACAAGCAAAATAAGAGGAACTCAGAAAATCAGCAGTCAGGTCGACCTACTCTCAACACAGGTCGACCTAAAATGAAGAAATTTACATATCATTCTGCTAGGTCGACCTACACAACAACTAGGTCGACCTAATCTGAGAAAATTTACCCAAAACGCATCTGAAGTGGATTCTGGTCGACCTACTTCTTTGACAGGTCGACCTAACTGGGAACAAATGACATCCAAAGGATATGCAGCTCTGTTAGGTCGACCCATCCCTAAATTAGGTCGACCTATCTGATCAAAACTGACTTCCAAAGGATATGCAGCTCTGTTAGGTCGACCCAGCCCTAAATTAGGTCGACCTATCTGATCAAAACTGCCAAAATTTCTGGTTTTCTCTGCATCAACTGAAAAGCTCTCATATATATTGTCCAAGGTTCAATTATTGAAAACAACACCAACGACTGAAAGATACACAAAGGCTTCTCATCTTCGTTCTTCGTCATCTCCAACACAATTACACATAATCATTCTTGCGTTGAGGGTTAGTGATTGAGTTCGATAACGTCCATGGAACGGAATTGAAGATTCCTAGTGGGTGAAGATTTGTGGGGTTTTTGGTGAATAAAATCCGAGGGTTTTGTCCTCCAAGATAGGTGTTTCTTGGGGGTTTTTATCAAGAGGTTTCATCGAGGATCCATCTGAGTGTGAAGATTGAAGAACAAGGGTTCAAGGCAATTCAAGACACTGCAGAAAAGGGATCAAGTGAAGCTCTTGGATCACCTTGATCTGGTTCAAGATTAAGGGGGAAGAAGATTCAAAGGATCGACAAATTCGGTTTATTGTTTATCGCTTTGCTTTCTTCTTTGTATAAACTGCTTTCAACATTAATGGAAGATTTCCCAATTTCAATTTGGAATTGGGGGCAGACGTAGTCGTAGCGAGGACGATCGACGAACTGCCTGAACAAATATCGTGTTCTTATCGCTTTTATCTTTTCATTTACGTTCTGTTCATATTTGGTCATAATTGCAAAATTGATCAACGATTCAAGTGTTAAAATTGTGAATTAAAGTTCTGCATAAACATCACAATTCACCACATCTTGAATCATCATCAATTTGAACATTATCACCAAGTGTTTGTCGTTTTGCTTATTCCACTATTACTGCATTGCAAACCAAAGTTTGTCAATTTAGAAGATAATTGATTTTCAGCTGTGAAACGTATTGATTCGATAACATATCACTTCATCATTAATCTCAATTATCTTGTGGTTTTGTCACATATACGACCCTTGCAATAACGGTCCGGAATAGACGCAAGTCGATTCAGAACCGCTTTCGCTTTAGTTCGAAATAATTCCGAAAAACTCTGTGAGATCTATTCACCCCCCCCTCTAGATCCTCAGGCCAGCGTCTAACACTTAGGACATTCACAAGACAACCTTTTGTATGTACCAAGGTCACTACAAGTTTTTAGTGATGCCATTTGGCCTCTACATCGCCCCACAAACATTCCAGTCCACCATGAATTTGATTTTTTAGCCCTATCTTTGACATTTTGTGATTGTATTTTTCGAAGATATTCTCGTCTATAGCCCTTCACTCGAGTCTCACCTTAAACATCTTATGACTGTGTTCTAGTGTTTGTTAGACAATGAGTTCTTTATTAAGAAATGAAAGTGTGCCTTAGCCTAACCCTCCGTTGCTTATTTAGGTCACATTGTATCAACTTCTGGGGTTGCGCCTGGACCAGAGAAAATCACTTTTATCACCACTTGGCCCACTCCAAAATCAGTCAAGCATTTCCATAACTTCTTGGGTTTGAAAGGATTTTATAGGAAATTTGTCCAAAATTACTCCAGCATTACTTCTCGTCTCATTGAATAGCTTAAAATTGATGGGTTTTTGTGGAACCTTGTTTTACAGGTAATAGGTTGTTGTTTTTATGATGACAACTCTGAAGAACATAACAGATATTCAGCATGTTGAAAATGCAACAAAGTGTTATTTTGACTATAAAGGAGAGAACAGATAATGAGCATAATAAAGATGCAACATGATGCAAACTGTAAAGAATTAGAAAGATAACATTCAACATAGTAAAGATGTGATCATAAAGAAAGTTAACCAATGTACTTAAAACATTTAAAGATGCAAGCCATGGGTTTGATAAGGATTGACAAAGTTAACTTCAAATTTTAATATAATTCAAGTTAACTTCTTTTCTAATCATATGCACTTGTTTGTGTTTGTTATTGCTATTGTTGTTACTATGGTAACAAACCTAGGTGTACATCAGTGAATTAAATTGAAAACAAATTTGTTTCCATTTCATCTTGTATTTTTCTTATAACATAGGTGATAGTGATAGATGAAGTCGTGGCATGAGCTTATGATGATTTGTTGATGCTTTGAACAAGTTTGAAGATCAACATGCGAAAAGAGGTAGAAATGGGACAAGCCAAGTGGCTGCTTGGGACTTGGGAAAATTACAGAACTTTTGAACTCAAAATTTGCTTGTCGTTGATTCTTTTCCTTTTTGTGTTGTAATTGATTATTTTCCTTATTAATCAATAATTCATGGCTTTGACCACAATTGAATTTTAGGTCAAACTAGTCGATTGTTGACTATCTGAGCAATTGACTGAGTAATCTTGGGAATTGAAGCTTGAATTTTGTCATAGAAATAGTATGAAACCTAATAAGCCATATGAAATCCATTGGAGACCTTGATTCATCAATTTTCTTAAAAGAATGCAAAACCCTAGTTCAGGAGGTCTTTGATTAGGAGAATGAGCCTTAGATTAACCCTTAAGCCTTGAACCTCTGTATGAGCTTTGAAGGTAAGATGAAATGGGCAAATTTTAGGGTATGACACGTGGTTCTGAAGACTCTGAAGACTTGAAGTTCTGAAGACTCAAGTTTCTAAAGACAAAGGATTCTGAAGACCAAGTGATGAAGACTTTGAAGATGTGACTCTGAAGACTTGAAGTTCTGAAGAATTAAAAGCTTATTCTCTTTTCTTCCAACTCATGATGTGAGTCTCTGAAGTTCAAGAAGGAAAGAAGATAATGTTACTATGTAGTACGAGGTACAAGGTACATATGAATGTTTCGTTCCACTACCAAGAAAGGAAGGACGTTGTGTACTATCTTATCTCCCACTATGTTCAAGCCGCCAAACTTTTGGAAGTTCCAGAACTTCCCTCCAACGAATATATTATTGTATTGGATATATAAGGGCTTGAAGACTCAAAGAAGAAGCAAGCACGCTCATGATCATATTCACTCAATATAGTTTGTTAATAGCTTCATATTTCTTTTAGTCTTAGATTTGAAAAAGTAAAGTTTACATCCAGCTTGTGTAGAAGCATTATATTGTAAACAAACCCTGATCAAAAGTTGTTTGATTGTTCCTTGAGAGATAGAGTAAAGGTCAGCAGTCTCGAGAAGTATAGGACTAGAGAGTCTTAGAGGTTGTTAGTCACAAGCGGTTGCTTGTGCAGGTGTTAGTCACAAGGGTTTCCTGTGCAAAGTTGTTAGTCACCGGCGATTGCCCGTGCATTATAGTTAGTCACTCGCGGTAGCTTGTGCAAGGTTAGTCACTGGTGGTTCTCTATGCGATTGTAATAAGTTTGGTTATAGTGAATTAAGTCCTCGATTGAGAGAGGTGAAATCACCTAGGAAGGGTGGACTGGACTAGCTTGATATTCGTCAAGTGAACCATTATAAAAATACCGTGTTCTTTCCTTCTTGCATCTTTTTGTTATTATAAAGAGTAGAAAGTTTGTGGTTTTAAGAAAGAGGATTGTTTTTAATAAAGCACTATGTTTTAAAAACCCTATTCAACCCCCCTTCTAGTGTTTTTCACACCTTCAGCTTCCACGGAACTAACAAACACCGCCTCTTGACCGAATGATGCATGTACAATTACAACAATCATATGCAATTAAGATCGTTCCCTAATCTTAATATTCATGCATATCCACTATAATTCAGCACACTTGAATTATCATATAATTGCACATATAACCACATACTCATGAATTATCCACACACAATTCACTTTCATAGTGCAACCATGCCAAACCATCACATTATCACATCACAAGCAATGTACTTCCACAAACATACATGACATTTTACACAACCACGCTGTCATACCCCAAAATTTGCCCTCATATAATTATAAGTGTCATTTTATTTCGATTAAATGACATGACACAATTGGTAAGGAGGTAAGGTTTGCAGGTATACAGTTCCGGGTTCGAATCCCACTATTGACATTTTGCCCGTGTCATTTGTTTCTAACTTTGGTTTTAATTTTATATTAAAAAATCACAAAAAAAATTATTTTTTATTATTTAAATATTATTTTCGTATTAATTTATCTGGCATTTTAAAAATATTATTTCTTCACCTTTTTCTATTTTATTCATAAAAGTATACAAAGTAAATCATAAAATAAAAACAAAAATTAAAAAAAGATTGTGTTAACTTTTATAGTATTTTTATTTTTAGAAATAGTTGATGAGATTGATCAAAATAGTCATGAATCAAAAATCAAATTGAAATTGTTTCTGATTTTGATTATTTTAATTAATCATCATTATATTTCATTTTTATACTCTTTTTAGAATTTAACCTAGTTTCTCTAACAGTATAAATAAACGGACAACAAAACCCTATTTTGACCAACACCACGTACATATCCACACACCAAAACCTTGCCTCACCACTAATTTTTTAAACCCTTCTCCACATTCCTCCATTCCACGTTTTTGTCCTAAGTCTACCGTCAGCAGTATTCATCACCACACCTATTTCATTTCAACCATGACACTACAAAAACCATAACCTTTGTGTCATCATCAAACAATACCATGCACAAATTTATTGATAACCATAAAAACACATCCATTCAAAACCTTCAATCACCGATTCAAACATTCACCATTGACACTAAAACTGTCAACACGACTATAGCATAAACTCCTTAAACCAGAAATCAACCTAATTTCGTCACCATCATTAATTCAGAATCCATTCATCAAAGTCACCAATGAAATATGTTGACAACAACAAAATCAATTTTTTTTTCTTTTCAGTGGATTTCAATAACAGCAACATGTTTCTCATAACATTGTATCAGATTTATTTACTTAATTTTTTGAAACAGATACAGAGCCGTAATGCTTCAGCTTTATCAACAAGATCGATTCCAAAATCGATTCGACAAGCACATCCGCAGCAATTTACTCAGATCAGAACAAGCCTTTATCATCACTGCTAGCTACACAAACCTACACCGCTAGCAAATAGCAGAAAAGAGATCGAAAAGAGGAGAACAGATTTGAACAAACCGTGAACTCGCTTCGCGTCAGCCACGAGCACCAACCTCCGACCTGCACCGAAGGATCCACCACCACCGGCCGCGCACCATGCAAACACCGTTACCTCAGCTCTCGGCGAATCACGGACGTCATCGGATGGAGAAGAGAAGAAGATGAAACCTGTGTGTAGTTCGTGTGGGCTGGGTGGATTACGTTTTTTTTCTTCTTTTATTTACTTCTTGCCACTTGTCATAATTTGTGTGGTTAGTATTAGGTATGAGAAGATAACCAGGTAAGAGATCCCCCCGTTTTTAGTTTCACTGACTTTTTGTTTTATTTTGTTTTTATTATTAATTATATAATAATGCTAAGGAATGTCCATTAGGATTAATACATTATATTAGATTTTTTTGATTTGGGCCTTAAACCCAATCGTCACTATATTTTGCTAACTTCTAATAATAATTTTACTCTACACCCCTCACTTGTAGAAATAAAATAATTAATTGATTATTGTAATTTAACTAGTTTAGATTAGTTCATTATTCTAAAAAAAATACAAAAAAATAATACAAATTCAAAAATGCCAAAAAATATTTGTCTTAATTCTTTTTTTTAGAACTTAACATGGTCATTTTAGAATTTTCTCTCAGTCGATAATTGTTTATGTTCTATCATTTTCCACGTATCATTTCATATGCGTACTAACATTTTTATTGTATTTTTGTGAGGTACTACCATGTTGAGCATTGGACTATTTGGTGGACAATTACAATTTTATTTTGTATATATTATTTCTGCACTTTTACTTTTTCGCACCTCCCCCGATTTTTTGGTTATGTACCCCCTAATCCCGAAGCCTTGTAATAGCGTAGTATTTAATTTCCGCACTTTAAATTTCTGTATACTATTAACTGCGTGGTTAGTAATTAGGGTGTGTATGGAAAGATAACAACTGAACATAGCTCACTAACATCAAGACTAAATATCTGAACACAACACACGTGATTGCTGCACACACTCACCTTTAGGGTTTCCCCTCTTGGTTGCCTTTCTAGAAAAATAGTCAAGTCCCTTCGAGCGTGGGGATGCCTTAGCCCATGTTGCCTTCGATTCAAAATCACCATGTCCCTCCGATTTAAAGATCATAGTCCTTTCGATGTTGCCTTCAGTATAAATGATCTTGTCCCTCGATTAAATGGTGATAGTCCCTCCGTTGGCTAAGGTATCCTTACTGGTTGCCTTTATGATTATTCGATGACCCTTCGATGACCCGCACGTCCAATATAAACAAGGATTTCCTACTCCTATATAGTATGGATAATCCTAGGAACCGTAAAAAGTATAGAAAAAGACTAATTAGTTAGGGTAGTGCTCTTAATCTGCCTAGCTCAACAAAAATATCTTTTCAATACTATTTCGAAAAACTAAGGCTACGCATTTACGCTAAAGTCCTTATGCCTCTTTCAACTCAAAACAAACAAACATGAGCTAAGCAAATTAAGAGCCCGTAGATAACTACGGATGAAAAGGGTGCTTGCACCTTCCCTTTTCATAACTTACCCCCCGAGCCCGTTTTCTTTTTAAAAGGTCTTTTTCTGTACTTTTTACCCTTCCTAACATTGGACAAAATAAAAGTCGGTGGCGACTCATGCTTACCGCAACACTTGTTGCTTAAAAATAAAAGTCAGTTCACCGAGTTACAGAACTGGCGACTCTGCTGGGGATATATTTTTAAGAGGGGTTTACCTTAGGGCTTAGTTCATTATAAATGTTCTCAATTGTTTGTTTTGTGTGCTTTATTTTTAAAGGTATTGTTTGGGTTTACTTGTGTGAAAGATCCTACACTCGGATCTAGTGTACCTTAGGTATGTGGCAATAGACCAAGGAGACTGTACGGCTCGTCCCGATATGGTTGATCTGGTGGCCACCGTTAGTGTGACACTTTGGTTGGTTCTGATGGCCCTTGAACATGATCGAGGAGACATTAGGCTACCATGTAGTGTCGTGAAGCACTAATTTGCCCTTAGAACCCTAGTTGAAACTTGACTTTGGCCTATTAAGAAGTAGCGAGATGGCCGGCTTTGGACCTTGACCAAAGCTGGTTGATACTCGAAGCTACACTCATTGAGATCAATCTTTCGAGATGTTTTCGATCAGCCACCCGAGCGCTGACTGAGATAATGCTTTCGAGAACGATCGTCGAGATGAGCACCATAGAGCCCGATCTTTATTTAGGACAGGTTCAACCAACTAAACTTCAGTGGGGAGGGTACTTACCTATGGACTTCATGCAAGCCTTTAAACCTAAGGCTACTTGTGTGACTTGTTTGTGTTCATTATCTAACTATTTGGTTTCCTCGCAGGATTTGTTCATACCCTAACCGTTTGGTTTCCTTGCAGGATTTGTTTATACACTAACCGTTTGGTTTCCTTGCAGGATTTGTGTGTACGCTAACAGCTTGAATTCCTTGCAGGATTTGTGTGTACGCTAACAACTTGAGCTCTTGGTAGGACCTACTCGTCCTCATCGCCTAACTAACCTTTTTCAAGGATTTCAAGTATTTAGGGCGCGCAATTCCAGGTGCCATCATCAAGAGCCAAATTCTTATCAAGGGGCAAGAGGATTTATATTCCTCTAGCCAGATGCCTTCAAATTCAGAAGTACCGTACCCTGAATCAGAGGCTATGACCCACTGGATATGGTGAGCCTGATTCTCAAAGAAGGACGTTCAAAGACGGAAGTCGAAGTTCTTCAACAAAGCTGCAACTACATGTCAATGTTGCAAATTGGGTTCCAAAAAGATCCTTGAAAGCATTGCATATGCATTTGCATACATATCATTGCATAACAGGTTTCCAGACAACGAGCTTCTCATTTTCTACCTCAAATCCCTAAAGCTTGATACTTACAACTCCTTTGTGGCTTCGTCAGAATCTTCTTCTTAGAAGTAATCTGTAGTTCAGATACGAACGCTTGGTTTGGTTTCCTCTCTGGGGCACTTGGTCAGTCGATCGATAATTGCCAACCAGTCCGAGATAAGGTACAAGACCTGATTGATGCAAAGGTTATCATATTCACACCTGCAGGCCAGATTTGAAGTTCTCCCTCGACTCAATGGACCTTCTGAAGCAATAAGTCCATACGGAGAAAATCTCCTCAATGTTGGCAATTCGTAATTTCTCATGCATTTTCATGCGTAATCTTTCTTGTTCTTGTTCAATACTGTCTATATGCAATACTTGTTTGTTTTTGAACTATAATAACGATGCATTGGATGTGTTTGTCTTGAAAATATTCATTCGCTCTCGCTCTAATATGTTCTTATTTGCTTATGATACCAAACTCTCAATGATAAAGCATGATGACTCTGAGGGGAGAATGACGAACACATAATACCAATAATCTCAAATGGTGTGCTTTCGAGTAAAACCCTGTTGATGATGTACAGGCATTGTTTCAAATTCCCAAACACTGGAGATATAAGGAAGTTAATCCCTTGCCAACCCCTTTTGAGCCTTGAAGTAGGAGTTTCTTTTCTATACGAAAAAACCCTCACATTTAACCTAGGGGCAGGGTAGTGTTCAGTTAACTTGATTGGGTGTTCAAAATTCAGCAGGACCTCGCACCTAAGGAAACAAAAATGGTTATCCTTCAAAAGGTTGAGAAAAAGTCGAGACCGCAATGGTCATCTCTCGCACAATAGGAGGTCAAAATATGACGGTACAACAACGACTATCCCTCGTCAACCAAGAAATGAGGCAGTCATAATCTTTCCAATGATAATAAATTGAAGACGTCTCATACGACTTGTTCAAAAAAAAAAGAGAAAAATGAATCGAAAAAAAAAGAGAAAAGAAAGCCCGCTAAGCCAATAACTTGAAAACAAATGACTAAGGCAAAAGTTAGGGCATCCCGCTGGACTTCAAACTCAGAATTCAAAAGAATTTGTCCAGGCAAAAGTTAGGGAAACAAAAAAGATCCTCAACAAAAGGGGCAAATTCGTGTGTCTATAAATTCAAGATCGTGTGATCAGACGCCAAGAGTAAAAGGTAAGTGACTGTCATGTCCAAACACCTTGTCGATTCCTCAATCGTCTCAAACTCCTCTGGAAGGATGAATGCTCGCGTCGAGTTAACTGAACTTAGGTTGGAGAACATCACGAAGGAGGTGGGCACCAATAAAATTTTGAGCCTATATATCTTTTTTTCTAAAACCATTAACCTGGCCACGTTACAACCCTCAAAAGTCCTAATTGAAGCAGGGTTAATTCGAAAGCATACTACAACGAGAAAACGGTAAATCGACTCCCAGGAGTTTTGCTAAACGCTTGAGTTGGTATCACGCCACTTTTCACAAAAATCGATGTTTTGACATCCTTTCAAAAAAAAAATATTTCAAGACAAACATGAACTTTGCATTAGATTTATATTTCTCATACTAAACATTCTTTGCATATGAACAAGTACTTGACACCAGGAAAACTTCCATCATGAGCTGCAGATGAAAAGTTTAACCCTCTCAAGGGACAAGTTGTCTTCAGAACTCCGTTGAGTTCGAGCATGAACATCTCAAATTATAATCACCCTCATGGGCACAAAAACGGTTGAAATACCCCATGGACTAAGCGTTCAGATATTCGGGGCAATCAAGCCAAGATTCAAAGGATCTCTCAAAACTGCTGAAATTACTAGGAGCCTTCACCCAAGCACAACTAGAATTACCTCCAACCCTGATCAACCAGGGGCATGATTCCTAAGTTCATGATACAGGGGCATGTTGCTTATGATAGCACGAATATCAGAAAGTCCCCCGATAGATAAAGCTGCAGAGATGTCTCGTACGCCCGACTCAGTCAGTCAAAAGCTTGTATATACAAGGGGCATGACATATCTCATTCATCAGGGGCAATCAAGTCAAGATTCCGAGAATCTCTCAAAGATGCAAAAAACAATCAGAAGCATGTATCCAAGTAAATCTTAGTCTATTTCCAATCAACATGGGGCATTGTCCTGGGCCAATGATTACGAGGGGCATGACGCCCATAGTGCACATCTCATAAAGTCCTCGCGAGGCGAATCTTTCCGAAGTTCCTACTAGCGGGGGCAAATCTATGCAAGTCTAGTTTGACACCTTGATCAATACTCAGTGGTGTGTCCTAATCAATGTAAATCCAGGAATTACAGATAATATAATACTGGGGGCAATGTTCAAGGCATCCAGGTCTTCCCACAGCTCCGATTTCACAAAATCATATCCCCACAGAGTAATCCTCAAAGAAGATATCTTTGAACATACTCGTCCCGACAAAGACATGGCTCCCCACTAGAGTTTACATCTTCAACACCATCGGTTCTCCGACACGTTGCTCTTCTCCAACATGGCTTACTAATATCTTTATCTCCAGTCAGGGTACATCAAGTTACTGGTTATCCCCAAGCAAGAATCATAAATTCCCAGCTGAGCATCTTCAAAACAAGATCAGACATCAAAACCACAAAGGCATAGAGATTTATTTTCTCAATAAAGACAACATAAATCATATTCACATATCATATGGCATAAACATATTCATACATTGCATACATTACCTCATAATGAATTCATCCATAACATACAAAGTTTCTCTTTTATTCTGAGGGACTCATTACATAATACATGCATCATGACATTGCATAACTATACCTATTGCAGGATACAGGCACAGACAAATGAACGAAATCTCCAACTTTCCAAGATCTAATTCAGCTACTACGAATAGTACTGACACGGTCAACGCTCGAAGATCTAATTCATTTACCACGAACGGTAATGACACGATCACTTTCAAAGATCTAATTCAGTTACTACGAACGGTACTGACACGGTCAACGCTCGAAGATCTAATTCATTTACCACGAACGGTAATGACACGATCACTTTCAAAGATCTAATTCAGTTACTACGAACGGTACTGACACGGTCAACGCTCGAAGATCTAATTCATTTACCACGAACGGTAATGACACGATCACTTTCAAAGATCTAATTCAGTTACTACGAACGGTACTGACACGGTCCACGCTCAAAGATCTAATTCATTTACCACGAACGGTAATGACACGATCATTTTCAAAGATCTAATTCAGTTACTACAAACGGTACTGACACGGTCAACTCCCAGAGATCTAATTCTATCATCACGAACGGTGTAGACACGATCACTGACCTTCCCAGTCTAATTCAGTTACTACGAACGGTACTGACACGACAAGAGAATCTAATTCTATCATCACGAACGATGTAGACACGATTATCTCTCTAAGATCTAATTCGGTTACTACGAACGGTGCTGACACGATCGACCTTTAAAGAGATCTAATTCCATCATCACGAACAAGGTGGATACGATCAACTATTTCCTAAGTCTAATTCAGTTACTACGAACGGTACTGACACGACCAACTCTCAAAGATCTAATTCATCTACTACGAACAGTAATGACACGATCAACACTCAAACAACTATTGTGCATAACTTACTGGATAGCGTCTTTAAGCCCATCCCCATAACTTACTGGATGGCGTCTTTAAGCTCATCCCCATCATACACCTGGATGGCATCTTCAAGCCCATCTCCGACAAAAGTCCCTACTTCAGCTAGGGCAAATTCCTGGGTATTCTAGTGTTCAATCCTCTTCTACCTTCAGATTCCGACTGACATACAAACCACTCTACATCTTCAGGTTTAAGAAGATTGAACAGGGGCAGCTGTCATACCCCAAAATTTGCCCTCATATAATTATAAGTGTCATTTTATTTCGATTAAATGACATGACACAATTGGTAAGGAGGTAAGGTTTGCAGGTATACAGTTCCGGGTTCGAATCCCACTATTGACATTTTGCCCGTGTCATTTGTTTCTAACTTTGGTTTTAATTTTATATTAAAAAATCACAAAAAAAATTATTTTTTATTATTTAAATATTATTTTCGTATTAATTTATCTGGCATTTTAAAAATATTATTTCTTCACCTTTTTCTATTTTATTCATAAAAGTATACAAAGTAAATCATAAAATAAAAACAAAAATTAAAAAAAGATTGTGTTAACTTTTATAGTATTTTTATTTTTAGAAATAGTTGATGAGATTGATCAAAATAGTCATGAATCAAAAATCAAATTGAAATTGTTTCTGATTTTGATTATTTTAATTAATCATCATTATATTTCATTTTTATACTCTTTTTAGAATTTAACCTAGTTTCTCTAACAGTATAAATAAACGGACAACAAAACCCTATTTTGACCAACACCACGTACATATCCACACACCAAAACCTTGCCTCACCACTAATTTTTTAAACCCTTCTCCACATTCCTCCATTCCACGTTTTTGTCCTAAGTCTACCGTCAGCAGTATTCATCACCACACCTATTTCATTTCAACCATGACACTACAAAAACCATAACCTTTGTGTCATCATCAAACAATACCATGCACAAATTTATTGATAACCATAAAAACACATCCATTCAAAACCTTCAATCACCGATTCAAACATTCACCATTGACACTAAAACTGTCAACACGACTATAGCATAAACTCCTTAAACCAGAAATCAACCTAATTTCGTCACCATCATTAATTCAGAATCCATTCATCAAAGTCACCAATGAAATATGTTGACAACAACAAAATCAATTTTTTTTTCTTTTCAGTGGATTTCAATAACAGCAACATGTTTCTCATAACATTGTATCAGATTTATTTACTTAATTTTTTGAAACAGATACAGAGCCGTAATGCTTCAGCTTTATCAACAAGATCGATTCCAAAATCGATTCGACAAGCACATCCGCAGCAATTTACTCAGATCAGAACAAGCCTTTATCATCACTGCTAGCTACACAAACCTACACCGCTAGCAAATAGCAGAAAAGAGATCGAAAAGAGGAGAACAGATTTGAACAAACCGTGAACTCGCTTCGCGTCAGCCACGAGCACCAACCTCCGACCTGCACCGAAGGATCCACCACCACCGGCCGCGCACCATGCAAACACCGTTACCTCAGCTCTCGGCGAATCACGGACGTCATCGGATGGAGAAGAGAAGAAGATGAAACCTGTGTGTAGTTCGTGTGGGCTGGGTGGATTACGTTTTTTTTCTTCTTTTATTTACTTCTTGCCACTTGTCATAATTTGTGTGGTTAGTATTAGGTATGAGAAGATAACCAGGTAAGAGATCCCCCCGTTTTTAGTTTCACTGACTTTTTGTTTTATTTTGTTTTTATTATTAATTATATAATAATGCTAAGGAATGTCCATTAGGATTAATACATTATATTAGATTTTTTTGATTTGGGCCTTAAACCCAATCGTCACTATATTTTGCTAACTTCTAATAATAATTTTACTCTACACCCCTCACTTGTAGAAATAAAATAATTAATTGATTATTGTAATTTAACTAGTTTAGATTAGTTCATTATTCTAAAAAAAATACAAAAAAATAATACAAATTCAAAAATGCCAAAAAATATTTGTCTTAATTCTTTTTTTTAGAACTTAACATGGTCATTTTAGAATTTTCTCTCAGTCGATAATTGTTTATGTTCTATCATTTTCCACGTATCATTTCATATGCGTACTAACATTTTTATTGTATTTTTGTGAGGTACTACCATGTTGAGCATTGGACTATTTGGTGGACAATTACAATTTTATTTTGTATATATTATTTCTGCACTTTTACTTTTTCGCACCTCCCCCGATTTTTTGGTTATGTACCCCCTAATCCCGAAGCCTTGTAATAGCGTAGTATTTAATTTCCGCACTTTAAATTTCTGTATACTATTAACTGCGTGGTTAGTAATTAGGGTGTGTATGGAAAGATAACAACTGAACATAGCTCACTAACATCAAGACTAAATATCTGAACACAACACACGTGATTGCTGCACACACTCACCTTTAGGGTTTCCCCTCTTGGTTGCCTTTCTAGAAAAATAGTCAAGTCCCTTCGAGCGTGGGGATGCCTTAGCCCATGTTGCCTTCGATTCAAAATCACCATGTCCCTCCGATTTAAAGATCATAGTCCTTTCGATGTTGCCTTCAGTATAAATGATCTTGTCCCTCGATTAAATGGTGATAGTCCCTCCGTTGGCTAAGGTATCCTTACTGGTTGCCTTTATGATTATTCGATGACCCTTCGATGACCCGCACGTCCAATATAAACAAGGATTTCCTACTCCTATATAGTATGGATAATCCTAGGAACCGTAAAAAGTATAGAAAAAGACTAATTAGTTAGGGTAGTGCTCTTAATCTGCCTAGCTCAACAAAAATATCTTTTCAATACTATTTCGAAAAACTAAGGCTACGCATTTACGCTAAAGTCCTTATGCCTCTTTCAACTCAAAACAAACAAACATGAGCTAAGCAAATTAAGAGCCCGTAGATAACTACGGATGAAAAGGGTGCTTGCACCTTCCCTTTTCATAACTTACCCCCCGAGCCCGTTTTCTTTTTAAAAGGTCTTTTTCTGTACTTTTTACCCTTCCTAACATTGGACAAAATAAAAGTCGGTGGCGACTCATGCTTACCGCAACACTTGTTGCTTAAAAATAAAAGTCAGTTCACCGAGTTACAGAACTGGCGACTCTGCTGGGGATATATTTTTAAGAGGGGTTTACCTTAGGGCTTAGTTCATTATAAATGTTCTCAATTGTTTGTTTTGTGTGCTTTATTTTTAAAGGTATTGTTTGGGTTTACTTGTGTGAAAGATCCTACACTCGGATCTAGTGTACCTTAGGTATGTGGCAATAGACCAAGGAGACTGTACGGCTCGTCCCGATATGGTTGATCTGGTGGCCACCGTTAGTGTGACACTTTGGTTGGTTCTGATGGCCCTTGAACATGATCGAGGAGACATTAGGCTACCATGTAGTGTCGTGAAGCACTAATTTGCCCTTAGAACCCTAGTTGAAACTTGACTTTGGCCTATTAAGAAGTAGCGAGATGGCCGGCTTTGGACCTTGACCGAAGCTGGTTGATACTCGAAGCTACACTCATTGAGATCAATCTTTCGAGATGTTTTCGATCAGCCACCCGAGCGCTGACTGAGATAATGCTTTCGAGAACGATCGTCGAGATGAGCACCATAGAGCCCGATCTTTATTTAGGACAGGTTCAACCAACTAAACTTCAGTGGGGAGGGTACTTACCTATGGACTTCATGCAAGCCTTTAAACCTAAGGCTACTTGTGTGACTTGTTTGTGTTCATTATCTAACTATTTGGTTTCCTCGCAGGATTTGTTCATACCCTAACCGTTTGGTTTCCTTGCAGGATTTGTTTATACACTAACCGTTTGGTTTCCTTGCAGGATTTGTGTGTACGCTAACAGCTTGAATTCCTTGCAGGATTTGTGTGTACGCTAACAACTTGAGCTCTTGGTAGGACCTACTCGTCCTCATCGCCTAACTAACCTTTTTCAAGGATTTCAAGTATTTAGGGCGCGCAATTCCAGGTGCCATCATCAAGAGCCAAATTCTTATCAAGGGGCAAGAGGATTTATATTCCTCTAGCCAGATGCCTTCAAATTCAGAAGTACCGTACCCTGAATCAGAGGCTATGACCCACTGGATATGGTGAGCCTGATTCTCAAAGAAGGACGTTCAAAGACGGAAGTCGAAGTTCTTCAACAAAGCTGCAACTACATGTCAATGTTGCAAATTGGGTTCCAAAAAGATCCTTGAAAGCATTGCATATGCATTTGCATACATATCATTGCATAACAGGTTTCCAGACAACGAGCTTCTCATTTTCTACCTCAAATCCCTAAAGCTTGATACTTACAACTCCTTTGTGGCTTCGTCAGAATCTTCTTCTTAGAAGTAATCTGTAGTTCAGATACGAACGCTTGGTTTGGTTTCCTCTCTGGGGCACTTGGTCAGTCGATCGATAATTGCCAACCAGTCCGAGATAAGGTACAAGACCTGATTGATGCAAAGGTTATCATATTCACACCTGCAGGCCAGATTTGAAGTTCTCCCTCGACTCAATGGACCTTCTGAAGCAATAAGTCCATACGGAGAAAATCTCCTCAATGTTGGCAATTCGTAATTTCTCATGCATTTTCATGCGTAATCTTTCTTGTTCTTGTTCAATACTGTCTATATGCAATACTTGTTTGTTTTTGAACTATAATAACGATGCATTGGATGTGTTTGTCTTGAAAATATTCATTCGCTCTCGCTCTAATATGTTCTTATTTGCTTATGATACCAAACTCTCAATGATAAAGCATGATGACTCTGAGGGGAGAATGACGAACACATAATACCAATAATCTCAAATGGTGTGCTTTCGAGTAAAACCCTGTTGATGATGTACAGGCATTGTTTCAAATTCCCAAACACTGGAGATATAAGGAAGTTAATCCCTTGCCAACCCCTTTTGAGCCTTGAAGTAGGAGTTTCTTTTCTATACGAAAAAACCCTCACATTTAACCTAGGGGCAGGGTAGTGTTCAGTTAACTTGATTGGGTGTTCAAAATTCAGCAGGACCTCGCACCTAAGGAAACAAAAATGGTTATCCTTCAAAAGGTTGAGAAAAAGTCGAGACCGCAATGGTCATCTCTCGCACAATAGGAGGTCAAAATATGACGGTACAACAACGACTATCCCTCGTCAACCAAGAAATGAGGCAGTCATAATCTTTCCAATGATAATAAATTGAAGACGTCTCATACGACTTGTTCAAAAAAAAAAGAGAAAAATGAATCGAAAAAAAAAAGAGAAAAGAAAGCCCGCTAAGCCAATAACTTGAAAACAAATGACTAAGGCAAAAGTTAGGGCATCCCGCTGGACTTCAAACTCAGAATTCAAAAGAATTTGTCCAGGCAAAAGTTAGGGAAACAAAAAAGATCCTCAACAAAAGGGGCAAATTCGTGTGTCTATAAATTCAAGATCGTGTGATCAGACGCCAAGAGTAAAAGGTAAGTGACTGTCATGTCCAAACACCTTGTCGATTCCTCAATCGTCTCAAACTCCTCTGGAAGGATGAATGCTCGCGTCGAGTTAACTGAACTTAGGTTGGAGAACATCACGAAGGAGGTGGGCACCAATAAAATTTTGAGCCTATATATCTTTTTTTCTAAAACCATTAACCTGGCCACGTTACAACCCTCAAAAGTCCTAATTGAAGCAGGGTTAATTCGAAAGCATACTACAACGAGAAAACGGTAAATCGACTCCCAGGAGTTTTGCTAAACGCTTGAGTTGGTATCACGCCACTTTTCACAAAAATCGATGTTTTGACATCCTTTCAAAAAAAAAATATTTCAAGACAAACATGAACTTTGCATTAGATTTATATTTCTCATACTAAACATTCTTTGCATATGAACAAGTACTTGACACCAGGAAAACTTCCATCATGAGCTGCAGATGAAAAGTTTAACCCTCTCAAGGGACAAGTTGTCTTCAGAACTCCGTTGAGTTCGAGCATGAACATCTCAAATTATAATCACCCTCATGGGCACAAAAACGGTTGAAATACCCCATGGACTAAGCGTTCAGATATTCGGGGCAATCAAGCCAAGATTCAAAGGATCTCTCAAAACTGCTGAAATTACTAGGAGCCTTCACCCAAGCACAACTAGAATTACCTCCAACCCTGATCAACCAGGGGCATGATTCCTAAGTTCATGATACAGGGGCATGTTGCTTATGATAGCACGAATATCAGAAAGTCCCCCGATAGATAAAGCTGCAGAGATGTCTCGTACGCCCGACTCAGTCAGTCAAAAGCTTGTATATACAAGGGGCATGACATATCTCATTCATCAGGGGCAATCAAGTCAAGATTCCGAGAATCTCTCAAAGATGCAAAAAACAATCAGAAGCATGTATCCAAGTAAATCTTAGTCTATTTCCAATCAACATGGGGCATTGTCCTGGGCCAATGATTACGAGGGGCATGACGCCCATAGTGCACATCTCATAAAGTCCTCGCGAGGCGAATCTTTCCGAAGTTCCTACTAGCGGGGGCAAATCTATGCAAGTCTAGTTTGACACCTTGATCAATACTCAGTGGTGTGTCCTAATCAATGTAAATCCAGGAATTACAGATAATATAATACTGGGGGCAATGTTCAAGGCATCCAGGTCTTCCCACAGCTCCGATTTCACAAAATCATATCCCCACAGAGTAATCCTCAAAGAAGATATCTTTGAACATACTCGTCCCGAAAAAGACATGGCTCCCCACTAGAGTTTACATCTTCAACACCATCGGTTCTCCGACACGTTGCTCTTCTCCAACATGGCTTACTAATATCTTTATCTCCAGTCAGGGTACATCAAGTTACTGGTTATCCCCAAGCAAGAATCATAAATTCCCAGCTGAGCATCTTCAAAACAAGATCAGACATCAAAACCACAAAGGCATAGAGATTTATTTTCTCAATAAAGACAACATAAATCATATTCACATATCATATGGCATAAACATATTCATACATTGCATACATTACCTCATAATGAATTCATCCATAACATACAAAGTTTCTCTTTTATTCTGAGGGACTCATTACATAATACATGCATCATGACATTGCATAACTATACCTATTGCAGGATACAGGCACAGACAAATGAACGAAATCTCCAACTTTCCAAGATCTAATTCAGCTACTACGAATAGTACTGACACGGTCAACGCTCGAAGATCTAATTCATTTACCACGAACGGTAATGACACGATCACTTTCAAAGATCTAATTCAGTTACTACGAACGGTACTGACACGGTCAACGCTCGAAGATCTAATTCATTTACCACGAACGGTAATGACACGATCACTTTCAAAGATCTAATTCAGTTACTACGAACGGTACTGACACGGTCAACGCTCGAAGATCTAATTCATTTACCACGAACGGTAATGACACGATCACTTTCAAAGATCTAATTCAGTTACTACGAACGGTACTGACACGGTCCACGCTCAAAGATCTAATTCATTTACCACGAACGGTAATGACACGATCATTTTCAAAGATCTAATTCAGTTACTACAAACGGTACTGACACGGTCAACTCCCAGAGATCTAATTCTATCATCACGAACGGTGTAGACACGATCACTGACCTTCCCAGTCTAATTCAGTTACTACGAACGGTACTGACACGACAAGAGAATCTAATTCTATCATCACGAACGATGTAGACACGATTATCTCTCTAAGATCTAATTCGGTTACTACGAACGGTGCTGACACGATCGACCTTTAAAGAGATCTAATTCCATCATCACGAACAAGGTGGATACGATCAACTATTTCCTAAGTCTAATTCAGTTACTACGAACGGTACTGACACGACCAACTCTCAAAGATCTAATTCATCTACTACGAACAGTAATGACACGATCAACACTCAAACAACTATTGTGCATAACTTACTGGATAGCGTCTTTAAGCCCATCCCCATAACTTACTGGATGGCGTCTTTAAGCTCATCCCCATCATACACCTGGATGGCATCTTCAAGCCCATCTCCGACAAAAGTCCCTACTTCAGCTAGGGCAAATTCCTGGGTATTCTAGTGTTCAATCCTCTTCTACCTTCAGATTCCGACTGACATACAAACCACTCTACATCTTCAGGTTTAAGAAGATTGAACAGGGGCAGCTGTCATACCCCAAAATTTGCCCTCATATAATTATAAGTGTCATTTTATTTCGATTAAATGACATGACACAATTGGTAAGGAGGTAAGGTTTGCAGGTATACAGTTCCGGGTTCGAATCCCACTATTGACATTTTGCCCGTGTCATTTGTTTCTAACTTTGGTTTTAATTTTATATTAAAAAATCACAAAAAAAATTATTTTTTATTATTTAAATATTATTTTCGTATTAATTTATCTGGCATTTTAAAAATATTATTTCTTCACCTTTTTCTATTTTATTCATAAAAGTATACAAAGTAAATCATAAAATAAAAACAAAAATTAAAAAAAGATTGTGTTAACTTTTATAGTATTTTTATTTTTAGAAATAGTTGATGAGATTGATCAAAATAGTCATGAATCAAAAATCAAATTGAAATTGTTTCTGATTTTGATTATTTTAATTAATCATCATTATATTTCATTTTTATACTCTTTTTAGAATTTAACCTAGTTTCTCTAACAGTATAAATAAACGGACAACAAAACCCTATTTTGACCAACACCACGTACATATCCACACACCAAAACCTTGCCTCACCACTAATTTTTTAAACCCTTCTCCACATTCCTCCATTCCACGTTTTTGTCCTAAGTCTACCGTCAGCAGTATTCATCACCACACCTATTTCATTTCAACCATGACACTACAAAAACCATAACCTTTGTGTCATCATCAAACAATACCATGCACAAATTTATTGATAACCATAAAAACACATCCATTCAAAACCTTCAATCACCGATTCAAACATTCACCATTGACACTAAAACTGTCAACACGGCTATAGCATAAACTCCTTAAACCAGAAATCAACCTAATTTCGTCACCATCATTAATTCAGAATCCATTCATCAAAGTCACCAATGAAATATGTTGACAACAACAAAATCAATTTTTTTTTCTTTTCAGTGGATTTCAATAACAGCAACATGTTTCTCATAACATTGTATCAGATTTATTTACTTAATTTTTTGAAACAGATACAGAGCCGTAATGCTTCAGCTTTATCAACAAGATCGATTCCAAAATCGATTCGACAAGCACATCCGCAGCAATTTACTCAGATCAGAACAAGCCTTTATCATCACTGCTAGCTACACAAACCTACACCGCTAGCAAATAGCAGAAAAGAGATCGAAAAGAGGAGAACAGATTTGAACAAACCGTGAACTCGCTTCGCGTCAGCCACGAGCACCAACCTCCGACCTGCACCGAAGGATCCACCACCACCGGCCGCGCACCATGCAAACACCGTTACCTCAGCTCTCGGCGAATCACGGACGTCATCGGATGGAGAAGAGAAGAAGATGAAACCTGTGTGTAGTTCGTGTGGGCTGGGTGGATTACGTTTTTTTTCTTCTTTTATTTACTTCTTGCCACTTGTCATAATTTGTGTGGTTAGTATTAGGTATGAGAAGATAACCAGGTAAGAGATCCCCCCGTTTTTAGTTTCACTGACTTTTTGTTTTATTTTGTTTTTATTATTAATTATATAATAATGCTAAGGAATGTCCATTAGGATTAATACATTATATTAGATTTTTTTGATTTGGGCCTTAAACCCAATCGTCACTATATTTTGCTAACTTCTAATAATAATTTTACTCTACACCCCTCACTTGTAGAAATAAAATAATTAATTGATTATTGTAATTTAACTAGTTTAGATTAGTTCATTATTCTAAAAAAAATACAAAAAAATAATACAAATTCAAAAATGCCAAAAAATATTTGTCTTAATTCTTTTTTTTAGAACTTAACATGGTCATTTTAGAATTTTCTCTCAGTCGATAATTGTTTATGTTCTATCATTTTCCACGTATCATTTCATATGCGTACTAACATTTTTATTGTATTTTTGTGAGGTACTACCATGTTGAGCATTGGACTATTTGGTGGACAATTACAATTTTATTTTGTATATATTATTTCTGCACTTTTACTTTTTCGCACCTCCCCCGATTTTTTGGTTATGTACCCCCTAATCCCGAAGCCTTGTAATAGCGTAGTATTTAATTTCCGCACTTTAAATTTCTGTATACTATTAACTGCGTGGTTAGTAATTAGGGTGTGTATGGAAAGATAACAACTGAACATAGCTCACTAACATCAAGACTAAATATCTGAACACAACACACGTGATTGCTGCACACACTCACCTTTAGGGTTTCCCCTCTTGGTTGCCTTTCTAGAAAAATAGTCAAGTCCCTTCGAGCGTGGGGATGCCTTAGCCCATGTTGCCTTCGATTCAAAATCACCATGTCCCTCCGATTTAAAGATCATAGTCCTTTCGATGTTGCCTTCAGTATAAATGATCTTGTCCCTCGATTAAATGGTGATAGTCCCTCCGTTGGCTAAGGTATCCTTACTGGTTGCCTTTATGATTATTCGATGACCCTTCGATGACCCGCACGTCCAATATAAACAAGGATTTCCTACTCCTATATAGTATGGATAATCCTAGGAACCGTAAAAAGTATAGAAAAAGACTAATTAGTTAGGGTAGTGCTCTTAATCTGCCTAGCTCAACAAAAATATCTTTTCAATACTATTTCGAAAAACTAAGGCTACGCATTTACGCTAAAGTCCTTATGCCTCTTTCAACTCAAAACAAACAAACATGAGCTAAGCAAATTAAGAGCCCGTAGATAACTACGGATGAAAAGGGTGCTTGCACCTTCCCTTTTCATAACTTACCCCCCGAGCCCGTTTTCTTTTTAAAAGGTCTTTTTCTGTACTTTTTACCCTTCCTAACATTGGACAAAATAAAAGTCGGTGGCGACTCATGCTTACCGCAACACTTGTTGCTTAAAAATAAAAGTCAGTTCACCGAGTTACACACGCAGTAATTAAATCACCTACTGCCGCAACCAAACTATTTTTATTGAAAAGATTGTCGCGCTAGCTTTCTAACATTTTGAATATCATTCAAATTGGACTTACGGTTCAAAAGTTTGTCCAAAACAGTTTCGGTCGGAAAACGCAAATAGCAGCCCCCACGGACGCCACTGCCTTAACACGGAAATTTTCATTTTTCATCGTTGGAGGTCTTTCAGACCTCCGATTTCAATTCCGTAAAAAAGTCTCGGTCTCGGAATTCAAAATACTATCATTATATAACATTTATAACAACCTACAACACCTATTTAGAGATCCTAATATTATACCTACATCATGAAATAATCCATTCATTCATTCAATACATGATTTACACCAATTTTGTCTATCCAAACACAATTAACCATCACATACCAAGAATTATCACCAAAACCTAACAATTACAAAACCATGTAAATGTAGGGATTTCATCCTAAACATGTTTCTACTCATCATACATTATCATACAACCCTAATAACCATGTAAAAACATACCCTTACATTGATTTCTTGATGAACTCTTGAGTTTCCTCCTTAGATTTTCTTCTCATCTTTCTCCCTTTTTCTTTTTTTCTAGATTTGCCTCTTTTTTCCTCTTACTAACTCTATTTTCTCTTTTTATTAAGCCCTTACAAAATTACACTAACTCTAGTAACCACTAATGGGCTTACTCATCGTACCCCCACATTATTCTTCACATTCTCACTATTAGACCCAAATACCTTTATTCCACTATTTTTACAATTCTCACTTAATAAAATAATTTCATCATAAACCGACATTATTACTAATTATAATTTGATGGTTTCGACATACTAAACTCGACTAACCCATCACATAACTCACCTATCAAATAATTTAAATAAAACCAATTACTCACAAAAATCAAACAATTAATTAATAAATATAAAATATATATAATTAATTACTAAAATTGGGGTGTTACAACTCTCCCCCAATTAAGAGATTTTTTCCCTCGTAAATTACCTCAAACGAACAGATCAGGATAAGACTCCCTCATCTAACTCTCAAGCTCTCAAGTCATATTTCCACCTGCTGGTCCTCCCCAAGCTACCTTCACTAAGGCAATCTCATTACCTTGAAGCTGATTCAACTCCCGATCCTCTATCTGCATAGGTGATGTCTCCACAGTTAAGTTATCCTCACCTACACATCATCTACTTGAACCACATGAGGTGGATCTGTAATGTATTTCCTCAATTGAGATGCATGAAACACATGATGGAGATTATAAAGCGATGGTGGCAAAGCAATCTAATAGGTCACCTCTCCTATCTTTTGCAAAATCTGATAAGGACTAAAAAAATGCAGCGTTAACTTACGCGAATTCAACGCTCGACCCACACCAGTTACCTGAGTAACTCGAATAAATACATGATCTCCTTCTTGAAATTCAAGTGTTTTCCTCCTCTTGTCATGATAACTCTTCTGACGACTCTAAAAAGTCTTCATCTTCTCCTAAATCATCTTAATCTTATCGTTAGTCTACCGGACTATCTCAAGTCCAATCACATCATTCTCTCTTGCCTCCTACCAACTCAATGGTGTCCTACACCTCCTACCATATAATGCTTCAAATGGTGTCATCCTGATACTCGAATGAAAACTGTTCTGTAAGTAAACTAAATCAAAGGAAAATAGCTATCCCAAGCTCCTCCTTTTTCCAACACACAAGCTCTTAAAATATCCTCAAGTGATTGAATCATCCTTTCTGTCTAACCATTGTTTGTGAATGATAAGCAGAACTCAAACACAACTTCATGCCCAAAGCATCTTGCAAACTCTCCTAAAATATCGAACTAACCCTCTGGTCTCTATCTGACACAATGCTAGACAGAATACCTTGCAAACTGACAATCCTCTCAATGTACAACTTTGCTAACTTCTCCAATGGATAATCCGTTCTCATTGGAATAAAATGAGCTGATTTCGTCAATCGGTCCATAATAACCCAAATAGCCTCAAAATTACTTGGTGTTATGGGTAAACCAGACACAAAATCCATAAAAATACAATCTCACTTCCATTCAGGAATGGATAATGGTTGCATCAAACCCAACCGCTTCTGATGTTCAATCTTCAGCTTCTGACAAGTCAAACAGGAATACATCCCAATTTCAATTTCTTTTTAATTTTCCTAATTAGATAATATTTTCTTCCAAAGACTAAACAAAAGGCTTTGAAAACATTAGTCATATTTTTACATTAATTTTGTATTGATATCAAATATATCGTAGTAAATGAAGTTATTGTCTGCACCAGTCACGAGTCTCTTACTAATTATTGTACTCTCGTGTGCGTTTTGAGGGGAGGAAAGATCTATTGTTTAAATTTTTATTATATTCTTTAATTTATTTTCAACTTTTATTTAAAATTCCCAAAATGTCCTAATTGAGTTTTTAAATACTAGGTTTTTTCTCTTTCTTGTTTTTCATTCAGAAAATCGTGTTTTTTGTCTTCCGTTGTGAGGTTGTTACCTGTGTGTTGTTGCTCTCGGGTGAGTTTTATTCATTTTTTTTTGTGTTATTGTTTTTACTTCTTGTTCCATATTTTTCACTTGCGTAAAAAATTGTTGATTGTATTATTATGCGGCTATCATGTTGTTGAATTGGAATGAATAATTAAGATGTTTAATCGATGATGTTTATATTTATGTTATGCAATGGAAAGAGTCATTTGTATATCGAAGAAAAAAACTGAGATTTTGTCTGAATCAATAGAGCCTAATTGTGGAGTTAAATCTAAAAAATTAATTATTTTTACATGTCGCATTCTTCATAATTATTTAATGAGCGTAAACCCAAATGAAAACCTAAGTGGAGTTAAAAATAAATAGTATAGATCATTAAATCAAATGTTGTTAAATTTATTTAAAAAATGATTTTAGCCTAAATTATTTGCCTTGTATTTTACATTATTGTTCTTATGTTTGTTGTTCTTTGATGAAGTAATTCCAAGATGTGGTTAAATTATCAAAAAAAGATGATTTAGACTAAATTGTTTCTCTTGTATTTTACATTATTATTTTTATTTTTATGTTTGTTGTTCTTTGATGAAGTAGTACCAAGTTAAGTTTATTATAATGTTTATCACATATTTCTTAATATTTGTGTTTGGACTAATTTTTATTGGATTTTCATTTTGATTGTATTTATTAACTTTGTTGTGTTATTGTTCCTTTCATAGCTTATGGCTCCGAAAAATAATATACCAAATAACAGTGGTAATTCTGAAACTTTGAGTTGGACTAGAGTCGTAGATAATGCTCTTGTTGATGCTTTTATGCATGAATATGAAAAAGGTAATCAAGTCTGTGGTATCTTTACTGCAACAACATATGAAAATATTGCAGTTGAACTCACTACATTGTTTGAAAAAGAAGTTGATAAGATGGAGATAGAAAATCGTTGGAAAATTTTGGAAAAAAACTTCAAGGAATATTATGACATTTTTAAAGGTGGTATGAGTGGATTTCCTTGGACTTCAACTACACAGTTATGGGATGGCGAGTCAGAAGTTTGGAATACTCTTATTGAGGTAATTTTTTATGAAATTTTTGTATTTAAAATATTTTATTAATGAACAATTGTATAACTTTTCTTAATCATATCGCTTTTGTTAATCATGTTTTTTCAGTCAAAATCAAAAGCATCAAATTGGAAAAATGTACCATTTTCAAATTATGAGAAGATGTTGATACTTTGCGGACATGAATCTGAAACTTTAAAAGAGATAAGAAAACGAATTCCATCAATCGCAGATGAAGATTTTGTTTTAACTATTCAAGAGATTGATATGCGGGTTGCTCGAAATGAGATGAATTTGGAAAGCTTTAATGTTACTTACGACACTTCTGTACCCGAAACACAATCACCAGGTCCTTCACCCATAGCAAGCAGCGGTAAAAGAAAGAAATTGAAAGTGGTTAGAAATAGACAAACAGAGAATCAATAAATATGGTTGCAGATATTCTATGAGAAGGAAATGCTCCAATTTCTGAGAAAACACATAGAATTTAATAAAAGAACGTGGATGAGACACAAAGTTATTGTCAAAGATATAGATTTTTTTTGAAAGATGCTGACAAACTTAGAGTGATTCTCCAAATTCACTTGAAATATTTTTATATTTAGCTATTATCATCATATAAGTTTTATTATGTTACATTTTTATATTTAGCTATTATCATCCTATAATAATTTTATTATGTTTATGAATTTTGTTTGCATTTTAATGTATCTGAATATTTAGAATATTTAATATTTTGTTAAATTATTTGTGTTGTTACGATTGAATAAGTTTTTCTTCCATGATATTTACTCAAAACTATTTTTACTAAATGAGAGCATTGTAAGATTTTTAAAGATAATTAATTTTAAAACAAACATATATATAATTAAATTTCTTTTCCTTCCTTTCCCCTCTTTAAACAAAAGATATATTTAACTAAAATACCTCTTCTCTTTTCTTTTTTTTTTAATATCTCTCTCTCCCTCCCCTCCCCTCCTTTAAACAAAACACCAAACATACCCTAAAATAACTAATTGATGTTAATGATAAGGATAAGATTATGGTAAAATTTCAATACCAAATCTATATTTTCATAGACAAATACAAAAAGGTAGGACAGTAATTTTGATTCAAATTCTTCATTTACAGTTCAAACTCAGGCAATGGTCCTTGCTTACAAGGTCACCCTAAAGTACATTTACAATCAGAATTTCACATCATGTCTTTAGATTTGAAACATCACAATGCATCAAAACTAAGTATGAGATTATTTAGAAAGGACTACATTACTCAGCAGGACAACATACACTGCAAATGCATATCGCGCTGTGGTCGTTTTCGAACACACGTAAACTATATCAAAATTCTTGAGGAATAAATAAAACATCATGCATGACGTTTCGAAACAGAGCATGAAGCAAGATTAACAAATGTTTTGTCAGCAAGCTCCTCCCTTAATTGTGATGATTGATGAAATTTCAAAATGGAGGTTGCCATGTTCCAGGTCTATAACTTGCACCCGATCCAGTTGGCTCTGAAGATCTGAAAACAAAATTTTACCATCGGATAAAAATTAATTAAGTAATGATATGAAATATGAGGGATAAAACTTGGGAAATATCTTTGATAAAGTCCACTTCTAAGCTATGAAGCATGGACACTCTGAATTTGACATCGACACCGATACGACAACACTGGTAATAATTTGAAAAAAATGAATAAATTAAATGTAATTGCAAGTGTTGGTGCATGAATCCGATATCGATACAGACATGCTTTTTTTCAGAGGTGTCGGTGCTACATAGCTAGATTTTTCATCTGTTTGTTACTGACCTTGTTTAAAAGAGGATCTGAAAAAGTAAAACAATTATAAATTGTTCTAACTGGAAGCAGTTATGAGTAGTTTTTTATAAAAATCATTTTCAAGAAAAGTTTTTTTACAAAGTTTTTTTCTTTATGGTAAACAAACAATCCCAAATTGCGACGCAGAGTGGCCGACTCCAAAAATTAGATAGGGGATAGTGTATAGCAGAATGGTTGCTATTTGATCATTTTTTGAAGAAATTACATGAATAATAATTATAAATATATGAAGTGCAGAGGAAAGAATGAAAAGAATGAAGAGCAGAGAGGTGAGGGAGGAACTTGTGATTTTTTTTTTGGAATAACTGAAGAGGCTTCACGTCGGTGAAGGAAGGATAGAGTTGAGTCTCAACTCAAATTTGATTGAAAAACACCAAAATTACCCTTAAATCTTTTTAACTTAGGGGTTATTTCAGTTTTTCAGACGAGAAAATGATAGCAAGATAGAAACCACTCCGGGCCGGAAACCGCTCAGCCCCCGCTACCCGCTATTTACCCTATAGCGGACGTTATAGTGTTCTGCACTGCTATGGCTCTTCCCGTAGCGGCAGGCCTCCACTCCACTATAGGGGGATGGCGCCGCTATTGACTACTCTGAAACAAACAAAAATTAACTCTTGCTTTTTTTTAACAATCCTAAATATAGTCTCTAAATTATTGAATTAGATAAATCCCATTTTTTATAATATGTAACATATGAGCCTATATAAGCACTTCGACTTACTCAAGCTCATCTTTTGCATTCTTAGTTGTGCTATCTTGAGAACTCCTGCAGAAAGATCAAATGATTATTACTATATGTTGAATTGTTACTCCTGAACAATTTTATAAAGGAAACGAAAACCACGATTCCACGGAAAATACAACTATAATTAAAAGAGCATCTGAAATAGAGGGAAGAGACATATATGGATTTCAAAACAACAGCATTGAGGAACAGAGTCCTTCAACCAAAGAATGGCATTTCCAGAGTACACAATCACAAATATTTCCATGTATATTCACTGGATTTATCTCAGTAATTAGATTCTACTTCTTAAAGAGAAATTAAACCAAAATACTGTAACAGAAATACAGAGAAGATTGCTTAACTTCCTGAAAATACTCAAACAAAAGGATGAAAAGAAAACGATGAAAATTGAACTCCACTAAATTAAGGTGAAAAAAGACATGAGAGAGGAATAAAGCTGTTACTCTAGCCACAGACTGCAATTAAGTGTCCAAAAGAGCTTATGTGTGCACGTGTGTGTTTGGGGTTGCGGGTGTACATAAGAACATACATTTCAAATTCAAATAAGATCTTAATGCACCAAATATAAATTTCCAAACACCGACCTCGAGTCATTCTTTGTGCCAGGTGATTCTTCAACCTCGTTACCTATATTGTAGAAAACTCGTCAAAAGCTTCATTCAAAGGATAAGTAGTGCGTGTGTATTGTAAAAATCCTCAGAAAGCAACAAATGAATAATAAGATGAACTACCTTCGGAAGGAGCCTGTAACTGCCGTATAAAACTTTTCAAGTCCGGACCACCAACGTTTTCTGCGCAGAAATATAAATTAGTTAGAATTCCTAAAATAAAGAAAAATATTGCAATAACAATTAAATTTTGATTACTGACCAGTGCCGACGACACGTCTGACTCTACTTCCTTCTTTGGCATTCCTTTCTTCTTCTTCTTTCTTGAGAACTTGGTGAAAAAAAAAGAAAGAAATAGTTTGTGTTAAGATCTCTTCTGCACAGAACTAAACTTGGCCCAGAAGAATGTTTTTCTGTTTTTTTTTTATGATAATGAGAACTGTCCCATGTAATACCAACAAAAAACTTACGCGAGGAATCTAACTAAATCAGAGTGAAGTATTCAAACGAAATTGATTAGATAAGGTGGAAGTATAAGTGACACATACGTGCAACATTCTGTCTAACTTGTTCACGTCTTGCATCCAATTCTATCTGTTCCTGAAAGAGAATAAAAAAAGTAAACCAAGTTAAACTTAGCTGAAAACATTCTAATGTGTTAAATACTTCTGAAAAAATATTGCTTGAAATTCTGAACATCCCCAAAGCATTTTTATTTTAAAGATTCTTTCTCATTGTCTTCATCGACTTCTGTAGAATACTTTAGAACTCGTTGTGGCCTAACAATAATTTGTTAAAGATAAGTAAGGTGAAGATGATTTAAGAATTTAGGGTAATTACAATTTGGTGTTATCCAATTCTATTGTCTCAGAACCAATTTGATAAACGATGGCCATAACTGCAATCAACTTACCTATATATTTTTGGAAAAAAGTGCATGTGAAGACATTACAAGAGCATAATGTTTCAATAGACTCACACTGTCTTATTTGCAAATGAATTACAATAACCTACTGCCTTCCTTGTTTCCTTAGTCTGCGAGACTGCCGTATGAGTCGGCCATTTACCTCGTATACCTCTAAATAGTATTAAGAGAGACATGAAGTAATACTGTAATACACACACAAAACTTTAATAAAAATCAATTGTACATCATGACATCCAGTGTTGTCGATGGTGGATGGCAGTCCATGGCGAAGAGCCAAAATCCCCTGTACCGGCCGCTTTGTGGTGCCGTTATAGCAGATTATGGCGGAAAAACCCACAATATCGGCCAATATTTACCATTACGGCAAGCCCAAAAGCCGCCTTGTATATCCACCATAGCGGCCATGGTGCCGCCATTTGATAACACTGATGTCATCTAGTGTGGCTATGACCGGGTTGTCAATTGCAGATTGCGGAAAATAGCGGTTTGCTCAAATTATGCTTCCCTTTCCCTATGATATAGTTATTTAATAGCCCTTTCTATGACATGAAAATGTAAAGAAACATCAACAACTTTAGATAACTTCGTCAGAATAGCAAAGGGATCTATATAAAGGCATTTCAATTTACCTCTGTAGTTGGAGCCCTTTTACGCTGCCCGTTCAGCCAACATATCCATTCAACTAAAACAATTAAGCACCAACAACCCATCAATAGTAGGAAATAGGATAAATGTTTTCTGAATAAATTCAACATTTATCGTAATTGGATCATCTCGAATCACATGTATGAATAGATGTGAACAAAAACCCAAAAACTTAGCAGTTGAATGACAAGTACCATAAAATATATACCTGGAATGGAGGTAGGATCTTGCTCTCCCTTAAACACCACCCATCTCTTCTCTTTCACTGGTAAACCAAACCAAAAAAGCATAATCAGACAGATTCTTTGTAAAGTGAACTACAAGGTGAGAAGAACCATGGTACTGAAATTTGAATTCTTACTAATGCACCAAATGATATCATGAGTGAATCACTACAGCAGCAGAAAATAACACAAAAAATTCATTTAATTTTTTATTTTTCAATATTCAGAGTAAGTAATCTCACTTCTCACCCTTTTTAAAAGGTTAAAAAAACTGGATTGGTCAAGTTGAGCATGACACCTGCATCTTACAAATCACAAGTTCAAATCTCCATTATCTCCTTGGACTGAGGCGAATATAATTTCTTTGCAAATGCTCTTTGATCACTAAGATTGGTCTAGGACTACCAATGTTGACAATGACGGAGAGCCAAAAAACCCGCAATATCGGTCGATATTTATCATTGCGGCGAGCCCAAAAACCGGCATGTATATCCACCATAGCGCCGCCATGGAGGATATTTGATAACACTGAGGACAACCAGGTTTAAAAGAAAGGTCCCGACCGCAATCTGAGCCACAACATAACGGTTTTTTTATGTTGCGAAACCACAACACAACCACAATATAGACCATATTTGACAATGATTCTCCGCAAGATAATGGTTTTTATGTTGCGAAACCACAACACAACCGCAATATAGACCACTTTTGACTGTGATTCTCCGCAATATCAAGGATCATCATGACACAACCGCAGCCGTTACTACGACCTTACTCTAAAAGCTTCGTTGCCAAACCCTTTTTCAAAATATTACCAAATTCTAAGCCTTGAGAGTGACAGTAATAAATATCAAACCATAATAACTATTATAACAACAACAACCAAGTCTTACCCCACTAAGTGAGGTTGGCTACATGGATCAACTTCCGAGATAATGTTCTATCTGAGAGAGTGTTATCAAAAAGAGGCGCATGGCCACTATGTCAGATATACATGGCGGTTTCTGGGCTCGCCGCATTGGTAAATATTGGCTGATATTGTGGGTTTTTCTGCGATAACGGCGCTGCAAAGCGGCCGGTATGGTGGGATTTTGGCTCTCTTCCATGGACCGCCATTGACAATACTGATCTAGGACCATAATTCTATCCAAATCGTTAATCTCGAGATCTTTTTCAATAACTTCTCTTATAGTTTTTCTAGGTATTCCTCTACCTCTAGTTGTTTAACTCTTCTCCTTCTGATCTATTCTCCTTACCCCGGAATCTACAAGTCTTCTCTCTACATTCCCGATCCACCTAATCTAATTTTCACCATCATTTCTACTGCTACCCCAACACTCTCTCTAATATTGTCATTTCTAATTTTATCCTATCTTTCTCACCAATATTGCCATTAATAAAACAAATTAAGAACAACCATATCATATGATAAAAGTTTTTATAGCCAAATAGTAGTTTTGTTCCAATTTCACTATCCTATAGCAGCTAGTACTATAGTCGCTATTTAACAACACTACATCCATATCGCTTAACAAAAGCAATTTGTTCAAATTCCGCTACTCTATAACACTGCCATAGACACTATTCAACAACAATGATCATTGCAATGCAAAAACAACCTTTTCACAAACACATAGAAGGCAACACCAAAAAAACCATAGAACTAAAACTTTATATACACAAACCCAAAATCTTAAACCAATTAATCCATCAAACACAAACACATAACCCAGTACTCCATATCAATAAAAACAAAAAAGGGGTGAGGAAAACGGAAAAACACTTACTGATACCATCAATTTCTTCGTGTTTGGTGAAGTATTTGTTCCCAGTTTTATCTACTCCAGCCGCAGTTCGATTGCTGAACAACCCAGCAATCTTCCCAAATACCCTCCGCATTTCTTTGGGTAATGAAAATCAATTGTGGTTCAGTGACAGCATTACCTTTGAGAGTAAGAAACAAGAAAAGTTTGTGCTATGAATGTTAGAATGTTGAATTTGGAAACTTTTTGTCTGAGGGAAAGGGGGAAAACGGAAAACTGAGTTTTGTTTTTGGTAGTATTGATGGGTTGGGATCAAATCGGAGTAGCAATGATGTGGGTTTCTGCCCAAACTTCCAATTTTCCGACTTCAATTTTCTTTGGTTTTTGTTTACTAATAAAAGTAATTAATTGTAATTTGCTCTCTCTTTTTTTTTTTTTAATTTTAATCTTTCTAATTTAAAATTCAATTTATTGATCTCCCTATTTTAATTTCTCACTTCATTTGAGTGATATTTTATTTTTAGAATATTATAAATTATTATATTTAAAAATAAAAATAAAAAAAAATAAATTATGTTATGTTGGAAAATCAGAAATGATCGGAGAACGGTGGTTGCGATAAACAACAATAACTTGATGCTCAAATGTGGTGAAAGAGGGGTTGGCCTTTAAGGTTAGCACTTCAACACCCAAGTCAGCATGTGAAAAAGAATAGTGAATAAAATTTGAATTTGAAATTTTGTACATGGAATTAACGTGCGTTGTGCTAGAGCTGTCAAAATGGGCTCGGCCCATTGGGCCGGCCCATAAGCCCTACAATTTAGCGCGGGCCGGGCCGCAAAATACCTTAAAAAAAGACGACCCTGTCTTTTTGGACCAGCCCACCGGGCCTATGTTTTTTATGGGTTGGGCCGGGTCGGGCCAAGCGGGCTTTGAGCTGGCCCATTAAAAAAAGATTTTGGTAAATTTTGGAGAAAAAAGATTGAGATAAGATAAGATTTTATAAATGTGTTTTCAAGTTATAAAGAAAAGTTAAAGAGGATCAAGATATATTTTTAAAATGATGTGATCAAGGAAATGGTTGTGAGATGTAGAAAAAATTTGATAAGTATTGGTGATAATATTAAGTTACTTTATACTTTTACATGGATGATTTTGTGGTATTCATATATATATTTGTGGATAAATATTTTAAACATCACTTATATACGTTTATGATGACTTTTGACTTATGTTGTATTGCATTTATCCATTACATCTTTTTTATAAAATTAAAATTATAATATTGAAATACGGGTTGGGCTGACCCATCGGGCCGCACGGGCCTTTGAAAAATGGGCCGGGCTCATTTTATGTGGCCCATTTAGCAATTGGGCTGGGTCGGGCCAGCCCATTAAAACACGTTGGCCCACCGGGCCGAAGCGGGCTGGGCCGGGCCGGCCCATTTGACAGCTCTTGTGCCCTTTATATAGTAGAGTGGTTATAACAACCCGTTATTCCCTTATGTTGTGAATAATTTGAGCAAATCACTGTTTCCTCTGGGTTGCGGCCGATGATCATTATGGCATGTTTGGTATAACTGTCTCTCAAGCCCTTGTCTATGTTTGGCAGTGTGAGAGTTTGTTGTATTTTCCCCGTTCGTGTCAGTCATACTTTAGCTTAAATAGAGAGTCATGGGTGATGTTATTGTTCTTGGAAATTCGAGTGTTTAATGCCACATGCTTGATATCTATTTTCATAGGTTCAATCATAATGATTTCCGAGAACTGAAACACTTGAGTGCCTCGCAAAGACGATCTACCATGTTTATATGGTTTATTACTTTTAGTAAGTAATCGTGCAATTTTTGAAGAGTCGATTCTCATTTTATTGAGACATTATCTTTGCTTAGTTGTCATTTACATTTTCTACAACGTTTTTCCTTTTTGTACATGAAGAAAGTAGTGTCCATCATAAGTCGGAAATCAAAAGAAGATACTTCTGTCTCCTGGGTTGACCTTGTCTCTTTGTCAATTCTTTCTATCTTTGTTTGAAAGGGAGGTCTTAATAGACCATTGATGAAGACAAGAGAATTTGCAGTGAGTATGACGAATGTGTCATTTCTTTCTATGAATGTACTTTCTTAATCCTCGATTTTTGGTTACCTTTACACAACTTTACAGTAAATATTCTAAACCACTTGATGGTTTCCCCATAGCATCCGCACCCTGCAAGTTAGGCGTGTATTAAGTTTTCTAGCATTGGTGCTAATATCAAAAGAGGAAACTCTTTTTGTCCCTTTTCTTCCATCTCTTCAAAGTACAATATACATATGCAACCAAGGCGCGGGCCATGGTTTGATCAATTTGGTGCAAGTTATTTGCAGCTTCAAAACATTTTCAGAGGGCCTAAAGCATTTCAAAAATAGGTTCTTCCTGGTCTTCCCTCTCCATAAAAAAGCTCATGCAATGGTATGTACCGTAGGGACCGGGGAGACAAGTGTACCAACCTGTTTCCCAAGTACTTGAACAAAGGTTGTTTCCTGATGGGGAATAGATTGTATGTCTATAAAGAAGACAATTTGTCTCTGAGGATCTTTATTGAAGAGACAGATGGAAAGTTTCGCCAAAGAGTAAGATTATGCAGAGGGAATCACTCCTAGGGAGGAGGCTTCACAAAAATGTTTGAAACAACTAATTAAGACCGTTTATTGATGGATGCTCGCACCAAGCAGAAGAGGAAGGCCATTTTTGTCGAGTCTTGGATGTATTTTGCCCCTTGTCATCAATTTGATTATCTATAAAGAGCTTACTTTGGTACTCATTATTTACATACTCGATGAAGAATAAGGAAGTAATTCACCTACTAATACAGGGAATCCGACAAGCCCTGTCTGATGTGGGCCATTCAAATGCTTCGAAGATGGTCGATGCTCCTTCCCCTCAAGGCATGTCGAAGGTATTTTAAATTATCCCACTACTACAAAATGTACCTATCGCAACATGTTTTACCTTGGTTAATCAATCAACCAAAGTAATAACTCACATTTAGATGCTTTTATTTTATTAAAAGGTCTATCACAACGGTTCATAATAATAATTGTAGTTATATATTAAGGCTTACAGGCTTTGAATCCCAACTCCAACATTTTTTATATACAACAAAAAGTGTGTCCATTAATTTCTATATTTATATAAAAGTAAAATATAATTTTACCACAGTTGTATTTGTTAGAACAAGATTTGTTCTTATCAATTATCTTAGTTTTGATGATAACAATAATATGAATTTTGCTTAAGATTATATGGTACTCTAATCCAATGCAATTTCCCTTTCAGGAAATATATAAAGAGTACGCATAATTCAGCGCTCAGAAGTTGTGTCTCAAATGGTTCAGCATGCAACATCAGAACATGGTCTGGCAAGACATCAGAAGATGGTCGAAGCAGAATCAGAACATGGGTCTATGGAAGCATCAGAAGAACATGAGATCAGAAGCACTGAAGATCAGAAGATGGTATCACGCTCAGAAGCACTTCAAGATCAGAAGATCAGAAGATGCTATGCACCAAGCTGTTTTGACTCTGATGATATTCAAACGTCGTATTCACAAACATCAGATCAGAAGGAAGTACACGTGGCAGACTACGCTGACTGACAAAAGGAACGTTAAAGCTACTAAAGGCTACGTCAGTAGACACAGCGTGAACAAGGCTCGAGGTAGTTGACAAAAGCGTATAACATTAAATGCGATGCTGTACGGAACACGCAAAGCATTAAATGCACTCAACGGTCATCTTCTCAAAGCCTATAAATATGAAGTTCTGATGAGAAGCAAGGTTAACGATTCTGCACCAAAACAACTTATATCAAACTTGCTGAAACGCTGTTCAAATCTAAACTCAGAATCTTCATCTTCATCAACTCACTACATTGCTGTTGTAATATCTTAGTGAGATTAAGCTTAAACGTTAAGAGAAATATCACAGTTGTGATTATCGCTTTTAAGAAGCATTTGTAAACTCTTGAATAGATTACATTAAGTTGTAAGGAACTAGAGTGATCGTGTGATCAGTATACTCTAGGAAGTCTTAGCAGTTGGCTGAGCAGTTTGTAACTAGAGTGATCGTGTTGATCAGAATACTCTAGGGAAGTCTTAGGAGTGAACTAAGCCTAGAGTGATCGTGTTGATCAGTAGACTCTAGAAAAGTCTTAGAGGGTATCTAAGCAGTTGTTCCTGGAGTGATCAGTGTGTGATCAGAAGACTCTGGAAGACTTAGTCGTGGACTAAGTGGAAAACCATTGTAATCCGTGCGATTAGTGGATTAAATCCTCAGGTTGAGGTAAATCATCTCTGCGGGGGTGGACTGGAGTAGCTTCGTTAACAGCGAACCAGGATAAAAATAATTGTGCAATTTATTTTTATCGTCCAAGATTTAAAGTCACACTTATTCAATCCCCCCCTTTCTAAGTGTTTTTCTATCCTTCAATTGGCATCAGAGCTCCGGTTCTAAGGTGCAAGCACTTAACCGTGTTTAGAAAAGATTCAGGAAGAGAAAAACGCTTCATTTAAAAGATGGTTGATGAAAGTGAAAAGTCTACACCTACACCTGCATCTACATCTGGCTCTGCTGAGCAATACAACGGTAACAATGGTTATACTAGACCGCCGGTATTTGATGGTGAAAACTTTGAATACTGGAAAGATAAACTGGAAAGTTACTTTCTGGGTCTAGATGGTGATCTATGGGATCTTCTAATGGATGGTTACAAACATCCAGTAAATGCCAGTGGCGTGAAGCTGTCAAGGCAAGAAATGAATGATGATCAAAAGAAGCTTTTCAGGAATCATCATAAATGTAGAACTGTTTTGCTGAATGCTATCTCTCATGCTGAGTATGAGAAGATATCTAACAGGGAAACGGCCTATGACATATATGAGTCCTTGAAAATGACTCATGAAGGAAATGCTCAAGTCAAGGAGACTAAAGCTCTAGCCTTAATCCAGAAGTATGAAGCCTTCAAGATGGAGGATGATGAAGACATTGAAAAGATGTTTTCAAGATTTCAAACTCTTACTGCTGGATTGAGAGTTCTTGACAAGGGATACACCAAGGCTGATCACGTAAAGAAGATCATCAGAAGCTTACCCAGAAGATGGGGTCCTATGGTGACTGCATTCAAGATTGCAAAGAATCTGAATGAAGTTTCTCTGGAAGAGCTTATCAGCGCCTTGAGAAGTCATGAAATAGAGCTGGACGCAAATGAGCCTCAAAAGAAAGGTAAGTCTATTGCATTAAAATCAAATATCAAGAAATGCACTAACGCTTTTCAGGCCAGAGAAGAAGATCCTGAAGAATCAGAATCTGAAGAAGAAGATGAACTGTCCCTGATCTCCAGAAGGCTAAATCAACTCTGGAAGACCAAGCAAAGGAAGTTCAGAGGCTTCAGAAGTTCAAGGAAATTTGAACGTGGAGAATCTTCTGATGAAAGAAGATTTGACAAGAAGAAGGTCATGTGCTATGAATGCAATGAGCCTGGACACTACAAGAATGAATGTCCAAATCTTCAGAAGGAAAGTCCCAAGAAAAAGTTTCATAAGAAGAAAGGTCTTATGGCAACCTGGGATGAGTCAGAAGATGATTCAGAAGATGAGCAGGCCAACTGTGCGCTGATGGCGACAGAAGATGACGGATCAGAATCTACATCAGAATCAGATTCTGAAGAGGTATTTTCTGAACTTACTAGAGATGAGTTAGTTTCCGGTCTAACTGAACTTCTGGAACTCAAGTCTCAGATTAGTCTCAAATACAAAAAGCTGAAAAAGCTATTTGAATTTGAAACAAAGAAGCTTGAGTTGGAAAATTCTGAATTAAAAGAAAAACTTTTAAAATTATCCAATAATGTTGGATCTCCTTCTGATTCAGAAAAATCCACTCCTAGTCTAAACCATATTCTGAAAGAATATGATTTAAGTTTCAGGAAGTTCTTATCTAGAAGTATTGGCAGAAGTCAGCTAGCTTCTATGATATATGCTGTGTCTGGAAACAAAAGAGTCGGCATTGGTTTTGAGGGTGAAACCCCATACAAACTTGAACCTGTTGATGAAATGAAAATTACATACAAGCCATTGTATGATCAGTTCAAGTATGGCCACTCCCATGATATTAGGCACACTTCACATGCACAAAGTTTTCACATAACACACACCAAGAAGCATGTGACACAACCTAGGAAATATCATGAAACTCACATTAAAAATTATCATGCTGTTCCTCCTATTGCTTATAATGTCAAACCCAAGTTCAATCAGAACTTGAGAAAATCTAACAAGAAAGGACCCAAGAAAATGTGGGTACCTAAGGATAAGATTATTCCTATTGCAGATATCCTTGGCTGCAAGAAGGACAAAGCACAACATGTCATGGTACCTGGACTCTGGATGCTCGCGACACATGACAGGAAGAAGGTCTATGTTCCAAGACCTGGTGCTTAAGTCTGGAGGTGAAGTCAAGTTTGGAGGAGATCAGAAGGGCAAGATAATTGGCTCTGGAACTATAAAGTCTGGTAACTCTCCTTCCATTTCTAATGTACTTCTTGTAGAAGGATTAACTCATAACCTCTTATCTATCAGTCAATTAAGTGACAATGGTTATGATATAATCTTCAATCAAAAGTCTTGCAAGGCTGTAAATCAGAAGGATGGCTCAATCCTATTTACAGGCAAGAGGAAGGACAACATCTATAAGACAGATCTGCAAGATCTTATGAGTCAGAAGGTGACTTGTCTTATGTCTGTTTCTGAAGAGCAGTGGGTCTGGCACAGGAGATTAGGTCATGCTAGTTTGAGAAAGATCTCTCAGATTAACAAACTGAATCTTGTCAGAGGACTCCCTAATCTGAAATTCAAATCAGATGCTCTTTGTGAAGCATGTCAGAAGGGCAAGTTCTCCAAACCTGCATTCAAGTCTAAGAATGTTGTCTCTACCTCAAGGCCATTAGAACTCTTGCACATTGATCTGTTTGGACCAGTCAAAACAGCATCTGTCAGAGGAAAGAAATATGGATTAGTCATCGTAGATGATTATAGTCGCTGGACGTGGGTAAAATTCTTAAAACACAAGGATGAGACTCATTCAGTGTTCTTTGATTTCTGCATTCAGATTCAATCTGAAAAAGAGTGTAAAATCATAAAGGTCAGAAGTGATCATGGTGGTGAATTTGAGAACGGATCCTTTGAAGAATTCTTCAAAGAGAATGGTATTGCCCATGATTTCTCTTGTCCTAGAACTCCACAGCAAAATGGGGTTGTAGAACGAAAGAATAGGACTCTGCAAGAAATGGCCAGAACCATGATCAATGAAACCAATATGGCTAAGCATTTCTGGGCAGAAGCAATAAACACTGCATGCTATATTCAGAATAGAATCTCTATCAGACCTATTCTAAATAAGACTCCTTATGAATTGTGGAAGAATAGAAAGCCCAACATTTCATATTTCCATCCTTTTGGATGTGTATGCTTTATTCTGAACACTAAAGATCATCTTGGTAAGTTTGATTCCAAAGCTCAAAAGTGTTTCCTTCTTGGATATTCTGAACGCTCAAAAGGCTACAGAGTATACAATACTGAAACATTGGTTGTAGAAGAATCAATCAATATCAGGTTTGATGATAAGCTTGGTTCTGAAAAACCAAAGCAGTTTGATAATTTTGCAGATTTTGATATTGATATATCAGAAGTTGTTGAGCCAAGAAGCAACGCATCAGAAGCAGAGCTTCTCAGAAGCAAAGAATCTGAAGATCAAGTATCAGCTTCTCTGGAGGATCTAATTATTTCTGAAGAACCATCTGTCAGAAGATCATCCAGACTCATCTCTGGTCATTCAGAAGATGTCATTCTTGGAAAGAAGGATGATCCAATCAGAACAAGAGCATTCCTTAAGAACAATGCAGACTGTCAATTAGGTCTTGTATCTTTGATCGAGCCAACTTCTGTTGATCATGCTCTAGAAGATCCAGACTGGATAATTGCTATGCAAGAAAAACTGAATCAGTTTACAAGGAATGATGTTTGGGATCTTGTTCCTAGACCAGATGGATTCAATATAATCGGCACAAATTGGGTCTTCAGAAACAAGCTCAGAATGAGAAGATGAGAAATTCTTACGTATGAGTATCCTTTGATATGAAATTTTTTTAAGAAGTTCTGATAGAAATCAATTAGAAATTGTGATTCAGTTATTACTAACGTTTCAGTGTCTAAGTTGATTCAGAATCTCTCTAAAAGCAAAACAGCTGTAACTGGCTATCCAGATGGTAAACACGTGTTCACTATTCCTGGACAAGCGTGCGTGCAGTTGAGGGGACGTCTACTTAGGTAACTGTGCAAATCACGTCTTTTGTCATTATTATCTCTCCTCATGTCACGTAACATTAAATGCTTTTCATCATTTACTCTCTTTCAGTTTTTTTTTATATACTCTTCAAACGTTTCTTTTCCCTCTCATATTTCTCTCTCTCTGCATTCGGTTTCTTTTTCATCTCTCTCTTTTCATATCATAAACCCTAGCAGTTTCCAATATCTGAAAATTCATCATGAATCCATCGTCAAGCTCTGGGAATCAAGACAATGATAGGAAACAAAAGAGAAAGGCATCTGCTGAACCAGAAACCAAACCTAAAAGAGTTAGGATCTCCTATGACCCTCTCAAAGTGTATCAACCCCTTGACGGTTCCCGTCAATCACCTCCCTCTTCAAAGACCTCCACCACCTCTTCCTCCTCATTCATCCTCTCGGAACCACCTTCTTCACCATCTGATATCTCCTCTCCTTTAACTCTTCCATCAGATATTTCTTCATCCCTCTCATACCCTTTTCCCACCAGAACACCTAATCCCTATAGTGTTGTTCTTCCCGACTCAAGGTTCACTGTCAACCCTCCAACCCCTACCACTCAAACATATCTGGAGCTTTTACATGCTGATGTAAATGGCTGGTTGGAGATTCTAGGTGCTGCTCACCTTAATCATCTGGATGAGTATGCTACAAACAACCTCTGGAATACCTTTCGTCAGGATTTTCTGGATAAGGCTACAGACACTCAGAGAAGGATTATGTCTGAAGCTCCTGGTGTTCGTGGTCTCCGGTTGGAAGTTGGTGAGAGCAGCCACCACTGTCTCATCAGGAACAGAAGCGTTCTTGAAGAGAAGATACCTGCAGATGAGTTGGAAGAAGAAAATCTCTGCAGAGATATCGTGGTGTGGAAACCCCGGTCTTCTGTGCTCTGGTTTCCTGTGCTGACTGGAGATTTTCAGTGGCTGTTCAACTGGTTCAGAATGAACCCTTCTGAAAAAGCACCTCTCATGGTCTTTCCAGTAGTGGTTTATCGTGCTGAAGTTGCTGGTCCTACTCCTCCAACAAACCTAGCAGCTATTCTTCAAGCATTGGAAGATGGAACTTCTGAGCTGCCTGAACCAGAATATGCCAAGGCTCCTTCTGAGTCAGACTCAGATGAGGAAATGGGAGATGCACAAGCTGAAGATCTTCCAGAAGATCACCCTGCTGAGATTGCTGTCCCTCTGGGCAGAAATACTGGTGCTTCTTCTTCTGGTGATACCTCAGCTCTGATGGAGACCTTGGAAACTCTTCATCAGAATCAAGCTATGCTGGCTTCTCGTTTGGACGCGCAAGAAGCAGCCAATGCTGAGTTTCGTTCCTTCATGACAAGGCAAGCTACAAGCACTGACGGGATTCATGATGTTCTGGCGCGGATTTTGCGTAGGCTAGGATCTTAGTCTTTTGGTCTTTGCAGTTTCCTTTCCTTGTTGCATCTGTTTTCCTGCATTCATTTCTTGTAAACCTTTTTTTTTGATTATCAATGGAAATGTTTCTTTGTTTCACATTCCAGTAAATGTTTTCTTTTGTCGTTTTATGCATCTGAATCTTTTTAAATATTCTTTTTGATGTTATGACAAAAAGGGGGAGAAGATAAATGATAAATGATTTGATTAAATCTATCAGTTGCTGGGTAAAGGCTCCCACACATTCACTAACAAGAACTGCAAGTTCTATATGGTTTAAGTGTTTTGTAGGTACAGAGAAGTGAAGTGAATCTTCAGAAGCAAACACTAGAAGCAAAACCATAAGAAGCGTTATTCTGTAAAAGGAATAAGCTCTTGGAAACTGAAGCAAGCTGAGTGCTGTCAAGCTTCAGGAATCAGAAGCAAGAAAGAAGAATGAATCAGAAGCACCGATAATAGAATTTGAATATCATTGTCTATCATGTTCTGACAAAATTCTATTTGCTCTGATACATATAATGTTATGGCTCTGACACATTATTTGCTCTGATACATTATTTCAGCCTATATGGCTCTGATACATATAATGTGCTCAAACATACATTTTATGTTCTAACTCGTTCATGCTGACTTTTGTCGTTTAGTTTTTGTTCTGTAACATTTCAGGATGTAGAGATGCTCTGATGATGCTCTGGTACATTCAACAATGTTCTGATACAAATCTAGCATGAAGTGATGTTGGTAGACATTCAAAGTTCTGAAGCTATCCGAGGGAAGCAGAAATCAGAAGATGTGAATGTTCTAAAAGATCCAGAAAACTCAAGTTCTGAAGCTGTCCTGAATGGAAGCAGAAGTCAGAAGCTGTGAATGTTCTGAAGATCAAAGAAATTCAAGTTCTGAAGCTGTCCACGATGGAAGCAGGAATCAGAAGCTGTGAGTGTTCTAAGGATCTAAAGAAATTCAAGTTCTGAAGCTGTCCAATGGAAGCAGAAGTCAGAAGCTATGAATTCTCTGAAGGCAGAAGCTTATATGATCGTCTCTACCGAAATAATCAGGGAAGTCTTTTATCAAAGTTCTTCGAGTATTTATTTCAGGGGGAGATTATTTATCTCAGGGGGAGATTGTTAATCTCAGGGGGAGACATATTCATATGCTTATGCTATAGCTGTGTAATTTGTCTTTTGCCGTCTACTCTTTCTGATCGCAAATTCATATCATTTATATATGTTTTTGTCATCATCAAAAAGGGGTTGATTGTTAGAACAAGATTTGTTCTTATCAATTATCTTAGTTTTGATGATAACAATAATATGAATTTTGCTTAAGATTATATGGTACTCTAATCCAATGCAATTTCCCTTTCAGGAAATATATAAAGAGTACGCATAATTCAGCGCTCAGAAGTTGTGTCTCAAATGGTTCAGCATGCAACATCAGAACATGGTCTGGCAAGACATCAGAAGATGGTCGAAGCAGAATCAGAACATGGGTCTATGGAAGCATCAGAAGAACATGAGATCAGAAGCACTGAAGATCAGAAGATGGTATCACGCTCAGAAGCACTTCAAGATCAGAAGATCAGAAGATGCTATGCACCAAGCTGTTTTGACTCTGATGATATTCAAACGTCGTATTCACAAACATCAGATCAGAAGGAAGTACACGTGGCAGACTACGCTGACTGACAAAAGGAACGTTAAAGCTACTAAAGGCTACGTCAGTAGACACAGCGTGAACAAGGCTCGAGGTAGTTGACAAAAGCGTATAACATTAAATGCGATGCTGTACGGAACACGCAAAGCATTAAATGCACTCAACGGTCATCTTCTCAAAGCCTATAAATATGAAGTTCTGATGAGAAGCAAGGTTAACGATTCTGCACCAAAACAACTTATATCAAACTTGCTGAAACGCTGTTCAAATCTAAACTCAGAATCTTCATCTTCATCAACTCACTACATTGCTGTTGTAATATCTTAGTGAGATTAAGCTTAAACGTTAAGAGAAATATCACAGTTGTGATTATCGCTTTTAAGAAGCATTTGTAAACTCTTGAATAGATTACATTAAGTTGTAAGGAACTAGAGTGATCGTGTGATCAGTATACTCTAGGAAGTCTTAGCAGTTGGCTGAGCAGTTTGTAACTAGAGTGATCGTGTTGATCAGAATACTCTAGGGAAGTCTTAGGAGTGAACTAAGCCTAGAGTGATCGTGTTGATCAGTAGACTCTAGAAAAGTCTTAGAGGGTATCTAAGCAGTTGTTCCTGGAGTGATCAGTGTGTGATCAGAAGACTCTGGAAGACTTAGTCGTGGACTAAGTGGAAAACCATTGTAATCCGTGCGATTAGTGGATTAAATCCTCAGGTTGAGGTAAATCATCTCTGCGGGGGTGGACTGGAGTAGCTTCGTTAACAGCGAACCAGGATAAAAATAATTGTGCAATTTATTTTTATCGTCCAAGATTTAAAGTCACACTTATTCAATCCCCCCCTTTCTAAGTGTTTTTCTATCCTTCAGTATTTGTCACCTGTGGTTATATGTCACATAAGGTTGGTCTTTTCAACCGTGGTGAAATGTGTTTCTTTAAAATTTAAACACGTCAGATTTAGTTTATTTCCTTCAAAACACAATGCCCTAGGGAAGAACACAAACAAAACCGATAGTGAAAATTCCAAACTTCATCACCTTTATTACCATTCATGTTCTTCAGCTTACTGCTATTATACACACGAAAGTTGAGTTTTCGTGAAGTCCTTATGGTACACAGAGATTTCTTGGTCACAACCTATTCTTCCTTTTATGATGTGCTATTTATTTTATCAACTTTATCTCCATTCATGTTGAATTTTAGGTTTTGTTGTTGTTAAATGTTATATTGTTGTGAATAAAAAGCAATTAGAAAACCATATTCTTATGCATTCTGTGAAGGCGAGAAAAATACACAAGAAGGTGGGTTGAATTGAATATATAAGGTTTTACTTCTTTTCAGAGTCCAACTTCGGAATTTGATGATGAAACTCAGATTCTCAACAGCAGTTATAATATAAACAGATACAAAGTTTAATGCACAACAGATAATAAGATGCATAAGTAAATAAGGTGACACACAATATATCTTGATTTCTCTAAAACTTAGACTAATACGGTCCCCTTGTTGTACAAGAGATTTTCACTATAATTAATCCTGATTAGAGTCTGCTTAGACACACTAGTCCAAGACTTCCTTGCTCAATCAATCCTGAAAGAGACTTCCTTGCCTAAACACACCAGTTCAAGACATCCTTGTTCAAGCAACCTAGCTAGAGACTTCCTTTCCTAAACACACTAGTTCAGGACTTAATTTCTCAAACACTCGGTTTGAGACTTTACAGATTTTAAACAAAATGTTTAGGATTTACAACAAGATGTACGTGATATACAATCAGAGGTACACAAAGAATACAACATAATCAAAGACTTGCTTCTTGATATTTCTAAGATATACAAAGATAAGAAATATCAAGACTATGTGCAATACAACAAATATATAGTAAATATTATAGCACAATTTCCACTTGTTTATTTCTTGTTGTTATCTTCCTTCAAATCTTCAGCTTCTTATATAGAGGCAACTAAAAAGCCGTTGGAAGATAACTAGCACAAGTGTCTTTGCTGAGAAGCAATTTCCAAGAGAGAGAGACGTTGAAATTTGGTACTTTGAAGATCTTCATCTTTTGAGTAAAAACTTTATCCACTGTGTCTTTCTCAAGTAGAATGAATACAAGGATGTTGGATCAGACTAGGGAAGTCATGTCAAACTACCTTGAGCTAGGAAGCCTAGTTGACTTTCTCCATAATCTGGATTTATACAAGACATAACTGTTTTGCATACAGAGTACAGATCACTGGCATTGTACAAGGTTTCCAACTCATCAGATTTTAAGTTATCGTTATAAGAAGATAATCCAAGTGTTGAGACATCAGATTTTTATCCATCAGAATCTTAGTCATTTGCTTCTCTTTATAAGCAATTTAACTGGGTCAGAACTAAGTTAATTTAGGGGTCAATGATCCTGCATTCTTGAACAAATGTTAGTATACTCTATTGTTCTTTAAGTACTTTGTTATCATCAAAACTCAAGGAGAATGAACAGATTTTGTTCCAACGGTGTGTCTATGAACCTCTAGTATGTTGCGTGATATACGAGTTGTATAAATATGATAGTGTTGTTGTATATATGTGTATGCAACATATTTGTATGTGAGAATATTGTGTGAATATTATTTTATAACGATGTTAGTATGTGAGAATGTGTGTAGCATTAGTGTGCCATTTGTGTTGTTGTGATTAAGTGATATTGAGATTGTTTTTATGTTGTTGGAATGTTATATATTGTTGTGATTCAATGATATGAAGATGAATATTATTTTATAACTTATTATGTTGTTGTATTATTAAATGATTCTACAAGTTTTCGATATAAATTTCAAAATTTATTATGGATCGTAGTGGATGAAAGCTGGTGGATTAGGTTTGGTGTATGAGAGAGGAATTCTTGAATTTCTTGAATACACGGAACAACATTTTTTCAACAATAATGGACTCTTTTATTGTCCTTGTGTTGTATGCGGGAATATAAAAAAAGTTCCAAAGAAAGAAATATTCTATCACCTTTGTTGTGAAGAAGTTTGTCAAAATTATGCTATATGGACGTGGCATGTTGAAGTGGATATAAATCAAAATGTGATGTCAGAAAGATAGGAAGTTGATGAAGATATGGATGATCGATTAAGAGATATGATCAATGATATTGGAGAATCTTCTTTTAGGAACGTCCAGATTTATTATTGTTTATGTAGTGATAAAGATGCACCTTTATACAAGGGGTGCCCAAGTTTTACACGATTATCTGCGGTGTTAAAATTGTTTAATATAAAGACAAAAATAGGGTGGACAGATAAGATTTTCACGAAATTGCTTGAGTTGCTGAAACAAATACTACCAGAAGATAATAATTTATCGCATCATTGTTATGAGGCCAAGAAGATATTTTGTCCAATGAGTTTGAAGTATATCAAAATACATGCATGTCATAATGATTGCATATTATACCCAAAAGAGTATGAAAATTTGGATCAATGTTCGAAATATGGTGAGTAGCGCTACAAGGTGAAGGAAAATAATGGTGATGACTATGACGATGTTAGCAAGAAGCATCCTATGGCTAAAGTGTTATGCTACTTGCCAATAATTCCAAGGTTTAGGAGACTTTTTTCTATTGTGGATGATGCAAAGAATATTAGATGGCATGCATATGAAAGAAAATATGATGGAAACATTCTCCATGTAGCTGATTCTTTGCAATGGAATAAAATTGATTTGTTGTTTCTGAATTTTGGCCTTGACCCAAGAAACCTTAAGCCTAGGCTTGCCATGAATGGAATGAACCTCTTTGATAATCTCAGTACTAACCATACTTTAAGGCATTTATTCTCACGATTTACAATCCATCTTCTTGGTTGTGCATGAAGTGCAAGTATATATTATTATCTATGATGATTTTTGGACCAAAACAACCTGGAAACGACATAGATGTTTATCTAAGTCTGTTAAATGAATACTTAAGAATTTTGTGGGAGGAAGGCGTTGACATTGATGATGCGTATTCAAGTGAAAAGTTTAAGATGTGTGTGTTAGCTGAAGATTTCGTTTTGTAATATTTGTCCTTCGAAGAAGTGGAAAATCGAAGGAAAGATGGTTACTGATGGCCATCCCTTAAAAATAAAAGAATGGCTACTGATGGTCATGCTTCGAGAATAAAGATTTCTAAGTTCATTATGAAGATAGTGAATACTGAAAAGCTAGTGAAAGTATGTGTCTTCGGGGACTTAGACAAAATTTATAAAATATATTCAAGTATTACTACTTAGCGTGTTTTCGTAGTGTTTTTAATACACTGCCACGCGTCGAAGACGGACTCAGGCGGGAAGATTTGAAATTCGAAGACGGTTTCGTAACTGTCCAAGTAACAGATGGCGTCGCTAGAAGTTCTTATGAGAGACGTGGCAGCAGATTAGTGTAGGACCGTTAAGGTCGAAACTAGTATAAATAGGAGTCTTAATGTTAGGATTCTGTGTGTTCATTTTGTACAAATCACTCACATATTTACTCAAGTATCAAGCGTTAAGAGAAAGAGTTCGTTGAGAAAATGTACGTATGACACCACCACTTTAATACATGTGTATTATCTTTTGTTTTCAAATATCTTCCAGAATTACTGCATTTCGTTTACTTCTCGCCATTTACATTTCTGTATTTTTACTTTAATGTCATTTACTTTCGAATTACTTTCATGTTATTTACTTTCAAAGTCTTTAACGTTTCTGCATTTTAAGATTCCTTACGTTTTAATAGTCCTTTTAATTTCATATGTTATGTTACTTATCTTTGCGTTGAAATCACACTTACATATAACAAAGTGATTATCAAGAATATTTGTTCTTTAATCGAACAACGCTTATTGAAGAAGACGAATCATGAATATGGTTCGAATGAACATTGATAACAATCCTTTTGACTATGTGTCCTAGGATCAATCTAGTCGATCCTGCGAGTAACCAAATCATATTTATTATAGTTTGGAAGACTAGCGGTTGTTTACCGGAAATCACCGTAAACAAATTGGCACACCCGGTGGGACTGTGTCAAGCGGATTGTTTTAATCAATTGCTTTATTTTTGTCTAGACAATATCAAGATCTTGTATGAACCTTAGGAACGGTAAATTAAAGAACAGTGCACAACCGATTCCCAAACGAAGGTACAACAAGAAAATGGCCGCTACGGCCAGTGCAGTGGGTGATCGAGATCCCCCACAAGGTTCAGGATCAGGAGCGGCAAATTCGACTTCCACTCAAGGAACACGGGATGCAACGGGTCCGAATGGATCGAGACCTGCAGATAATTCCCAGGCTATGCCTGAAACTAATACAGGACCCTCAGGGACTACTCCAGTTTCAGTGTCGACAACCGCACCCTCATCCACAAGTCTAGAAGACGTACTGTTTTCATCGACAAATGCTGCAAATAATTTGTCTGGTCAAGGCACGAATTCTACTTTCGAATGGAGACCAAATAGTTCATATGGAATGCCATACCCATATGAAACAGGCGTACGAGGGGCAGGACCTATATATGCCCCAACTAACAATGTGATATTTTCACCGAATGTTAGTTCAGTGGGTCGAAGTGCACACAACACTAGTTTTTCTACCCAGGTGCCCCACTTTACCACAAATAACCAAGCAGCATTTCGACAAGAAATGGATGCAAGCAACCATGATATGGTAGGGGTTTTGGCCAGAGAATTGACTTCAGTTTTAAGCCCACTAATGGCAAATGTTACTACTACAAATAGAGAAAACATGGAGACTTTCCAAAAGATATCATCTCAAATTAATCGAATGGCAGAATTCATGGGAGTAACACCACCTAAAAGGAAAGACAAACAACCTTCGAATCAAGAAGAAAGGCCCATTTTGGAACGTGTACAAGATATAGTTCCGTCATCTAGGACAGCCACTAGGGATGTAGGCCCCTCACGAAGAACAGAGATGTTCGAAGGAACTCCAGTAATTAACTTAGAAGCTTCAAATCAAAGAGCCGTCCCCGTTCGACAGGAAACGGAGGAGGAGCGACCCAGATTAAGGATTGTGGGTAGGAACGAACACCCAGATGAGGTTGTCCAAAGAGTCAGAAGAGAAAATCTGGCTACAGAAAATAACTTAACTGCCATGATAGAAAGGGTTATGGCCAATAATGGCCTTAGTACTGGACTTAGACGTCCAAACTATACATCCCCTATATCAGATTATATCATGCAGACAGAATTGTCTAGGGGCACTAAGGTACCCAAATTTACAAAATTTTCAGGCGAAACTAATGAGTCAACGGTGGAACATATTGCTAGATATTTGACAGAAGCAGGAGACTTAGCGGGAAACGAGGATTTAAGGATCAAATATTTCCCTAGTTCGCTGACAAAGAATGCCTTCATTTGGTTTACTACTTTGCCACCAAATTCGATAGATGCATGGGCATACTTAGAAAGGCTTTTCCATGAGCAATTCTATATGGGTCAAACTAAGATAAGTTTGAAAGAATTGACCAGTGTTAAAAGAAAATTCACATAAACAATTGATGACTATTTGAATAGGTTCCGTCTGTTGAAATCAAGGTGTTTTACAACAGTCCCAGAGCATGAACTTGTCGAAATGGCTGCAGGTGGTCTAGATTATTCAATAAGAAAGAAACTAGATACCCAATACCTTAGGGACATGGCCCAATCGGCAGATAGGGTTCGACAAGTCGAACGCCTGAAGGCAGAAAAAGTTAAGGCGAATAAAAGCTATAAGAAGGAAAGAGTAGCGTACGTCGAAGCCGAAGACGCTGATGATGAGTCTTTCAATGACTCATATAGCCCTGAAGAAGTCGAAATAGACTTGGCTGAGTTGAAAGAAGCGCCACCTTATGCCTGTAAATTGCTAAATCCTGCAAATGGAAAAAACCCAGTAGAAAACGATAAGAATGATAGGTTCCCTAAGAAAACTTATACATTCGACATTACCAAGTGTGATGAAATATTTGATTTATTGGTAAAAGATGGCCAAATGATACTACCTCCAAATTCCAAAATTCCCCCGTTGGAACAACGGAAGAAAAGAGGTTTTTGTAAATATCATGGGTTTTTAGGCCATAAAACTTCTCAATGTTTCCTTTTCAGGGATCTAATTCAAAATGCTCTCAATGATGGAAGGTTGAAGTTTGCTGACAAGACCAAGAGTCATATGAGGGTCGATACCAATCCCCTGAACATTGTTGACGCTAGCCTCTGTGAGGTAGAAGATATCAACATGGTGGAGGCATCTGAAGTTGAAGTTGTGGAAACTAAAACAATGTTCGATGGAAAGCAGGCTACTGAAAGCCTAAATGGTGACATAGTCTTCAACACTGATGTTGAAGAATCTTCCAAGACAGAAATAATTGAAGCACCGAAGGAAGAAAACAGTGAGGCCACTGAAGACCTCAGGATGAAACTCCAGAAAATCCAGATCTCTGAAGTTCCTCCAGCAGCGGTTAACATGGTCAGCGCCAGACGCCCAGTGTCTGAATTTGGTGAACTAGAGACATGGCTGACGAGGCAAAATGGGGGCATCGAAGTTCCTCCAAAAACCGAAAGCCTCAAAGAATATCTCTGGAATTGCCACGAGAGAAATGGTGGTAAGTAATGGATGTGTCCAAGGTGTTCGATCATGCTGAATCGAAGGGTCAAAGCCAACTTCGAAAGGGCTCGACGCGAAAGATGGGAACACCCAGGAAGAGAGCCAAATCCCCTACTACAACTGTACCCAAGGATGGAGGAAAGCTTAGTAGGATTTTTGGTCAGATGCCACAAAGGAAACACTGAAATTGCTCTGTGCCCAAGATGTGGGGCAGTCTATGATGAAATGCTAGCACGATCATTCGAACGTGTGTACTGTTACATGAGTCGAGAGACTCAGGGGTTGCGTCCTAACCTGTACGGTTTCGACATATGGACTCCAGCAAAGAGGCCTGATAGCCCACACCCCAGAGCTCGAAGGGTAACTTTCAAAATCCCTGCAGATGCACCCAGGGACAGGTGGGTGCAAGCTGATGCAAGAACCAACAAATGGCGAAGTTGGGACCAAGGTGGTAGAACTGCAATGGCATATAGGAAACAATTTCAAAGACCCAATCTAGAGGCGTATCGATTGGAGAATTATAAAGGAAAAAATCCTATGTCTCGGTCCCAGTGGAGAAGGCATCAGAGAATAAAAAAGACTCAGAAGGAATACAGGCCAAGAGAAACTAGAGAATCTAGTAGCAACCAAGTCCCATACCAGGGGGCAAAGTCAAACAAACCTCCGGTGAAACGCAGATTATTCGAAGCTGAAAAACTCTTGGATGAAGAAGAAAAGATGCATTCAAATTCCTGGAAAGAAGAGGATAGAATGACAAATGATTTTGATTCTGATGGAGTGTCATCTATAAACTTGAATTGCAATGTTGTTTCCGTACTCCCTCACGAGTTTAATCAGGAAACTGAAGTGGAAGACTGTGAAGAGGCTGATATCGAAGAAATGGCAAAACACAGACCTGTGTGTTACTATGTGCTGAATAATGGTGCAGTTGAAGAACAGAATGCTTTCTTCGAAAGGCCTGATGAGGGTATGCGAAATCATCCGAAGCCACTCTATATCAGGGCTAAGATTGAGAACGTTGGCATTAATAAAGTCCTAGTTGATGGGGGAGCGGCAGTGAACCTAATGCCTCAATACATGCTAAAAAGAATTGGTATGTTCGATACGGATATAAGGCCACATAACACGGTTTTATCTAACTACGAAGGCAAAATAGGACAAACACTGGGAGTTGTTCAGGTCAATTTGACAGTAGGCTCAATTACCAGGCCAACCATGTTCATGGTTATACCAGCAAAAGCAAACTACAACCTTTTGCTTGGTAGGGAATGGATTCATGGGGTAGCAGCTGTGCCCTCAACAATGCATGAGAGGGTGACAATTTGGAGAGAAGATGGTATAGTGGAGAATATCGAAGGGGATCAGAGTTACTACATGGCTGAAGTCAACCAGGTGAATAAAACCAACTTCGATAGGAACCTGGCAAACATAGGCCCTTGTCATGCTGCAGAAGAGATGTATACCCCAAATAAAAATGCATTGTACTATTTAACTTTACACCCAAATGGATTCCAATGGGATAGAGAGATCATGGATGGTCCAGCAGATACAGCACCATTGGAGAATTATCCAACAGTACGGCCAACAGGCTGGGACGATGACATTAATCATGTCTGAGTCTTCGTTCTTCGAAAAGATTTCGGCCTATGTGGCCGAGAACAAAAGGAAGGCGGCTCTCGAAGCCGAACTATCAAATACAAAGATAGATGCGGTTCTAACCAAAGAAAGAATAACAGAATTGGAGATACGTACGAGTTTCGAAAACACGGCTCCAGATGAAGAGATCATAAGAGAAGAACCAAATCAAAGGTTGGATGCAATATACGACGAGGAACCTTTGGGATTCGAAAAAGACCCAATGGCGTCGAACATAAAGATGTTGGCCCAAGATCCGCTTGAAGAAGTAAATCGTGGAGACAATGATCAAAAAAGGATAACATATATCAGCGCGAAATTAGAACCAGAATTAAAAGCAACGGTCATCAAAATACTGAAAGAAAACAGAGATTGTTTTGCTTGGGATTATGATGAGATGCCTGGGCTAGGAAGAGACTTAGTCGAATTAAAATTACCAATAAAAGAAGGGAAGAAGCCTATAAAGCAAACTCCCAGAAGATTCGCGCCAGAGATTCACTCGAAGATCAAAGCAGAGGTCGAAAGGCTCTTGCGTTGCAAATTTATCCAAACTACAAGGTATGTTGAATGGATTGCTAATATAGTACCTGTAATTAAAAAGAATGGCTCATTAAGAGTATGCATAGACTTTCGTGACCTTAATGCAGCTACTCCTAAAGACGAATATCCCATGCCTGTAGCAGAGATGCTAGTAGACTCAGCCGCAGGTTTTGAGTATTTGAGCATGTTGGATGGATATTCGGGGTACAATCAAATCTTTATAGCAGAAGATGATGTATCCAAAACAGCATTTCATTGCCCAGGGGCAATAGGCACTTACGAATGGGTTGTGATGCCTTTTGGTTTAAAAAACGCTGGGGCAACTTATCAAAGGGCAATGAATTCTATATTTCATGACTTTATAGAAACATTCATGCAAGTATATATAGATGACATTGTGGTAAAATCTACCTCGGGTATGAGTCATCTCGATCATCTGAGCCAATCATTCGAAAGAATGAGGAAATATGGCTTGAAGATGAACCCCCTCAAATGTGCTTTCTTTGTGCAGACAGGTGATTTCTTGGGCTTCGTAGTCCACAAAAAAGGGATAGAAATTAACCAGAACAAGACAAAAGCCATTAGGGAAACCAAGTCTCCATCCACGAAGAAAGAACTACAATCATTATTGGGTAAGATAAATTTCTTAAGGAGATTTATCTCTAACTTAAGTGGACGCACGCAAGCTTTCTCACCTCTACTACGGCTTAAGCAAGGAAAATTCGAATGGTGTGCTGAACATCAAGAAGCTTTCGATCAGATAAAGCAATACTTGACTTGTCCACCAATTCTGTCTCCCCCAAATGGGAAGAAGCACATGCGCCTATACATTTCAGCGTCAGATAAAACAATAGGCAGCATGCTGGCCCAGGAAGATGAGAATGGCATCGAAAGAGCCATTTATTACTTAAGTAGAGTACTCAATGATGCAAAGACTAGATATACTGATATAGAAAAGCTCTGCCTTTGTTTGTATTTCTCCTGTATCAAACTTAAGTATTATATAAAGCCAGTTGATGTTTACGTTTCATCTCATTGTGATGTTATCAAACATATGTTATCTAAGCCAATACTACATAGTCGAATTGGCAAGTGGGCTTTGGCCCTTACTGAATACTCATTAATATTTCAGCCTCTCAAGGCAATGAAAGGTCAAATTGTGTCAGACTTCATTGTCGACCATGCGGTGGTTGAGAATCATCAGCATTATGTGGACTTAAAACCTTGGAAGTTATACTTCGATGGTTCAACGTATAGAGAGGGTACTGGAGTTGGAATGTTGATAATTTCTCCTGATGGAATTCCAACAAAGCTCAAGTATAAAATCGAAGGTCCATTATGCTCCAACAATGAAGCTGAATACGAAGCATTAATTGCTGGACTTGAGGCTTTGTTAGAATTGGGGGCAACCAGAGTCGAAATTAAAGGAGACTCCGAATTGGTCATCAAACAATTGACAAAGGAGTACAAGTGTATCAAAGAGAATTTGATCATGTATTTTGTCATTGCAAATAGGCTACTCAAGAAATTTGAATATGTGGAATTAAAACACGTATCAAGGGTGAATAACCAGGAAGCAAACGACTTGGCGCAATTAGCTTCAGGATATAAAGTATCAAAAGAAAAGTTGGAAGAATTGATTGAAGTAAGAGGAAGAGCAATGTTTACAAAACTTTCGCCAAGTGATCTAGAGAACTCACAATTGGGTTATGCCAACAAAGAACAATTCGAAGTACTAAATATAGACTCGTTGGCAGACACAGATTGGAGGAGTCCAATTATTAACTATATGAAAAATCCTTCGACGTATACAGACAGGAGAATCAAGTATAGAGCCTTGTCATATTTTCTGATGGGAAATGAATTGTTCAAGAAAACTCCTGAAGGGGTATTGTTGAAATGCTTGGGTGAAGCAGAAGCATATTTGGCTCTGTCGAACGTACATAGTGGGGCATGTGGTGCACATCAAGCAGGGCACAAAATGAAATGGCTCTTGTTTCGTTATGGGATGTATTGGCCTTCGATGTTAAAAGATTGCATAGAGTTTGCGAAGGGGTGCCAAGAGTGCCAAGAACATGCAGGTATCCAACACGCTCCAGCTAACGAATTAAGTACGATAGTAAAACCGTGGCCTTTCAGGGGATGGGCATTAGATTTGATTGGAGAAATTCACCCCAAGTCATCTAAAGGTCAAAGGTACATTTTGGTAGGAATAGACTATTTCACAAAATGGGTCGAAGCAATACCACTGGCAAATGTGGATCAAGAGGCTGTGATTGAGTTTATTCAGAAACACATTATATATAGGTTTGGAATCCCAGAAAGTATAACAACCGATCAGGGATCAGTCTTTACTGGACGAAAAATGCAAGACTTTGCCAGAGAAATAGGTTTCAAGTTATTTACTTCTACACCTTACTACGCTCAAGCAAATGGACAAGTTGAAGCAGCAAACAAAATAATAATTTGCCTTATTAAGAAACATGTGGGAAAGAAACCTAAGAACTGGCATAAGACTTTAGATCAAGCACTCTGGGCTTGTCGAACATCTCCAAAAGAAGCTACAAATACAACTCCTTTTCAGTTGACATTTGGAAATGATGCAGTGCTCCCAATTGAGATATGTTTGCAATCGGTAAGAATACAAAGACAAGCAGACATTCCTCCCAACGTATACTGGGAGTTAATGATGAATGAGTTAGTAGATTTGGACGAAGACAGACTTCGAGCACTGGAAATGATAAAAAGGCAAAAGGAAAGAGTGTCCAGAGCATATAATAAAAAGGTGAAAGGTAAAACTTTTGTTAATAATGACTTAGTTTGGAAAGTTATTTTACCTGTAGATCGAAAGAATCAGGCACTTGGTAAATGGTCCCCACATTGGGAATGACCCTTTCGAATCTTAAAAGTATTCTCGAACAATGCTTACGAAATTGAAGAGTTAGCAGAAGATCGTAGGATTTTAAGAATAAACGGGAAATATTTGAAGAGATATAAACCAAGTATGTACGAAGTAAAGATTGCAAAAACGTAGATACTCAGGGTACTACGAAAAGCCAAAATGGTCAGGCATGTGTCAAAACATATACGCCACATTGATCAAAATGGCTTTACAATCAGAATAAATTGTTAAATGGAAGGAAAAGAGTCTAAGGAGACACCAAAATATTTTTTTCATTTAAAGCATAGAAGTACATGCATTACAAAAGGATCCAAAGAACAGGATCCGAGATTACAAAAGAAAAAAGAAGGCATAAAAAAAACCTAAGGTAAAAACTTGCTAGTTAATCCTTTGGTCTAAACCTTCCAAGGACAGCACAGGCGAGGGTTCAGCTTCGAACATATCCCTGGCTCCAGAATCGCGCATCCGCCTCACTACACCTTTCTTAAGGAAAATGTAACTGAGGAGTCTCCCGTATGGAAGACAGGTCACACTCCCTTGACGGTCGACACCGATAGAGACAGCCTTAACCAGTCCTTTAAAGATCATCAAAGGAATGTTAATTTTCCTCCCTCGAAGACCACAGAGGATAAACTCCAAGTCTTCAACCATGATGTTGTTCTCATCGATCCTCCGAGGTTGGAAGTTTCCCACGAGCATCTGGTGCCAGATCCTGATGACTTTGGCACTGAAGCGATCGTTGTCCATAAGAGTTCTCAACATGAGATGAGTAGTCATGCTGAAACTGTTGTCATCAAATGTTGCCCCAGAGTTATTGCATCTTATTAGGTTGGCAATAGTGGTGGGAGTGATGCTAAGACGAGCGTGTCGAATTTCAGAATCAATGGTGGTCCTACCTTCAGGATCTATGCGTAAAGACGCATTCATCCAGAATTCTGCCACCATGTTGGGGTAGATAGCACCCTCCAAGACTTCTTCAAAGTAGAAGTCCAGTTCTTGGTTGACAAAGAGGTTTTTGATGTTGATAAAGTTACGAACAAGTTCATCCTCAGAGAGTCTGAACTCGCCTCTGATGAGGGCTTTGATGTTGTTAAAGGAAAGAGTTTCAGCCATTGCAAGGTAGGAAAGGTTTTTGAGAAAGAAGTTGTGTGTTTTCTTTTTCTGTGCTTGGTTTGGAGAGAAAGCGCATGAATGAAGAAATGAAGGCAATATTAGACCCTTTATATAGACTGGGAATACTGAAGGGTGGTTTTAATTGTTAATGATTGATTGGACTGCGTTTGATTTTCCAAAGAGAGAAGTTATGGCTTCCGCCGTTTCCCGCCCTTGGAAGTTGAGAAGTAATCATGAAACTGATGCACGCACGTCTTAAAACTGACGTTTTGAAGAAAGTGACGTCACTGTTCAATAATGATTATGGCTAGAGAAGTGGAAACGTCAAGTCTAGAGGCAAGGATGCTGCGAAAGATGTTCAGGTTCTACACGTTGTATTAAATAAAAGCACTGTAGAAAATCTGAAGATATATTTTGGCAGAAATATTTAGATTCGCTAAAATAGTGCTGGCAAACATTATAGATATGAACGAAGAAAATAGGAGTCAATCATACAAATAGATGTTTCTACAATAGTTTCGATTACAAAATGAAAATGCAACAAGTAACAGGATTGGAAATAGCTAGTTGAAATCCTCAGGGAGATCCTTTTTGATCTTCAAGTATTGAGTCTCCCACGAAGACATACGAAGCTCAATTAGTGCCCGTTGTTTCTTCAATCTTTCGATCTCTGGCACTAATTTTTGTGCAGTCTCGAAATGGTTAATTCCCGACTGCACCACTTCGAGCAAATCCTGTTGGTTGGATTTTTGTATGGCTGCCTGACAACGTTCAGCTTCCTTTATCTTGTCCTCGAGTACTTTTATCTCTTGTTTCCAGGAGTTGATATTCTTCTCATAATCATCAAAGGACTTCTGATTTTCTGAATGTTTAAGCCTGAGGGCCTCACCTTGTTTCGTTGCGTCCACAGCAGAATTCCATGAAGAGTCATGAGAGGCCATTGTCTCATATAGCACTCTTTCGACATTTTGCTTTCGAAGAATGTTGGCTTGGAGTTGCTCAAGTAGAGAACCTAGCAGAACAATTACCTCTGAAACTTCTGTGGAGACTTGAAGCAAACCTACTTTCTTTAAAAGTTGATTTAAGTTGTGACTCTTAATGGGTTCCCGGTTGAGAACATCCACAAGATTGACCCCAAAGAATCTCTCTTTTATTTGTCGGAGGAGGCTAGGAATATCTTCTTTATCACTGGATTCTACAGTTACAGCTGGAGAGACATCAAGTTCCGAAGGCGAAGAAATATTCACATTCATGATAGCCTTTAGGAAACTAAGAGGATCAGTTTGCTTAAGTTGTTCCAGCTCCGAAGGAGTTGGCTTCGCAGGGGCAAGCGTCGAAGTTGTCCCAGAAATGGTTTCTGCATCAAGAGTCGAAGTTCCTTGAGGATCTCGTTTTTCTGGTTTAGAAGTCTCTTCCATAGCATCTTTCTCCGACGCAGTATCTTCGCTGTCATGTGGTTGTGGGTTCACATTGTCGCTGCCTGAAAATGGGTGATCTTCTTCCAAATTTTTGTCTTGATGAGTAGGTGGGGATTCGTCAGTGGACTGGCTTTCTTCGACTGGTTCATTAGGCAATATGGTGGCGATTGGCCTAACATCTTCGAAGACTGGCGAGAGAACATGAGTTTTGTTTTGAGAAATATCTGTATTAAACGAAGCAAAGTTAGTCATAAAAATAAGCCTTTGAGGGGTTTAGTTGACGAAAGTTAGAATTTGACAATTACCGTAAAGTTTTTCAACATTAATGGTAAGGCCATGATCCTTAAAACCTGAAGTGGCAGTGCCAGCGTCATTCTGCAATAACAAGGTAAGTGTCAGTTCAATTATTTGGTTAAAATCACAAGATAATATGTGGGGTGGAACCCAAATACCTTGGTTGGGATATTGTCTGGACTTGAATTATGACCTTCCACAACGAAAGCATTACTAGCAGTTTTCAAAGGAGACTCTTCAGAGGACGCCTTATCACCAGGAGAAGCAGCTTTAGAGGGACTTATCCCTTTCCCTTTTCTTGAAGGGGTAACGGTTTTTTGTCTCTTCTTGTGTCCTTGTCTAGTTTGGGGAGGGGATTTATCTTCACCATCTGAGGCAGCTGTCGAAGAAACTTTCCGCTTCGAACCTTTTGGGGGTTTTGAGCTCTGGCAAATAGATGATAAGTAAGATGGATACTACTCACAGATTGTACAAGATTAAGAATATGAGATGAGTATGTACCGTGGGCTTCTTGTCAGTGACGATGGAATCACTTTCACTTGGTTTGTTGCTCTTAAATGTCCCAGAATCTTTTTGGGCAGAAGCTTCCTTGATCTTCCTCCTTCGTGCAACAGCTGTAGTTGAAACTGAAATCAGTATATCAGCAAGGAAAAGAAAAGTCAGTCGAAAAGATTGTCTTAATCCAAACCTTCAGGTATTGGAGTCAGGACACGAACATGTTTAAGATCTATATGAAGATGTCCTTTGAAAGTATCCAAGGTATGCTTAGTCGGAACCACTCGTTCAGCGCGTTTTTTGGCACTCTCTCGAAGAATTTAGGGCATTCCCACACACGAACCAGTCTGGGAAAGGAGGGCTTAGAGCCACACCAAAATCAGCACTTGGTAGTGGAGGGAATTTTGGAGGATTAAGTTTGAAGGCCACTTCATAACGTAGTTCTGGTCGAACATACGAGGGCAATTTCAACTTATCCAGTTTGGCGGAAAACTTTTCGCGCAAAATGACTGCAGCCTCACGAACGGTCCGACTAAGATCATCAGGCCTGTAGATAGTTTCAAAGAATTTTTGGAAAGCTTGGATTTCTTTAATATGAGTTGAAGTACCTTTTTGAAAATTTTCCTGCACATTAGTAAAAGCTGCAGTTAGTTCTTGAGCAAGACTATCAGCATCAAAGATTTGAGAGCTATAATAATCCGTCCACCATTGATGAAAATCTGGTGTAGAGCAAAAAGCAGGTTCGAAAGGAACAGGAGAAAGATTGGTGGTGCCAACGTATTTGTTGATTTTTGTTTCACATTCTTCTTCAGTCAAGTACAAGGTATGGAAACACATATGGCTCCTTTTCTCATATAAGCACTTGGGTTTTATTTGAACCAACTCAAACTGTCTCGAGACCAAATTTGGTTGATAGCACATGAGAATACATTGACCTTTTGATGGTCGAAGGCGATGGGAAAATAACCTTGGAGTCAGAAAAGCTTCCCAAATTTCCATAGATTCAGCTTGTTGATCCTGAGATGTTGATGGGAATTTTCGAGTAAACCATTCGGGACCTATTGTTCTGTGTGCAAATGGGGCCATAGAAGGATCGAACTGGTTACGCCGGGCAAACATCATTGAATATGCCAGAAAGTGTTCACGAAGCTTTCCAATTTCTTCTTTTGGAGTTAGGTAAGCTAACCTGGTCCCTTCTATAGTTCGATTTTTGATTTTGCTATCCTCCTCATTGACGTTTCCTCGAAAAGGAAGATGAGTTTCGAATGTAGCATTAAGCCACAGTTGTAATAGCCAGAAAGGACCAGCATAAAGTAAACTACCAGATTTGAAATTCTTGGTAAGGTTTGCAGCTTCGCTGAGGTTTTCATAAAGAGACCCTAAAAGCAGTTGGCTGAGGTTGAGCTTTTTTCCAGCATGCAACTGATTAGCCATGCAAAGGTACCTCTTTGCAACTTGTATGGATCTTGAGTAGAAGGCACATCGTGAGAGCCACAGTGCTAGGAAAGCAATATGCTCTTCGTCGGATACTGCCGTCTCGGTGGTGATGTGGTGCTTCTGGATGAATGCAGTATAAGTGACTTGTGAGTCATTAAAACCAATAGTATCATTATCCATTTCATTGGGATCGAAGGTTTCGCCAGTTGGTCGAAGTCCTGTAATCGCAGCCACATCGAAGAGAGTAGGGGTAACCATTCCACATGGGAGATGGAAAGTGTTGTGAGAAGCATCCCAAAAATGAACCGCTGCTACTAACATGGGTTGGTTATATTCTAAACCTGTTTTTGACAGTTGAATCAAATCGTATATTCCTAACGATTTCCAGAAGGATTCTTTTTGTTTCTCTATTTTTTCTAACCAAGCATAGTACAAATCAGGATCTTTGGCTAAAGGAATTGACCTAAACACTTTTACAGAATTGGTCATATACTTTAACCTAATTTTCGTTAAAGCTAAAGGGGTGACAGTTGAAGTTTCTTCAATGTTAGCATATTTTCCTGAGGGAGAACAGCCATCTTCATCTATCTTAATTTTGCTAACTAATGGTCTAGTCTTGTAATAAGCAGGGAAGAATTTATTCAGAGATGGGATGTTTTCACCTGGTAACTGTTTACGGTGATTTCCATTAAACAACCGCTAGTCTTCCAAACTATAATAAATATGATTTGGTTACTCGCAGGATCGACTAGATTGATCCTAGGACGCATAGTCAAGAAGATTGTCATCAACGTTCATTCGAACCATACTCATTATTTGTCTTCTTCAATAAGCGTTGTTCGATTAAAGAACAAATAGTCTTGACAATCACTTTGTTATATATAAATGTGACTTCAGCGAAAAGATAAGTAACATAACATAGAAAATTAAAAGGACTATTGAAACGTAAAGAATCTTAAACTGCAGAAATGTTAAAGACTTTGAAAGTAAATAACATGAAAGTAATTCGAAAGTAAATGACATTAAAGTAAAGATACAGAAATGTAAATGGCAAGAGGTAAACGAAATGCAGTAATTCTGGAAGATATTTAAAACAAAAGATAATACACATGTATTAAAGTGGTGGTGTCATACGTACATTTTCTCAGCGAATTCTTTCTCTTAACGCTTGATACTTGAGTAAATATGTGAGTGATTTGTACAAAATGAACACACAGAATCCTAACATTAAGACTCCTATTTATACTAGTTTCGACCTTAACGGTCCTATACTAATCTGCTGCCACGTTTCTCATAAGAACTTCTAGCGATGCCATCTGTTACTTGGACAGTTACGAAACCGTCTTCGAATTTCAAATCTTCCCGCCTGAGTCTGTCTTCGACGCGTGGCAGTGTATTAAACAAACACTACGAAAAAAACACGCTAAGTAGTAATACTTGAATATATTTATAAATTTGTCTAAGTCCCCGAAGACACCTACTTTTCACTAGCTTTCAGTATTCATTATCTTCATAGCGAACTTAGAAATCTTTACTCTCGAAGCATGACCATCAGTAGCCATTCTTTTATTTTTAAGGGATGGCCATCAGTAACCATCTTTCCTTCGATTTTCTACTTCTTTGAAGGACAAATACTACAAAACGAAATCTTCAGCTAACAAATTGCCCCCAATAAATGCCTGTTTCGAGAGTCAACAGAAATAGGCGTTTCTTGTCATTATAAGATTTCGTTCTTTATTGATCTTTGAGAGTTCCAAGACTGCTGACTAACGTCATAATCATTGATGACCCTGTTTCCGAAACGTCTTGTCATTTTCAAAGATGTCTTCTCATAACTTACATTCCCACGTTTTAACCTTACTTCTTGATCATTACTCCTACATACTAGGAGTGAAGCTAACTTTATTCGACCGCCGTTGGATTAAATCACCAGCCGCCACGTGTTCCTTGGATTTTACCCAAAAGATTTAAAAAGGGTTTCTGTTAAACCTTTAAATACTTGGTCTTGCACTTCTACACAACCTTTCATTCCTATTTCTTCATCTTCTTCAAAAAACCAAACATCTTCCATCTCTTCAAAATCTCGCTCTCTTAATCAGAAATTTCTTTATGGCTTCATCTTCAAATGTTCTTCAACCTGCTCTGAAGCTCCAATCAACAACACGGTCTGGGGAACAAGAGCATGTTCAAAACCCTAACACCGAAGAAATACGCGCTATTTACGCTTCCTAGGTAATCATTCCCTTTGAACTTTCTGGAAAATCTCTCGCTTTTATGGGTCCATTACCAGGTGAAAATATCCCATCTCTGAATAAATTCTTCCCTGCTTATTACAAGACTAGACCATTAGTTAGCAAAATTAGGATAGATGAAGATGGCTGTTCTCCCTCAGGAAAATCTGCTAACATGGAAGAAACTCCAACTGTAACTCCTTTAGCTTTAGCGAAAATTAGGTTAAACTATATGACCAACTCTGTAAAAGTGTTTAGGTCAATTCCTTTAGCCAAAGATCCTGATTTGTACTATGCCTGGTTAGAAAAAGTAGAGAAACAGAAAGAATCCTTCTGGAAATCGTTAGGAATATACGATTTGATTCAACTGTCAAAGACGGGTTTAGAATATAACCAACCCATGTTAGTAGCAGCGGTTCACTTTTGGGATGCTTCTCACAACACTTTCCATCTCCCCTGTGGAATGGTTACCCCTAATCTTTTTGATGTGGCTGCGATTACAGGACTTCGACCAACTGGTGAAACCTTCGATCCTAACGAAATGGATAATGATACTATTGGTTTTAATGACTCACAAGTCACTTATACTGCATTCATCCAGAAGCATCATATTACCACCGAAACGGCAGTATCCGATGAAGAACATATTGCTTTTCTAGCGCTATGGCTTTCACGATGTGCCTTCTGCTCAAGATCTATTCAAGTTGCAAAGAGATACCTTTGCATGGCTAATCAGTTGCATGCTGGAAAAAAGCTCAACCTCAGCCAACTGCTTTTAGGGTCTCTTTATGAAAACCTCAGCGAAGCTGCAAGCCTCACCAAGAATTTCAAATCCGGTAGTTTACTTTATGCTGGCCCTTTCTGGCTATTACAACTGTGGCTTAATGCTACATTCGAAACTCATCTTCCCTTTCGAGGAAACGTCAATGAGGAGGATAGCAAAATCAAGAATCGAACTATAGAAGGGACCAGGTTAGCTTACCTAACTCCAAAAGAAGAAATTGGAAAGCTTCGTGAACACTTCTTGGCGTATTCAATGATGTTTGCCCGGCGTAACCAGTTCGATCCTTCTATGGCCCCCTTTGTACACAGAACAATAGGTCCTGAATGGTTTACTCGAAAATTCCCATCAACATCTCAGGATCAACAAACTGAGTCTATGGAAATTTGGGAAGCCTTTCTGACTCCAAGGTTATTTTCCCATCGCCTTCGACCATCAAAAGGTCAATGTATTCTCATGTGCTACCAACCAAATTTGGTCTCGAGACAGTTTGGGTTGGTTCAAATAAAACCCAAGTGTTTATATGAGAAAAGAAACCATATGTGTTTCCATACCTTGTACTTGACTGAAGAAGAATGTAAAACAAAAATCAACAAATACGTTGGCACCACCAATCTTCCTCCTGTCTCTTTCGAACCTGCTTTTTATTCTACACCAGACTTTCATCAATGGTGGACGGATTATTATAGCTCCCAAATCTTTGATGCTGATAGCCTTGCTCAAGAACTAACTGCAGCTTTTAATGATGTGCAGGAGAATTTTCAAAAAGGTACTTCAACTCATATTAAAGAAATCCAAGCTTTTCAAAAATTCTTTGAAACTATCTACAGGCCTGATGATCTTAGTCGGACCATTCATGAGGCTGCAGTCATTTTGCGCGAAAAGTTTTCCGCCAAACTGGATAAGTTGAAGTTGCCCTCTGTCATACCCCAAAATTTGCCCGATCAATTCATGCTATTTATCAGGAGTCAAAATTAAGAGTCATGGGGTTTGACATTCCTATTGTCAAACCCGCCCTCTTATAAAATATCCTGAGAATGAGGTGCGATTAACAGGTGTTTCGGGATCTGAACGCTGGACCCAATTACTACAAGGGTTCTACCATTTTTTGGATATATTCGCCTTTTATTAACATTTCTTTTGTTTTTAATAGTTTTATTAACTGTTGTTCTCTATCATAATTTTGTTAACTAACTAATATTATTATTAGAATTATTAGTATAATTAAAGTTATAACTATTAATTTTAATATTAGTATTATTATGATTTTTATTATTATTATTCTTTATTGTTGTTATTAAATTAATTAGTTGGGCAATAGGCCCATTGGGTGTATAAAACCCTAACCTAATACATTAATATAAATAGGTGCTATTTCTAACAATTAGGGGAGGGCAATTTCTAACAACTAACAATTTCATATATTCTCACGTAGAAAGAAAAACCTGTACATACACTAATCAAAGAAAAAGAACAAAATATTGGCAAGTGTTGTGTTTCGTTGGTATTTGTTTTTTTTCAGATTGGGACAACAAGTTAATAACGTGACAACACCGTCTTCGCCGTTGCCGGAAAAACGCAGCCCTCCTCAAAACCGTTTCGCTCTACCACCAGCCGAGTCAAGCATCATCACAGCCGACGCCTCCCAACAACCGCCGCAGCATCCAAAATTAGCGTCAAAACACTCACGGTTTCGCCAAAAAAAAATTTAATTCGATTATGTCGAATTACGCTTCCTAAGTGACTTTCGGTTAGATGTATGAGTTTGTATGACTGAGGGGAAGAATTCTGGATTGGTGATTTTAAGTTTCATTGCAGGTTGAGAGTTCCGCCATTATTGGGATTCGAAGCTCGGAATTGGGGTTTCCTAAACAAGGGGAAATTAGACCATGCTGGGAGTGCCATCGTGTTCAGAATGTTGGGTTGAATCGATTCATGTCATTTTTTTCATGTATGAATCGCGTTTCATGAAGCATGAACTGGACATGTGAACGAATGTCGCAAGGAAGAAGAAGACTGTAGCCATTCGCGCGTCTGGTTTCGAATTTGATTCATTAGTTTTTATGTAAATCGTGGTGTGTAACATGGTATCAGTAAGGGAGTCATAGCCTAGTGGCAAAGGGCGTATGCATATCACTATCCAAACCGGGGTTCGATCCCTGAGAGCGACGCGTTATTTTCTTCAATTTTTGTGTTAACAAGTCTGAAGATCTAGTGCTTTGCTCTCCATGCATGAGCATCATGCGCCTGCGCTATCTACCACTGGATTTACTCCAGCCCTGATCCAACGTTGCTGAAGGCGCAGACCACCGTGGATCTGCAAGAGTGCGCCACACCAAATTGTTACCAGGTTTCTTTATATTTTTATATATATTTCTACAAATTGTTTAATTATATATATTATATAAATTGTTCAATTGTATATATCAATATGTATATAATTTAATTAATTATTTAAATTAGGATTAGGCTTCAGGATTATACTATTTTCCTGATTGTTATCGATTACTCGATTATTCGATGTAATTAATTTAATCGATATTAATTGGTAAATCACAAAAACCCTAGAAAAGTCTATTAAGATATTAGGGTTTGTCCAATCCCACCGGCCATTTGGCCAAGGATATTAGGATTTAATTTATTATTCGTTCCGACTAAATCTATTGGTCGCGATGGTTAATAATCGATTAATTTAATTAGTCAAATCCTATAAATTAAAATACTCATTATTTTGCTAAATGGTTTTAACCATCTTATTGGTTATGATGATTAGCATACCTTATCAATTTGTTATTATTTGTAACCGTATTAATCGGTTATGAGAGGTAACAATATAAAAATACAAATTCATAAAATAATAAAATACGGTAATTCATTATTAGTGATAATCGAATCAATCGATTTGAATTGGTAATGGTGCAAAACCCCAATCTTTTAACTATGGTGATCAAACCTATTGATCATTGCGGTTAATTGTGCCAAATCAGGGTTGTACGCCCGAAACATCTAAAATACACTAAACCACGATACTACAGGATTTTTATCCTGGGCAACTCAAAATGCCCTTTCAAATCAAATTCAAACTGCGATAGGCAATTCGAAAAGCCTCAAAACAATTTCAAATACATTCAAATCTAATTCAAAGGCGTACAACCCTGTGTCCCGAACTACGTAGACTCTGATCCTCCCTAAGGAGGTACGTAGGCACTTGGCAACAAGGCGAGTCCCCCTCTTCAAAATCTCAATCATGTCATTAAAATTCTGTTTGCCACATTTCTTTACAAACCCTGCCATGTAACCCTAATCTTTGAACATTAGCCTTTAGGAAAGGGCTGAGGGTGCCTAACACCTTCCCTCAGCCTGATTATAATAACTTACCCTCAATCTCTTATCTGTGTAGGGTTTCCTATTCGCCCTTCAGAATAGGTGGCGACTCGAAAGCTGAAATTTTTAGGCAGGTTGCTACAGCTGGCGACTCTGCTGGGGACAACCATAACGGTGAATACTATGCTCCTATAGGTTTTAGGTTTTGGCAGGGTTTAGGTTTGGCGCATTTTAGGGTTTGGCAAATCTGCCATTTTTTAGGGTTTGGAGGAAGGTTTATCTTTTTAAAAAAAAATATATATATAAAATTTTTTTTTTAATTTTTATTTATTTTATTTATCTATAATTTCATCTATTTATATCGTTTAAAATATTTATCTGTTTACTTAAATAATATCTGTATATTTAAATATTTGCTGTTATTTGCATTTTTTTTAATCGTAAGCAGCCAGATTTCGAGGTTAGTATAAATATTTAAATTTTATTTATTTATTTATTTTCCTCTGCAATTTCATTACTGCAATGTAATTAAATATTTATTTAAATGAATATTTGCTATTCTTATTGCATCTGCTGGATAATATAAATTGTTGTTAAACCTAAGTGTGGGAGTTAACTTTGAGACCACTAGGGGAGTATGAATCGCCTACGAGTCTCACTGATAACTCCACTCGGAGTGGGTTAGGTATTTGGAAAGGTCCGAAACGAAGCTTGACTTTGTGGAGGGCTGGACTGGGTACTTGGCTGATCTCTCCGGGAACCTACCCCAAAAATTCGAACCTCATGGATAAAATGAGTTGTTCTGAAATCCGAAGAGACAAAAAGTCTCGGAGGCTACGAACGACCCCATGAGACCTTCTAGAACACCCCTATAAAAAGGTTGGCTCCCAAGAGCCGCTACGTCGGACCTATGAACCTAGGACTTTTGTGTTTATGTGCTTATTATTTGTTTGCAACATATATACTTCGAATATCTATGCGTTGCAATTTTGCAGGTACTCCTAAGTGGTCCTTAGCCTGTAGGGACTCAAATTTCTAAAGACCATGTCTTTCCCACGAAGGACATCACCATCTATGCATTCCCTAGCCTGTAGGGATTTTATTTTTATATCCTTGTATTCTTACAACTACGCGTCCTTCCCACGAAGGATATTTCCATTAACGCACGTCAATTGGCCTCTCGATGGCCATACGATTCGGTGATTGTCTTGAATGGTCACCCCGTGCTTGCTACTACGTACTCCCTAGCATATAGGGATTTTCTTTTACATCCACGTGTTTTTTACAATGGCGCATCCTTCCCCGAAGGACAACTTCATTAGCATGCGTTCGATTGGCCTCTCGATGGCTATGAGATCTAGTGACCGTCCTGAACGGTCACTCCATGCTTATTCCCGCGCACCCTCTAACTTGTAGGGTTTGGTTTCCATTTACACATCACATCCCTAGCCTGTAGGGATTTTTCTTCGTCCATATCGTCCTTAGATAGGTTGTGTTCCGCATAGAGAACCTTCCCACGAGGGACAAATTCATTGGTACATGTTGATTGGCCTCTCGACGGCCATGAGATTTAGTGACTATCTTGAACGGTCACTAGCCGCTATCTCCCGCATACTCTCGAATCCAAGGGATTTCCTTTAGCATGTCATAAAATTTATCCTGCAAAGATTCCAAGAGGGTCTAATGTCGCCTCTAAGGCTATCCCTAGGATCATGTGTTACACGTCTGCATTGCATACACGGAGTTACAATATAAGGAGTCTCTCGCTTACGCGTGCATTTGCATTTTCATGCATTCATACATTCACATTTGCATTTCTATCTTCGCCCGCATCCATACCAACCATGCTAGCCGGTTTCCCGAAACTCCCAAAAAATCAAAGGATCGTAGACTACGGATCAAGGAGAATAAAAGATCTTAGTCTTGCTAAAGAGAAAAAAGATGCCTTTCGCCATGCCAGCCGCATGTCCATGCCTTGTCATAACAGGATTATGAATACAATGAAGGTTGTCATCGAGCAAGGATTAGTTCAACAAAGAGTTCCCTCATAGATACACTCAAGATGTATCTAGTTATAAAGGGGTTCATCTTAGAACATATCAAACTTTCGAGGACGCTCTACGATAACCTAGGGGCAAGGATTAGTCCAACCGGGGCAATACCCTGAGCAAAGATGCATGACTACAATGGAGGGAATGCGACATATGTCAGCCCCACACCAAGAAAAAAGGGTCATAGGTGATACTATCCTTAGGAAAAGCAAAAAAGGTTCAGTCAAAGGAAACTCATGAAGTTCCGATACGACGAAAACCCACCGCTAACGATTTATTCCCGCCAGGTTTGACATGTCCAAAGAAAATTCGAGGTTGCCCTCACTTCTACAAGTTTAAGAATCTAAGGAGTGAAACAAGGTCAGTGGATCTACAAAGGAGATTATCCCTAGGATCAATAGGTGTTTACCGTGCTCACAATTTCAACCCTTATGACCGCTAAGTGTTACCCAAGATAAAAGTTGTACCAGCGGATTAGTGATTCTAATGGGACAACCATGCAGATTTTGGAGTCAATTCATTCACTCACACACTTCTATTTTTAGGGTTATTGACAAACTTGAGGGAGAATGACGATTATAAATAACTAAGTCCAGCTAAATATATGCTTTCAAGGTAAGACCGAGCCGAGGATGTACAGGCATTGTTTCCATTCCCAAACAGTGGAGATATAAGGATGTTAATCCCTCGTCACCCCCTCGAGCCCGGAGTTGGAGTTTTCTTCTACTTTTTAAATAAACCTTGATTTCAACCAGGGGCAGGGTAGATTTCAATTAATTCAATGGTGTATTTTGGTTGTCAAGAGAATCACTCAATCCAAGCAAAGGATCAAGTAAAGCAAAGGTTCAAGCATATTTTCTTCCTCGCATTCATCCAAGATTGAGGAAGCAATGGAGGTAACATTTACAACACCTTTTTCCTCATTACATCATTCAAGATCGAGGAAGTATCAAAGGCGAAGCTTACAGATCAAAATCAACATAGCAGTCACAACATGCAATATCCAAGAATCAATCTCAAAAGGAGCTTTCAAGAATAAAAAACGTCCGCTAAGTCAAAATGGAAATTCCATAAAAGGAAACAAAAAAGACTTAGGCAAAAATTAGGGCATCCCGATGGATCAAACTCAAAAGGGTTTGATTCATGCAAAAATAAGGAATAAAAACAAAGGCGAAATACAAAGGACAATCTTGTGACTGCTAAACTATCAAAGCTTCACATCAATGCTTGGATCTCTACTAAGGCTTCTGCTCAATATCAAAACTGAAACGATTCTCTTGCAAACAAAGCACATCCATTGGATTAGGCGAATTTTTAGGATCTGGAGAACATCAAGGAGAAAGGGGTGGGATAAATAAAATTTTGAGCCTTATATCCATTGTTTCTTAAAACATGAACCAGGCCAAGTTACAACATTTAAAAGTCCTAATTGAGGCAAGGTTAACTACGAAAGCATATTAAGCAGGAATTTGTTATACTGACTCCTATGTTTGTTAAAACTACTTCTAATCACTATGCTTCTTCAAGCATTCTTTTCAAAACCATCCAGTCCTAATTCATAACGGACTTCGATTTCAAAACTTGCATACGCATTCCATTGGAGCTACTTCTCAAAAAGTACAACACCATCTACGAGTATACACTTAGCATCGAGGAAATCTCGAAATGGGTTAATCAAAGGTGATCATTTCTAATAAAGACCCTGGAGTCGGGGGAACCACATCTAGGGGGTTCTCCTAAACAGGGGCAAAAAATTTCAAGGAGCACAGGGGCATACAATCGAACATCCTATCAACTAGGGGCAGTCTCCCTAAGGTTCAATCGACTTGGGGCACATCTCAAAGCAATCTCAAACAGGGGCATGTCAGACATGGGAAGAATTCAAATTCAAAAGATAGAACACTATGGATAACCTTCCATGACCTGGAGATCAGGGGCACACCCTTCAATCTAAACATCTAAGCATATGACAAGGCTATTCCCTGGGGCACTTCCTTCATAAGCATCTTTCTTCATGAAAATACTGGGGCAATGGAGATCAAACTGGGGCAAGACACACAACAAAAGGAAAAGGCGTTCTCGCACTTTACAACTTCGAACAAATATTTCTCCTAACTCCGATCATCAAAGTTCAAAAACATGTATCGGGGAATCGCGCTAGCATCACACCCCACCTTATCAAACAAACCTACAACTCCAGCGAGCTATATACGCTTTGGTTATTAACAACCTATCATTAGGGCATCATGCAAATACATAAATCATGCATTGCATACATGGGTTGATACATTACACCATACCTTTTCGGGTAGTCTTCTTTAAGACAAATATCACAGTCCTTTCTAGGAGCCTCCTCAAACAGTCTTATTCAAGACGAATGATCACCATTTCCAAAAAACCTTTTTAAGTAGTCCTCTTCAGGACATTCTTTCTTTAAGCACCTTTTCAGGTAATCTTTTAAGACGTTTCTTTTTCCAAGCACCTTTTGAGGTAGTATTCTTCAAGACATTTTCGTCTAAGCACCTTTTCAGGTAGTCTTCTTCGAGACATTCTTGTCCTAAGTACCTTTTCAGGTAGTCCTCTTCAGGAAATTTTAAGTACCTTTTTAGGTAGTCTTCTTCAAGACAATTTGTCTTCCTTTTTTCAAGTGGTCTACTTTAAGACATTCTACGAACCTTTTTAGGTAGTCTCTTTAGACATCTTTCAACCTCTTCAGGTGGTCTTCTTTAAGATATTCTACGAACCTTTTTAGGCGGTCTTCTTTAAGATATTCTACGAACCTTTTTAGGTAGTCTCTTTAGACATCTTTCAACCTCTTCAAGTGGTCTTCTTTAAGACAAATTTCTATCTACTCTAAGAATCTTTTCAGGTAGTCTTCTTTAAGACAAATGTTCACTTCCATTCAAAAGACCTTTTCAGGTAATCTTACAGAAGACATTGCTTCATTCCACACATTACATCAATCAACATATGCATAAGCATAAGCATTACCCCATACATCCAAACATCCAATTCAAAACTCTGGTACTAAGCTACATTGTCCACCTGCTTCCCGGTAACCTTACCGATGCCAGTAACCTTACTGAGATTTATTTTCCAATCACCTGATTGATGCTACCCGGTAACTTTACCGATGCCAGTAACCTTACTGAAATTTATTTTCCAATCACCTGATTGATGTTTTCCGGTAACCTCACCGATGATAGCAACCTTGCTGTTCATTTCACGCATCAGCATACGTACATACGCACTAGCATATGCATATCATCTAACGCATTCACATATCACAAAAAACCCAATTTTTATTGGCCATCCAAATCATTTTCAAAGTCAGTTCCCGTCTGACTGTTACATCAAAAACCAGTTCCCGTCTGGTAGTCAGTTCCCGTCTGACTGTTACATCAAAATCCAGTTCCCGTCTGGTAGTCAGTTCCCGTCTGACTGTTACGTCAAAATCCAGTTCCCGTCTGGTAGTCAGTTCCCGTCTGACTATTACATCAAAAATCCGGTTCCCGTCTGGTAGTCAGTTCCCGTCTGACTGTGACAACAGCCCAGTCTCCGACCCTCGAGTCGTGAGTCTAAAAACAGGTGAATCTCTTTCATGCATGTACACTTGTCAGAATCATGGCAGGCAATTCCTTTGGTGCATGTGAGCTCGTCCGAACTAGGGCAAATGATCCAAATGGTGCAGGTGAATTGTCCAAACTAGGACAAATGATCCGAATGGTGCAGGTGAGCTTGCCAGAGCTATGATAAGTGATCCTATTGGTGCAGGTGAACTTGCTAGAACTATAGCAAGCAATCCTATCGGGGTCCAAACTGCGATGTAACTTGCCAGAACTATGGTAAGTGAGAGGTACAAACTGAGAGTAGCTTGCCAGAACTATGGTAAGTGAGAGGTTCACAAACTGCGAGTAGCTTACCAGCACTATGGTAAGTGAGAAGTTCACAAACTGCGAGTAGCTTACCAGCACTATGGTAATTGAGGGGTTCACAAACTGCGAAAACTTACCAGAACTATGGTAAGTAAGGGTTCACAAACTACGAAGACTTACTAGAACTATAGTAAGTGAGGGGTTCACAAACTGCGAGTAGCTTACCAGCACTATGGTAAGTGAGAAGTTCACAAACTGCGAGTAGCTTACCAGCACTATGGTAATTGAGGGGTTCACAAACTGCGAAAACTTACCAGAACTATGGTAAGTAAGGGTTCACAAACTACGAAGACTTACTAGAACTATAGTAAGTGAGGGGTTCACAAACTACGAAGACTTACTAGAACTATAGTAAGTGGGGGTTCACAAACTACGGAAACTTACCAGAACTATGGTAAGTAGGGGTCCACAAACTGCGAAAACTTACCAGAACTATGGTAAGTAAGGGTTCACAAACTACGGAAACTTACTAGAACTATAGTAAGTGGGGGTTCACAAACTGCGGAAGCTTGCTGACCATAGCAAGCCAATTACACAACCAACAGAAGGTCCTCGCTATTCCTTTTCAGGAACCTTTCCAAGAAGTCTTCTTCAAGACGTACTCCATCCTTTCTAGGAGCTTTTCCAGGCATACAAGATTTTTCAAACGGTTCTTCAATTGGGTTTATCACGTTAGTCCCTCGGCAGTGATATCTTCCAAAACATCATCAACAATCAAAGGTGCTATCTTTCTTTTCAGAATTACTAACATACTTAGATTAACGTAACTAACAATCATGCATCATTTCAACTAACTCACCTCATTCATACATATTGCATATACATACACCGCTCTCATTTATTTATTTTTTTTGAGAAACTCACTGCATCATGCATCGCATGCATCATACACATCGCATAAATTTCAGGTTGCCTCTTTAGGCTATGCTACAAAAAATCAACCATCTGGTTCCTTCCAAAAGGCGCGTGCTTCACACTTAGAAGAACGGTATTCACCTTGGGTGGCATCTATAAGCCCATCTCCTGCGGAATTTCTTCCTATGCAAATTTCAGGGCATTTCAGTGTTCAATCATCTTCTACCTGTGGATCATGATAGGCAGACGTGCCTATCTGACTCTTCAGGTTTAAGAAGATTGAACAGGGGCAGCTGTCATACCCCAAAATTTGCCCGATCAATTCATGCTATTTATCAGGAGTCAAAATTAAGAGTCATGGGGTTTGACATTCCTATTGTCAAACCCGCCCTCTTATAAAATATCCTGAGAATGAGGTGCGATTAACAGGTGTTTCGGGATCTGAACGCTGGACCCAATTACTACAAGGGTTCTACCATTTTTTGGATATATTCGCCTTTTATTAACATTTCTTTTGTTTTTAATAGTTTTATTAACTGTTATTCTCTATCATAATTTTGTTAACTAACTAATATTATTATTAGAATTATTAGTATAATTAAAGTTATAACTATTAATTTTAATATTAGTATTATTATGATTTTTATTATTATTATTCTTTATTGTTGTTATTAAATTAATTAGTTGGGCAATAGGCCCATTGGGTGTATAAAACCCTAACCTAATACATTAATATAAATAGGTGCTATTTCTAACAATTAGGGGAGGGCAATTTCTAACAACTAACAATTTCATATATTCTCACGTAGAAAGAAAAACCTGTACATACACTAATCAAAGAAAAAGAACAAAATATTGGCAAGTGTTGTGTTTCGTTGGTATTTGTTTTTTTTCAGATTGGGACAACAAGTTAATAACGTGACAACACCGTCTTCGCCGTCGCCGAAAAAACGCAGCCCTCCTCAAAACCGTTTCGCTCTACCACCAGCCGAGTCAAGCATCATCACAGCCGACGCCTCCCAACAACCGCCGCAGCATCCAAAATTAGCGTCAAAACACTCACGGTTTCGCCAAAAAAAAATTCAATTCGATTATGCCGAATTACGCTTCCTAAGTGACTTTCGGTTAGATGTATGAGTTTGTATGACTGAGGGGAAGAATTCTGGATTGGTGATTTTAAGTTTCATTGCAGGTTGAGAGTTCCGCCATTATTGGGATTCGAAGCTCGGAATTGGGGTTTCCTAAACAAGGGGAAATTAGACCATGCTGGGAGTGCCATCGTGTTCAGAATGTTGGGTTGAATCGATTCATGTCATTTTTTTCATGTATGAATCGCGTTTCATGAAGCATGAACTGGACATGTGAACGAATGTCGCAAGGAAGAAGAAGACTGTAGCCATTCGCGCGTCTGGTTTCGAATTTGATTCATTAGTTTTTATGTAAATCGTGGTGTGTAACATGGTATCAGTAAGGGAGTCATAGCCTAGTGGCAAAGGGCGTATGCATATCACTATCCAAATCGGGGTTCGATCCCTGAGAGCGACGCGTTATTTTCTTCAATTTTTGTGTTAACAAGTCTGAAGATCTAGTGCTTTGCTCTCCATGCATGAGCATCATGCGCCTGCGCTATCTACCACTGGATTTACTCCAGCCCTGATCCAACGTTGCTGAAGGCGCAGACCACCGTGGATCTGCAAGAGTGCGCCACACCAGATTGTTACCAGGTTTCTTTATATTTTTATATATATTTCTACAAATTGTTTAATTATATATATTATATAAATTGTTCAATTGTATATATCAATATGTATATAATTTAATTAATTATTTAAATTAGGATTAGGCTTCAGGATTATACTATTTTCCTGATTGTTATCGATTACTCGATTATTCGATGTAATTAATTTAATCGATATTAATTGGTAAATCACAAAAACCCTAGAAAAGTCTATTAAGATATTAGGGTTTGTCCAATCCCACCGGCCATTTGGCCAAGGATATTAGGATTTAATTTATTATTCGTTCCGACTAAATCTATTGGTCGCGATGGTTAATAATCGATTAATTTAATTAGTCAAATCCTATAAATTAAAATACTCATTATTTTGCTAAATGGTTTTAACCATCTTATTGGTTATGATGATTAGCATACCTTATCAATTTGTTATTATTTGTAATCGTATTAATCGGTTATGAGAGGTAACAATATAAAAATACAAATTCATAAAATAATAAAATACAGTAATTCATTATTAGTGATAATCGAATCAATCGATTTGAATTGGTAATGGTGCAAAACCCCAATCTTTTAACTATGGTGATCAAACCTATTGATCATTGCGGTTAATTGTGCCAAATCAGGG